>NW_027649897.1:0-403896 GCF_965287045.1 Carcharhinus amblyrhynchos
TCTGTGATATCCACACGCTTCAGGTTCAAACAGGATAAGAGATGCATAAAGCACCGGGATTCACGGAGTGTCAGCACTGCGACTAGAGAGACAGATAGACAGAGGAAAAGAGTAAGACAGAGAACGGGGAAGTGTGGCAAGGACAGAGAGAAACAGAGAGAGAGAGAGAAAGAGGCAGACAGAAATAGAGACGTAGGGTGTGAAATAGAAAGGCAGGCAGAGAGTGTGACACAAACAGACAGGGGAAGAGAGTTAAAGTGACACACAGTGAGAGACACAACAAGGGAGGCAGAGACAGGGAGTGAGAAACAGAGATAGTGAAGGATAGGGAGAGAGAAAGAGGCACTCGTCAAGATATCTTAGAAGCAGAGAGAGAGATACAACAACAGCAGATAGAGCCGAGAGAGAAATAAATACAAAGTGAGATAGCAGGAGAGAGAAAGAGAGAAGGGGAGAAAGGCAGACAGAGAGAGAGAGGGTGAGAGGGCAGATACAGAAAGAGGGTGAGGGGGCAGATACAGAGAGAGGGTGAGAGGGACAGATACAGAAAGAGGGTGAGAGGGGCAGACACAGAGAGAGAGTGAGAGGGGCAGATACAGAAAGAGGGTGAGAGGGGCAGATACAGAGAGAGGGTGAGAGGGGCAGATACAGAAAGAGGGTGAGAGGGGCAGACACAGAGAGAGGGTGAGAGGGGCAGACACAGAGAGAGGGTGAGGGGGGCAGACACAGAGAGAAGGTGAGAGGGGCAGATACAGAGAGAGGGTGAGAGGGACAGACACAGAAAGAGGGTGAGAGGGGCAGATACAGAAAGAGGGTGAGAGGGGCAGATACAGAGAGAGGGTGAGAGGGACAGACACAGAAAGAGGGTGAGAGGGGCAGACACAGAGAGAGGGTGAGGGGGGCAGATACAGAAAGAGGGTGAGAGGGGCAGATACAGAGAGAGGGTGAGAGGGACAGACACAGAAAGAGGGTGAGAGGGGCAGACACAGAGAGAGGGTGAGGGGCAGATACAGAAAGAGGGTGAGAGGGGCAGATACAGAAAGAGGGTGAGAGGGGCAGATACAGAAAGAGGGTGAGGGGGACAGACACAGAAAGAGGGTGAGAGGAGCAGATACAGAAAGAGGGTGAGGGGGACAGACACAGAGGGTGTGTGACTTGGATATAAGCTTGTGAGTTTGGATTTGCATTGGTGAGTGCTCTCTTTTATCCTCTGCTTGCTGGGGTTGTTTTATCTCTATTTATGCCCTGAGTCTATTCATCCCCAGCCATTTCAGAACTCGCTCCGTGTGACTATTCAGTCCCACCTGCCAGTCCACTCTCCACCCAAACCCTGACTGTAAAACCTTCTCCCCCTTATCTGTGATAGGGGAGAGTGTACAGGGGGATGTGGGAGGGGATTGAATGGGGTAGACTGTGATGGGGAGAGTGTACATGGGGGTGTGGGAGGGATTGAATGGGGTAGACTGTGATAGGGGAGAGTGTACATGGGGATGTGGGAGGGGATTGAATGGGGTAGACTGTGATGGGGAGAGTGAACATGGCGATGTGGGAGGGGATTGAATGGGGGAGAGTGTGATAGGGGAGAGGGTACATGGGGATGTGGGAGGGGATTGAATGGGGTAGACTGCGATGGGGAAAGTGTACAGGGGGACGTGGGAGGGGATTGAATGTGGTAGACTGTGATGGGGAGAGTGTACATGGGGATGTGAGAGGGGATTGAATGGGGGAAACTGTGATAGGGGAGAGGGTACATGGGGATGTGGGAGGGGATTGAATGGGGTAGACTGTGATGGGAAGAGTACACATGGGGGTGTGGGAGGGGATTGAATGGGGGAGAGTGTGAGAGGGGAGAGTATACAGGGGGATGTGGGAGGGGGTGGAATGGGGTAGACTGTGATGGGGAGAGTGTACATGGGGGTGTGGGAGGGATTGAATGGTGTAGACTGTGATGGGGAGTGTGTACATGGGGGTGTGGGAGGGGATTGAATGGGGTAGACTGTGATAGGGGAGAGTGTACATGGGGATGTGGTAGGGGATTGAATGGGGTAGACTGTGATGGGGAGAGTGAACAGGGGGATGTCGGAGGTGGTGGAATGGGGTAGACTGTGATAGGGGAGAGTGTACATGGGGATTTTGGAGGGGATTGAACGGGGGAGAGTGTGATAGGGGTGAGTGTACAGGGGGATGTAGGAGGTGGTGGAATGGGGTAGACTGTGAAAGGAGAGAGTGTACAGGGGGACGTGGCAGGGGATTGAATGGGGTAGATGTGATAGGGGAGAGTGTACAGGGGGACGAGGGAGGGGATTGAATGGGGTAGACTGTGATGGGGAGAGTATACATGGGGATGTGGGAGGGGATTGAATGGGGTGGACTGTGATGGGGAGAGTGTACATGGGGATGTGGGAGGGGATTGAATGGGGTAGACTGTGATAGGGGAGAGTGTACAGGGGGATGTGGGAAGGGATTGAATGGGGTAGACTGTGATAGGGGAGAGTGTACAGGGGGATGTGGGAGGGGATTGAATGGGGTAGACTGTGATAGGGGAGAGTGTACAGGGGGATGTGGGAAGGGATTGAATGGGGTAGACTGTGATAGGGGAGAGTGTACAGGGGGATGTGGGAGGGGATTGAATGGGGAAGACTGTGATGGGGAGAGTATACATGGGGATGTGGGAGGGGATTGAATGGGGTGGACTGTGATGGGGAGAGTGTACATGGGGATGTGGGAGGGGATTGAATGGGGTAGACTGTGATGGGGAGAGTGTACATGGGGATTTGGGAGGTGATTGAATGGGGCAGACTGTGATGGGGAAAGTGTGCATGGGGATGTGGGAGGGGATTGAATGGGGTAGACTGTGATGGGGAGAGTTTACAGGGGGATGTGGGAGGTGATTGAATGGGGTAGACTGTGATAGGGGAGAGTGTACAGGGGGATGTGGGAGGGGATTGAATGGGGTAGACTGTGATGGGGAGAGTGTACAGGGCGATATGGGAGGGGTTGGAATGGGGTAGACTGTGATAGGGGAGAGTGTACAGGGGGATGTCGGAGGGGATTGAATGGGGTAGACTGTGATGGGGACATTGTACAGGGGGATGTGGGAGGTGGTGGAATGGGGTAGACTGTGATAGGAGAGTGTACATGGTGGTGTGGGACCGGGTGGAGTGGGGTTCACTGTGATAGGTGAGAGTATACATGGGGGGGTAGGAGGGGATTGAATGGGGTAGACTGTGATAGGGGAGAGTGTACAGGGGGATGTGGGAGCAGGTGTAATGGGGGAGAGTGTGATCGGGAGAGTGTACAGGGGGATGTGGGAGGGGATTGAATGGGGTAGACTGTGATGGGGAGAGTGTACAGAGGGATGTGGGAGGGAATTGACTGGGGTAGACTGTGATAGGGGAGAGTGTACATAGGGATGTGGGAGGGGATTGAATGGCGTAGACTGTGATAGGGGAGAGTGTACATAGGGATGTGGGAGGGGATTGAATGGGGTAGAATGTGATGGGGAGAGTTTACATGGGGATGTGGGAGGGGATTGAATGGGGTAGACTGTAATGGGGAGAGTGTACATGAGGATGTGGGAGCGGATTGAATGGGGGAGAGTGTGATAGCGGAGAGTGTACTGGGGGATGTGGGAGGGGTTGGAATGGGGTAGACTGTGATATGGGAGAGTGTACATGGGGACGTGGGAGGGGATTGAATGGGGTAGATGTGATAGGGGAGAGTGGACAGGGGGATGTGGGCGTGGATTGAATGGGGTAGACTGTGACAGGGGTGAGTGTACAGGGGGATGAGGGTGGGATTGAATGGGGTAGACAGTGATAGGGGAGCGTGTACATGGGGATGTTGGAGGGGATTGAATGGGGTAGACTGTGATGGGGAGAGTGTACAGGGGGATGTGGGAGGGGATTGAATGGTGTAGACTTTGATAGGGGAGACTGTACAGGGGGATGTGGGAGGGGATTGAATGGGGTAGACTGTGATAGGGGTGAGTGTACATGGGGATGTGGGAGGAGATTGAATGGGGTAGACTGTGATAGGGGAGAGTGTACTGGGGGATGTGGGAGATGGTGGAATGGGGTAGACTGTGATAGGGGAGAGTGTACAGGGGAATGTGGGCGGGGATTGAATGGAGCAGATATGATACGGGAGAGTGTTCACCGGGAAGTCGGAGGGGATTGAATGGGGTAGACTGTGATAGGGGAGAGTGTACATGTGGATGTGGGAGGGGACTGAATGGGGTAGACTGTGATAGGGGGAGTGTACATGGGGATGTGGGAGGTGTTTGAATGGGGGAGAGTGTGATGGTGACAGTGTACAGGGGGATGTGGGAGGGGATTGAATGGGGTAGGGTCTGATGAGGAGAGTGTCCATGGTGGAGTGGGAGGGGACTGAATGGGGTAGACTGTGATAGGGGAGAGTGTCCATGGGGGAGTGGGAGGTGATTGAATGGGGTAGACTGTTACAGGGATGAGTGTCCATGGGGGAGTGGGAGGGGATTGAATGGAGTAGACTGTGATGGGGAGAGTTTACATGGGGATGTTGGAGTGAATGAATGGGGTAGACTGTGATGGGGAGAGTGTACATGGGGATGTGGGAGGGGATTGAATGGGGTAGACTGTGATAGGGGAGAGCCTACAGGGGGATGTGGGAGGGGATTGAATGGGCTAGACTGTGATGGGGAGAGTGCACGGCATTGTGGGGGTGGGGCGGAGCAGCGTTTGAAATGCGTGGGAGGGGATTGAATGGGGGGGAGTGTGATAGGGGAGAGTGTACAGGGGGACGTGGGACGGGATTGAATGGGGTAGACTGTGATTGGGAGAGTGTACAGGGGGACGTGGGAGGGGATAGAATTGGGTTGACTGTGATAGGGGAGAGTGTACATGGGGATGTGGGAGGGGATTGAATGGGGTTGACTGTGATGGGGAGAATGTACAGGGGGATGTGGGAGGGGATTGAATGGGGTAGACTGTGATAGGGGAGAGTGTACATGGGGATGTGGGAGGGGATTGAATGGGGTCGACTGTGATAGGGAGAATGTACAGGGGGATGTGGGAGGGGATTGAATGGGGTAGACTGTGATAGGGGAGAGTGTACATGGGGATGTGGGAGGGGATTGAATGGGGGAGACTGTGATGGGGAGATTGTACATGGGGATGTGGGATGTGATTGAATGGGGGAAACTGTGATAGGGGAGAGTGTACAGGGGGATGTGTGAGGGGATTGAAAGGGGTAGACTGTGATAGGGGATAGTGTACCGGGGGATGTGCGAGGGGATTGAATTGGTGAGAGTGTGATAGGGGAGATTGTACAGAGGGGAGTGGGAGGCCGTGGAATGGGGTAGATGTTATAGGGGAGAGTGTACAGGGGGATGTGGGAGAGGATTGAATGGGGGAGAGTGTGATTGGGGAGAGTGTACATGGGGATATGGGAGGGGATTGAATGAGGTAGACTGTTATGGGGAGAGTGTACATGGGGGTGTGGGAGGGGATTGAATGGGGTAGACTGTGATAGGGGAGAGTGTACATGGGGATGTGGTAGGGGATTGAATGGGGTAGACTGTGATGGGGAGAGTGTACAGAGGGATGTGGGAGGGGATTGAATGGGGTAGACTGTGATAGTGGTGAGTGAACATGGGGATTTGGGAGGAGATTGAATGGGGGAGACTGTGATGGGGATAGTGTACAGGGGCATGTGGGAGGGGTTGGAATGGGGTAGACTGTGATCGGGGAGAGTGTACATGGGGACGTGGGAGGGGATTGAATGGGGTTGACTGTGATGGGGAGAGTGTACATGGGGGTGTGGGAGGGGATTGAATGGGGGAGAGTGTGATCGGGGAGAGTGTACAGGGGGATGTGGGAGGTGGTGGATACGGGTAGACAGTGATAGGGGAGAGTGTACATGGGGGCGTGGGAGGGGATTGAATGGGGTAGATGTGAAAGTGGAGAGTGTGCAGGGGGATGTGGGTGGGATTGAATGGGGTAGACTGTGATGGAGAGAGTGTACATGGGGATGAGGAACGGGATTGAATGGGGCAGACTGTGATGGGGAGAGTGTACTTGGGGACGTGGGAGGGGATTGAATGGGGGAGACTGTGATAGGGGAGAGTGTAGAGGGGGATGTGGGAGGGGATTGAATGGGGGAGACTGTGATAGGGAAGAGTGTCCAGGGGGATGTGGGAGGGGATTGAATGGGGGAGAGTGTGATAGGGGAGAGTGTACAGGGGATGTGGGAGGGGATTGAATGGGGTAGACTGTGAAAGGGGAGATTGTACAGGGGGATGTGGGAGGGGATTGAATGGGGCGGACAATGATAGGGGATAGTGTACATGGGGACGGGGGAGGGGATTGAATGGGGTAGACTGTGATAGGGGAGAGTGTACAGGGGGATGTGGGAGGGGTTGTAATGGGAGGGAGTGTGATAGGGCAGAGTGTTCTTGGGGATGTGGGAGGGGATTGAATGGGGTAGACTGTGATGGGGAGAGTGTACATGGGGATGTGGAGGGGATTGAATGGGGTAGACTGTGATAGCGGAGAGTGTACAGGGGGATGTGGGAGGGGATTGAATGGGGGAGAGTGTGATAGGGGAGATTGTACATGGGGATGTTGGATGGGATTGAATGGGGTAGATGTGATAGCAGAGAGTGTACGTGGAGATGTGGGAGGGGATTGAATGGGGTAGATGTGATAGGTGACTGAGTATAGGGGGATGTCGGAGGGGTTTGAATGGAGTAGATGTGATTGGGGAGAGTGTACAGGGGGACGTGGGAGGGGATTGAATGGGGTAGATGTGATAGGGGAGAGTGTACAGGGGGATGTGGGAGGGGATTGAATGGGGTAGACAGTGATGGGGGAGAGTGTACGTGGGGACGGGGGAGGGGATTGAATGGTGTAGACTGTGATAGGGGAGAGTGTACAGGGGGATGTGGGAGGGGATTGAATGGGGGAGAGAGTGATAGAGGAGACTGTACAGGGTGATGTGGGAGGTGATTGAATGGGGTAGACTGTGATAGGGGAGAGTGTACATGGGGATGTGGGTGGGGATTGAATGGGGTAGACTGTGATGGGAGAGTGCACATGGGGATGTGGGAGGGGATTGAATGGGGGAGACTGTAATGGGGACAGTTTTGCAGGGAGATGTTGGACGGGATTGAATGGGGTAGACTGTGATGCGGAGAGTGTACAGGGGGATGTGGGAGGGGATTGAATGGAGGAGAGTGTGATTGGGGAGAGTGTACATGTGGACGTGGGAGGGGATTGAATGGGGGAAACTGTGATGGGGAGAGTGTACATGGGGATTTGGGAGGGGTCTGAATGGGGTTGACTGTGATAGGGGAGAGTGTACAGGGGGATGTGGGAGGGGATTGAATGGGGTAGACTGTGATGGGGAGAGTGTAGATGGGGACGTGGGAGGGGATTGAATGGGGTAGATGTGATAGGGGAGAGTGTACAGGGGGATGTGGGTGGGATTGAATGGGGGAGAGTGTGATAGGGGAGAGTGTACATGGGGATGTGGGAGGGGATTGAATGGGGGAAACTGTGATAGGGGAGATGCACATGGGGATGTTGGAGGGGGTGTAATGGGGAGACTGTGATGGGGAGTGTGTACAGAGGGATGGGGGAGGGGATTAAATGGGGGCGGTGTGATGGGGGAGAGTGTACAGGGGGATGTGGGAGGGGACTGAATGGGGGAGTGTGTGACAGAGGAGAGTGTACAGGGGGACGTGGGAGGGGATTGAATGGGGTTGACTGTGATAGGGGAGTGTGTACAGGGGGATGTGGGAGGGGATTGAATGGGGGGGAGAGTGATAGGGGAGAGTGTACAGGGGGATGTGGGAGGGGATTGAATGGGGGAGAGTGCGATAGGGGAGAGTGTACAGGGGGATGTGGGAGGTGGTGGAATGGGGTTGACTGTGAAAGGGGAGAGTGTACATGGGGATGTGGGAGGGGATTGAATGGGGTTGATGTGATCGGGGAGGGTGTACAGGGGGATGTGGGAGGGGATTGATTCGGGTAGACTGTGATGGGGAGAGTGTACATGGGGATGTGCGAGGGGATTGAAAGGGGGAGAATGTGATGGGGAGAGTTTACATGGGGATGTGGGAGGGGATTGAATGGGGTAGACTGTGATGGGAGAGTGCACATGGGGATGTGGGAGGGGATTGAATGGGGGAGACTGTAATGGGGACAGTTTTGCAGGGAGATGTTGGACGGGATTGAATGGGGTAGACTGTGATGCGGAGAGTGTACAGGGGGATGTGGGAGGGGATTGAATGGAGGAGAGTGTGATAGGGGAGAGTGTACATGTGGACGTGGGAGGGGATTGAATGGGGGAAACTGTGATGGGGAGAGTGTACATGGGGATTTGGGAGGGGACTGAATGGGGTTGACTGTGATAGGGGAGAGTGTACAGGGGGATGTGGGAGGGGATTGAATGGGGTAGACTGTGATGGGGAGAGTGTAGATGGGGACGTGGGAGGGGATTGAATGGGGTAGATGTGATAGGGGAGAGTGTACAGGGGGATGTGGGTGGGATTGAATGGGGGAGAGTGTGATAGGGGAGAGTGTACATGGGGATGTGGGAGGGGATTGAATGGGGGAAACTGTGATAGGGGAGATGCACATGGGGATGTGGGAGGGGGTGTATTGGGGAGACTGTGATGGGGAGTGTGTACAGAGGGATGGGGGAGGGGATTAAATGGGGGCGGTGTGATGGGGGAGAGTGTACAGGGGGATGTGGGAGGGGATTGAATGGGGTAGTGTGTGATAGAGGAGAGTGTACATGGGGATGTGGGAGGGGATTGAATGGGGTTGACTGTGATAGGGGAGTGTGTACAGGGGGATGTGGGAGGGGATTGAATGGGGGGGAGAGTGATAGGGGAGAGTGTACAGGGGGATGTGGGAGGGGATTGAATGGGGGAGAGTGCGATAGGGGAGAGTGTACAGGGGGATGCGGGAGGTGGTGGAATGGGGTTGACTGTGAAAGGGGAGAGTGTACATGGGGATGTGGGAGGGGATTGAATGGGGTTGATGTGATCGGGGAGGGTGTACAGGGGGATGTGGGAGGGGATTGATTCGGGTAGACTGTGATGGGGAGAGTGTACATGGGGATGTGCGAGGGGATTGAAAGGGGGAGAATGTGATGGGGAGAGTTTACATGGGGATGTGGGAGGGGATTGAATGGGGTAGACTGTGATAGGGGAGTGTGTATATGGGGATGTGGGAGGGGATTCAATAGGGGAGAGTGTGATAGGGGAGAGTGTACAGGGGGATGCGGGAGGTGGTGGAATGGGGTAGACTGTGAAAGGGGAGAGTGTACATGGGGAAGTGGGAGGGGATTGAATGGGGTTGACTCTGGTAGGGGAGAGTGTACAGTGGGATGTGGGAGGGGATTGAATGGGGTAGTCTGTGATAGGGGAGAGTGTACAGGGGGAAGTGGGAGGGGATTGAATGGGGTAGATGTGATAGGGGAGAGTGTACAGGGGGATGTGGGAAGGGATTGAATGGGGTTGATGTGATAGGGGAGAGTGTACATGGGGATGTGGGACGGGGTGCAATGGGGTAGACTGTGATGGGGGACAGTGTACAGGGGGATGTGGGAGGGGGTGGAAAGGGGTAGACTGTTTTAGGGGAGAGTGTACGTGGGGCTGTGACGCTGGGCAGGGGCTCAGTAGGAGGGTGGGATTGAATGCACGATCCATTGGAGGCCATGAATAATTCCGAAGCTGGATATTTTGCCCTTGACTCTGTGTGCGATCAGATAAGATCCCGATGTTATGTAAACTCGAGATAATAATCTGTGATTGCATCTCCCTCTCCTTCAATTCTCACTCGTAACTCTTTAAACAACAACACCTCTCTGTTACTTTCTATCTTAAGTCAAATCCAGCATCGTATACATTTCACCAGAGTGTGATGAAGCAATGTTTTAACAGTCAGACCGTACGATCGGGGTTAGAGTAAAAGTTCAGTCAAAGAGGCAGGATTTCAGTAACACGAGGAGATAGGAGGAGAAACAGAGACAGCAAGAGGGAGGAAAGAGAGGGAGAGAGAGAGGGGCACACCACATGGGATAACATTGAAACCAGTTAATAATCCTGGAGTTCAATTTGAGATGTTTACTAATGTTGGATGATCTTGGGGACTGGGGAGGTTACAGAGATAGGGAGGGTTGAAGGGGCTGGAGGAGGTTACAGAGATAGGGACCGTTGTAGGGGCTGGAGGAGGTTACAGAGATAGGGAGGGTTATAGGGGCTGGAGGAGGATACATGGATAGGGAGGGTTGTAGGGGCTGGAGGAGGTTACAGAGATGGGGGAGTTGTATGAGCTGGAGGAGGTTACAGAGATAGGGAGGGTTGTAGGGGCAGACGAGGTTACAGAGATAGGGAGGGTTGAAGGGGCTGGAGGATGCTACAGAGATAGGGAGGGTTGTAGGGGCTGGAGGATGTTACAGAGATAGGGAGGGTTGTAGGGGCTGGAGGAGCTTACCGAGATAGGGAAGGTTGTAAGGGCTGGAGGAGATTACAGAGATAGGGAGGGTTGTAGGGGCAGAGAAAGTTACAGAGATAGGGAGGGTTGTTGGGGCTGGAGGAGGTTACAGAGATGGGGAGGGTTGTAGGGGCTGGAGGTGGTTACAGAGATGGGGAGGGTTGTAGGGGCTGGCGGAGGTTACAGGGATAGGGAGGGTTGTAGGGGCTGGAGGAGGTTACAGAGATTGGGAGGGTTGAAGGGGCTGGAGCAGGTTACAGAGATAGGGAGGGTTGAAGGGGCTGGAGGAGGTTACAGAGATAGGGAGGGTTGTAGGGGCTGGAGGTGGTTACAGAGATGGGGAGGGTTGTAGGGGCTGGAGGAGGTTACAGAGATAGAGGGTTGCCAAAGCTGCAGTTTGTTACAGATCAAAAGGGTGAGCAGGCCATGGATGGGTTTGAAAACAAGGGTTTGTTTTTAAAAGCAGGTTGTACTGGGTGTTACTGCCAGTCAGAGAGCTCAGTGAATGATGTGTAAACTGGGCTCTCTGTATCACCGGTCTTTTCAGTCTGAGCCAAAATGCTGCTGTCCCAAACCCAACTCATGCCAGGACCTGTCCAAGAATAGTGGATAATCCGCCTCCAATTCCCGACGGAACTCATTTTTGTGTAAACTCAGCAACTGGCTGAACTGAAGTATGTGCGGATACAAACGACTGTGTTAGGAACCTCGCTCCCCCACCTCGACCCCTCAATCCTGCTCCCCCATTCAATAAGATCATGGCTGGTCTGATTGTAACCTTGACCCTACATTCCTGCCAACGCCTGATAACCTTTCACCCCCTTGTTAATCAAGAATCTATCCAGCTCAGCCTTAAAAGTATTCAAAGAACAAAGAACAACACAGCACGGGAAACAGGCCCTTCGGCCCAACGAGCCCGCGCCGCCATCTTAACAATGTGTTTTTCCTCCTCCACCCTTGACCCATGGCTATGCTTATGGTACCCCCATTGGAAACCGGATTAAGGGGAGAATAATTTAGGGACAATTTGTTACACCAATCAGCCTAAGAGCACATCTTTGGGGTGTGGGAGGAAACCGGAGCACCTGGAGGAAACCCATGCAACCACAGGGAGAATGCGCAAACTCCCACAGACACTGGCCCAAATCCATGTATCTGCACAGCTAGCAGTGATAGTCACTGAGCTGTCACGGTGCCCATCAGCTGGTCCAGTTTTAAGCGTACACAAACAACGCAAAGTACTAGGCAACTCTCGAAACATCCAAGAGCAGCCCCCGTACGACCCACCGCGTGTTTGCCCCTCAGAGATCTTTGCTTCCACTGCCTTCATGGAAGAGAGTTCCAGAGACTTCCCACCCTCTGAGACAAAACATTTCTCCTCCGTCTCTGTCTGAAATGAGCAACCCCCTTATTTTTAACCCCTGGTTCGAGATTCTCCCACAAGTCGAAACATCTTCTCCAGATCCACCCTGTCAATATCCCTCAGGATCCCAATGGCTTTGATCAAGCTGCCTCTTACTCTTTCAAACTCCATTGGATACAAACCTAACCTCTCCAACCTTTCCTCATAAGATAACCCACCCACCCCAGACAGAGGGAAAGAGGAGATCTGCTAAAAGATCAGCTATGATCATATGGAGTGGGTGAGCAGAGTTGAGGGACAGATTGGCCTCCTCTTGCTGCTGTTTCACTGTGATATTCGGGGACCCAGTGGGGTTTCAGGTTGTCTCATTCAGTCTAAGGCTTGATTATCCCATGTCAAGCTCACAGCTCTTTCTCTCCCCTTCACGCTGTCTTTTCCTGTTATCTCTCATGCATCGCAACGACCAAGCACTAACTTCCAGCATGGATTTCGAGAAGCTGCCAAAGGTTCGCGACGAGGAGCGAGAGAGCATGTTTGGATATGTTCACGGAGTCTCGGGTCCAGGTGAGAGACACTCCAAGAGAGAGGAGACTCAGAGAGGCACCAGTGTACAGATATCTCCCTGAGAGAGAGGGACTGAGAGACACCAGTCAGTGTACAGATATCTCCCTGAGAGCGAGAGACTGAGAGACACCAGTCTGTGTACAGATATCTCCCTGAGAGAGAGGGACTGAGAGACACCAGTCAGTGTACAGATATCTCCCTGAGAGAGAGGGACTGAGAGACACCAGTCAGTGTACAGATATCTCCCTGAGAGAGAGAGACTGAGAGACACCAGTCAGTGTACAGATATCTCCCTGAGAGAGAGGGACTGAGAGACACCAGTCAGTGTACAGATATCTCCCTGAGAGAGAGGGACTGAGAGACACCAGTCAGTGTACAGATATCTCCCTGAGAGAGAGGGACTGAGAGACACAAGTCAGTGTACAGATATCTCCCTGACAGAGGGACTGAGAGACACCAGTCAGTGTACAGATATCTCCCTGAGAGAGAGGGACTGAGAGACACCAGTCAGTGTACAGATATCTCCCTGAGAGGGAGGGACTGAGAGACACCAGTCAGTGTACAGATATCTCCCTGAGAGAGAGGGACTGAGAGACACCAGTCAGTGTACAGATATCTCCCTGAGAGAGAGGGACTGAGAGACACCAGTCAGTGTACAGATATCTCCCTGAGAGAGAGGGACTGAGAGACACCAGTCAGTGTACAGATATCTCCCTGAGAGAGAGGGAGTGAGAGACACCAGTCAGTGTACAGATATCTCCCTGAGAGAGAGGGACTGAGAGACACCAGTCAGTGTACAGATATCTCCCTGAGAGAGAGGGACTGAGAAACACCAGTCAGTGTACAGATATCTCCCTGAGAGAGAGGGACTGAGAGACACCAGTCAGTGTACAGATATCTCCCTGAGAGAGAGGGACTGAGAGACACCAGTCAGTGTACAGCTATCTCCCTGAGAGAGAGAGACTGAGAGACACCAGTCAGTGTGCAGATATCTCCCTGAGAGGGAGGGACTGAGAGACACCAGTCAGTGTACAGATATCTCCCTGAGAGAGAGGGACTGAGAGACACCAGTCAGTGTACAGATATCTCCCTGAGAGAGAGGAACTGAGAGACACCAGTCAGCGTACAGATATCTCCCTGAGTGAGAGGGACTGAGAGGCACCAGTCAGTGTACAGATATCTCCCTGAGAGAGAGGGACTGAGAGACACCAGTCAGTGTACAGATATCTCCCTGAGAGAGAGGGACTGAGAGACACCGGTCAGTGTGCAGATATCTCCCTGAGAGAGAGAGACTCAGAGACACCGGTCAGTGTGCAGATATTTCCCTGAGAGAGAGGGACTGAGAGACACCAGCCAGTGTACAGATATCTCCCTGAGAGAGAGGGACTGAGAGACACCAGTCAGTGTACAGATATCTCCCTGAGAGAGAGGGAGTGAGAGACACCAGTCAGTGTATAGATATCTCCCTGAGAGAGAGGGACTGAGAGACCCCAGTCAGCGTACAGGGACTGAGAAACATGTGTTATAATTTCCTCTGGCTATCTGTCCCTTTCTCTCCGCAGTTGTCCTGGCATCCAATATGTCCGGTGCTGCTATGTATGAGTTGGTGCGAGTTGGCCACAGTGAGCTGGTGGGTGAGATTATCCGCCTGGATGGTGAGATGGCGACAGTCCAAGTTTATGAGGAGACTTGTATCCTTTGCCAACACTCTCCGGGGCAGTAGAGGGGTGCAGGTGGCGTTTGGCCCATTGCGCGGGCTACCTGAGTTAAGGCCTCATTAGTAGGCCGGGAGCCTGGGCCTCGCGGGTCGGCCAGGAACTTGGGCCTCGCAGGTAGGCCGAGAGCCTGGGCCTCGCAGGTAGGCCGGGAGCCTGGGCCTCGCGGGTAGACCGGGAACTTGGGCCTCGCAGGTAGGCCAAGAGCCTGGGCCTCGCGGGTAGGCCGGGAGCTTGGGCCTCGCAGGTAGGCCGAGAGCCTGGGCTTCGCGGGTAGGCCGGGAGCCTGGGCCTCGCGGATAGGCCGGGAGCGTGGGCCTCGTGGGTAGGCCGGGAGACTGCGCCTCGCGGGTAGGCCGGGAGACTGGGCCTCGCGGGTAGGCCGGGAGCCTGGGTCTCAGCCATGTTGGTGTCCTGAGCAGATACTCACAGCTGGCGTGTCGGTCGGAGATCCGGTCCTGCGGACAGAGAAGCCCCTCTCTGTGGAGCTGGGTCCAGGGATCATGGGCTCCATCTTTGATGGGATCCAGCGGCCCCTCTTTGACATCTGGCAGATGACTGAGAGCATCTACATCCCACGGGGGGTCAACGTCAGCCCGCTGCCCACCCACACCAAGTGGGAGTTCACCCCAGAGCCAAATATCAGGGTAAGGAATGGGGGTGAGGTGTGTGGGAGTGGGAGAGAGTGAGGAATTGAGGCAGAGGTGGAGAGAGAGGGGAGAGGAAAGAGATAAAGAGAAATGGAGGGAGGAAAAAGAGGGAGTGAGAGAGGGAGAGAGATAGAGGTAGAGAGTAAGAGGCAGGAAGGGAAGTAGAGGGGGAGGGAAAGGGAATGAAAGAGAAAAAGATGGAGGAAAGGGGCGAGGGGCAGGCAGGTGTGAATGACAGAGGATGGGGGGGAATGGAGGGAGGGAGAGTGGGAGAAGAAGGATGGAAGGGAGTGAGAGACAGAGAGATAGGGAGTTGGAGAAGTCTGATGGAACCTAATGGACAGTCAGAGAGAGGGAGAGTCAGTGGTGGAGACAGAAAAGAGGTGGATAAGAATGGCAGAGATTGAGAGTCCGTGACAGAATTGGAGGGAGAGCTGGAGAGTGTGAATGGGTCAGAGAGATGGAGAGTCTGTGACAGTCTGAAGGAGAGATGGACAAAGTGTGAAAGGGCCAGATGGAGAGAGGGTGAAACAGTTGGAGAGAGATGTGGAGCGTGTATCAGAGTCATAGGAAGAGATGAAGAGAGTGTGAGACAGAGTTGGACGGCGAGATGGAGCGAAGGTAACGCGGTCCCGAGGGAGAAATGGAGTCAGTGTGACAGACTCAGATAGCGAGGGGGCGAATGGGAGATTTGGAGGGAGGATTGGAGAGAGTGTGACTCGGATAACGTGAGTGTGACAGGATTGGAGGGAGAGGTGGAATGAATGAGAGATGCGGATAGAGTGAATGTGACAGGTTTGGAGGGAGAGATGGAGAGAGTGTGAGAGCTGCAGATAGTGAGTGTGACAGATTTGGAGGGAAATGGAGTGAGTTTGGCAGACTCAGATAGAGGCCTGGACGAGGTGAGTGTGGCAGGTGGGGAGGGGGATGGGCCGAGTGTGGTGGCGCGGAGGGGGAATGGGGCAATTGTGGCAGGCGTGGAAGTGTGCCCCGACATTGACGGTACCCTCCTGTCTCCCCTCAGGTAGGGAGTCACGTCACTGGCGGAGATGTTTATGCCTCGGTTTTTGAGAACTCCCTGATCAAACACAAGATCCTGATTCCCCCCAAGAGCAAGGGGACAGTCACCTTCATTGCACCCCCCGGGCACTATGATGTGACGGTGAGTATGGGGAGCACGACACGGGGAGTGTGGGGAGCATGGCGTGGGGAGCATGGCATGGGGAGTGCAGGGAGCATGGCGTGGGGAGCATGGCACGGAGAGTGCGGGGAGCATGGCGTGGGGAGCATGGCACGGGGAGTGCGGGGAGCATGGCGTGGGGAGCACGGTGCCTGGCGCGGGGAGCACGGTGCCTGGCGCGGGGAGCACGGTGCCTGGCGCGGGGAGCACGGTGCCTGGCGTGGGGAGCACGGTGCCTGGCGCGGGGAGCACGGTGCCTGGCGCGGGGAGCACGGTGCCTGGCGCGGGGAGCACGGTGCCTGGCGCGGGGAGCACGGTGCCTGGCGCGGGGTTACATTGTCGCTCTTTCTCTCTCCCTCTCTCAGGATGTGCTGATGGAGCTGGATTTTGAAGGGGTGAAAGACCAGCTGACCATGGTACAAGTGTGGCCGGTGCGTCAGATCAGACCGGTCTCCGAGAAGTTGCCCTGTAATCACCCCCTGCTGACGGGGCAGCGGGTGCTGGACGCCCTTTTCCCGTGAGTGGCAACGAGTGCGATATCTAACCGCGTCTCTCCCTCTCACTGTGAGTCTCACTCTCTGCTTCATAATCTATCATCACCCACCCCCCTCACCCCCAGACTGTGAGACCCCCTTCACCCCCAAACTGTGAGACCCCTTCACCCCCAGACTGTGAGACCCCCTCACCCCCAAACTGTGAGATCCTTCACCCCCAGACTGCGAGACCCCCCTTCACCCCCAGACTGAGGCCCCCTCACCTCCAGACTGTGAGACCCCTCACCCCCAGACTGTGAGATCCTTCACCCCCAGACTGTGAGACCATATGACCATATGACATAGGAGCAGAATTAGGCCATTCAGCCCATCGAGTCTGCTCCGCCATTCAATCATGGCTGATATTTTTCTCATCCCCATCCTCCTGCCTTTTCCCCGTAACCTCTGACCCCCTTATTAATCAAGAACCTATCCACCTCTGCCTTAAAGACATTAAATAACCTGGAATCCACAGCCTTCTGCGGCAAAGAATTCCATAGATTCATCATTCTCTGGCTGAAGAAATCCCTCCTCATCTCTGTTTTAAATGATCATCCCTTCAGCCTGAGGTTGTGCCTCTGGTTCTAGTTTTCCTTACTACTGGAAACATCCTCTCCACATCCACTCTATCCAGGCCTTGAAGTATTCTGTAAGTTTCAATAAGATCCCCCCTCATTCTTTTAAACTCCAATGAGTACAAACCCAGAGTCCTCAACCGTTCCTCATACAACAAGCTCTTCATTCCAGGGATCATTCTAGTGAACCTCCTCTGGACCCTTTCCAAGGCCAGTATATCTTTCCTTAGATACGGGGCCCAAAACTGCTGACAGTACTCCAGACAGAATCTGACCAGAGCCTTCTACAGCCTCAGAAGTACATCCCTGCTCTTGTATTCTAGCCCACTCGACATGAATGCTAACATTGCATTTACCTTCCTAACTGCTGACTGAACCGGCACATTAACCTTAAGAGAATCTTGAACAATGATTCCCAAGTCCCTTTGTGTTTCTGAATTTCCTAAACATTTCCCCATTTAGAAAATAGTCTCTGCCTCCAATCCTCCTTCCAAAGTGCAGAAACTCACACTTTAACACATTGGATTCCATCTGCCATTTCTTTGCCCACTCTCCTATCCAAGTCCTTCTGCAGCCCCCTGTTTCCTCAGTACTACCTGTCCCTCCACATATCTTTGGATCATCTGCAAACTTAGCAACAGTGCCTTCAGTTCCTTCCTCCAAATCGTTCATGTACATTGTAAAAAGTTCTGGTCCCAGCACTGACCCCCTGAGGCACACCACTAGTCACCAGCTGCCATCCTGAAAACGACCCTTTTATCCCCACTCTCTGCCTTCTGCCACTCAGCCAATCCTCTATCCATGCCAGGATCTTACCCTTAACACCATGGGCACTTTACTTACTTAAGTCTCCGATGTGGCAACTTGGCAAAGGCCTTCTGGAAATCTAAATAAATCACATCCACTGGTTCTCCTTTGTTTAACTTTCTTGTTACCTCCTCAAAGAACTCGAACAGATTTGTCAGATATGACCTCCCCTTGATGGGGCCTATTTTATCAGACACTTCCAAGTACTCTCTGATCTCATCTTTAACAATGGACTCTAAAATCTTGCCAGTGACTGAAGTCAGGCTAACCGGCCTATAATTTCCTGTCTGCTGTCTCCCTCCCTTCTTAGACAGTGGGAGAGAGAAACTGGAGTCAGTATGTGAGTGCGTGCGTGAAAGAGAAAACTAGAACTATGTTCTTTTTATATCTGTGAGATAGAATGAAGAACATGTTTGTTTGTGTGTGGTTGAGAGAGTCAATGTGCGTGTCTGTGAAAGAGAGGAAGAGGATTATGGTGTTTGTGTGTGTCTATGAGATAGACTGCGGCATGCACGTTTTTGTGTATGTGAGGGGGGGAGGCCCCTCACCCCCAGACTGAGGCCCCCTCACTCCCAGACTGAGAGACCCCTTCACCCCCAGACTGCGGGACCCCCTCACCCCCAGACTGAGAGACCCCTTCACCCCAGAGTGCGAGACCCCTCCTCACCCCCAGACTGTGAGGCCCCTCACCCCCAGAGTGCGAGACCCCCTTCAACCCCAGAATGCGAGACCCCCTCACCCCCAGACTGTGAGGGCCATCAACCCCCCCAGACTGTGAGACCCCTCAACCCCCCCCAAACTGTGAGACCCCTTCACCCCCAGACTGTGAGGCCCCTCACCCCCAGACTGTGAGGCCCCTTCACCCCCAGATTGTGAGACCCCCTCACCCCCAGACTGTGAGACCCCCTTCACCCCCAGACTGTGAGGCCCCCTCACCCCCAGACTGCGAGACCCCCTCACCCCCAGACTGTGAGGCCCCCTCACCCCCAGACTGCGAGACCCCCTCACCCCCAGACTATGAGACCCTCACCCCGAGACTGTGAGAACCCCTCACCCCAGACTGCGAGGCTCCTCACACCCGGACTGTGAGATCCTTCACCCCCAGACAGTGGGGCCCCTCACCCCCAGGCTATGAGGCCCCCTCACCCCCAGACTGTGGGACCCCCTCACCCCAAGACTGCGAGACCCCCTCACCCCCAGATTGTGAGACCCCCTTACCCCCAGATTGTGAGACCCCCTTACCCCCAGACTGTGAGAACCCCTCACCCCCAGACTGTGAGGCTCCTCACCCCCAGACTGATCGGCCCCCTCACCCCCAAACTGCGAGACCCCCTTCACCCCCAGACTGTGAGATCCTTCACCTCCAGACAGTGAGGCCCCTCACCCCCAGGCTGCGAGACCACACAACCCCCCCAAACTGTGAAACCCCTTCACCCCCAGACTGTGAGACCCCTTAACCACAGACTGTGAGTCCCCCTCACACCCAGACTGTGAGATCCTTAACCCCCAGACACTGAGGCCCCTCACCCCCCGTCTGTGTGGCCCCCTCACCCCCAGACTGCGAGACCCCTTCACCCCCAGACTATGAGACCTCTCACCCCCAGACTGCGAGACCCCTTCACACCCAGACTGCGAGACCCCCTCACCCCCAGACTGCGAGACCCCCTCACCCCCAGACTGTGAGACCCTTCACCCCCAGACTGTGAGGCCCCCTCACCCCCAGACTGCGAGACCCCTTCACACCCAGACTGCGAGACCCCCTCACCCCCAGACTGCGAGACCCCCTCACCCCCAGACTGCGAGACCCCTTCACACCCAGACTGCGAGACCCCCTTCACCCCCAGACTCTAAGGACCCCTCACCCCCACTCAGTGAGGCCCCCTCACGCCCAGACTGTGAGGTCCTTCACCCCCAGACTGCGAGACCCCTTAACCACCAGACTGTGAGACCCCCTCACCCCCAGACTGTGAGACCCCTCACCCTGAGACTGCGAGACCCCCTCACCCCCAGACTGCGAGACCCCTCCACCCCCAGAGTGCGAGACCCCCCTCACCCCCAGACTGTGAGGCCCCTCACCCCCAGACTGCAAGACCCCCGTGCCCCAGACTGCGAGACCCCTTCACCCCCAGACTGTGAGATCCTTCACCCCCAGACTGAGACCTCTCACCCCGAGATTGTGAGACCCCCTCAGCCCCAGACTGCGACCCCCTCAGCCCCAGACTGTGAGACCCCCTCACCCCCTGAATGTGAGACCCTTCACCACCAGACTGCGAGACCTCCTCACCCCCAGACTGCGAGTTCCCTTCACCCCCAGACTCTGAGACCCTCACCCCGAGACTGTGAGACCCCTCACCCCCAGACTGTGAGACGCCCTTCACCCCCAGACTGTGAGACCCCCCACACCCAGACTGTGAGACCCCCTCACCCCCAGACTGTGAGACCCCTTCACTCCCAGACTGTGAGACCCCCTTCACCCCCAGACTGTGAGACCCCCTCACTCCCAGACTGCGAGACCCCCTTCACCCCTAGACTGCGAACCCCCCCTCACCCCCAGACTGTGAGGCCCCCTCACCCCCAGACTGCGAACCCCCCTTCACCCCAAGACTGTGAGGCCCCCTCACCCCCGACTGAGACCCCTCACCACCAGACAGTGAGACCCCCTCATCCCCAGACTGTGAGACCCCCTTCACCCCCAGACTGTGAGACCCCCTTCACCCCCAGACTGTGAGACCCCCTCACCCCCAGACTGCGAGACCCCTTCACCCCCAGACTGCGAGACCCCTTCACCCCAGACTGCGAGGCCCCTTCACCCCTAGACTGCGAGACCCCCTCACCCCCAGACTGCGAGACCCCCTCGCCCCCAGACTGTGAGACCCCCTCACCCCCAGACTATGAGACCCCCTCACCCCCAGACAGTGAGGCCCCCTCACCCCCAGACTGTGAGACCCCTCACCCCCCCACTGTGTGACTCCCTTCACCCCCAGTCTGTGAGACCCCCTCACCCCCAGACTGCGAGACCCTCACTCCCAGACTGTGAGACCCCCTCACCCCCAGACTGCGAGACCCCTTCACCCCCAGACTGTGAGACCCCCTCACCCCCCAGACTGTGAGACCCCTCACCCCCCCACTGTGTGACTCCCTTCACCCCCAGTCTGTGAGACCCCATCACGCCCAGACTGTGAGACCCCCTCACCCCCAGACTGTGAGACCCTTCACCCCCAGACTGTGAGACTCCCTTCACCCCCAGACTGTGAGACTCCCTTCACCCCCAGACTGTGAGACCCGCTTCCACCCAGACTGTGAGATCCTTCACCCCCAGACTGTGAGACCCTTCACCCCCAGACTGTGAGGCTCCCTTCACCCCCAGACTGTGAGACTCCCTTCACCCCCAGACTGTGAGACCCGCTTCCACCCAGACTGTGAGATCCTTCACCCCCAGACTGTGAGACCCTTCACCCCCAGACTGTGAGGCTCCCTTCACCCCCAGGCTGCGAGAGGCCCTCACCCCCAGACTGTGAGACCTCAGACCCCCAGATTGTGAGACCCCCTCACCCCCAGACTGTGAGACCCCCTCACCCCCAGACTGTGAGACCCCTCACCCCCAGACAGTGAGACCCCCTCACCCCCAGACTGTGAGACCCCTTCACTCCCAGACTGTGAGACCCCCTTCACCCCCAGACTGTGAGACCCCCTCACTCCCAGACTGCGAGACCCCCTTCACCCCTAGACTGCGAACCCCCCCTCACCCCCAGACTGTGAGACCCCTCACCCCCAGACAGTGAGACACCTCAACCCCAGATTGTGAGACCCTTCACCCCCAAACTGCGAGACCCCCTCACCTCCAGACTGTGAGATCCTTCACCCCCAGTCACTGAGGCCCCTCACCCCCAGATTGTGAGACTCCCCTCACCCCCAGACTGCGAGACCCCCTCACCTCCAGACTGCAAGACCCCTTCACCCCCAAACTGTGAGACCCCCTCACCCCCAGGCTGTGAGACCCTCACCCCCAGACTGTGAGACCCCACAAACCAGGCAGTGAGGCCCATCACCCCGAGACTGTGAGGCCAACTCACCCCCAGACTGCGGGACACTCTCACCCCCAGAATGCGAGACCCCTTCACCCCGAGACTGCGAGACCCCCTCACCTCCAGACTGCAAGACCCCTTCACCCCCAAACTGTGAGACCCCCTCACCCCCAGGCTGTGAGACCCTCACCCCCAGACTGTGAGACCCCACAAACCAGGCAGTGAGGCCCATCACCCCGAGACTGTGAGGCCAACTCACCCCCAGACTGCGGGACACGATCACCCCCAGAATGCGAGACCCCTTCACCCCCAAACTGTGTGGCCCCCTCACCTCCAGACTGAGAAAACCCTCACCCCGAGACTGTGAGATCCTTCAGATTGGCTAGGAGGGAGTTGAAGAGTGAGCTAAGAAGGGCGGTTTAGAACGGAGTTGAGGAGGAACTTCTTCACTCAAAGGGTGGTGAATCTCTGGAATTCTCTGCCCGTTGAAGTGGTGGAGGCTGCCTCGCTAAATATATTTAAGAAGCGGGTTGATGGGTTTTTGATAAGAGAGGGGATTAAGGGTTATGGGGAGAGGGCGGGAAAGTGGAACTGAGCCACGACAGATCAGCCATGATCTTATTGAATGGCGGGGCAGGCTCGAAGGGCTAGATGGCCTACTCCTGCTCCTATTTCTTATGTTCTTATGTTCTTATGTAATTCACTTTGGTAGGAATAACAGATGTGTCGAGTATAAGGCTAACGGGAGGACTTTGAATAGTGTGGATGAGCAGAGGGATCTAGGTGTATGTGTACATAGATCCCTGAAAGTTGGGAATCAAGTAGATAAGGTTGTTAAGAAGGCGTACGGTGTCTTGGCGTTTATTGGTAGGGGGATTGAATTTAGGAGTCGCAGCGTCATGTTGCAACTGTACACAACTCTGGTGCGGCCGCACTTGGAGTACTGTGTGCAGTTCTGGTCCCCACATTACAGGAAGGATGTGGAGGCTTTGGAGAGGGTGCAGAGGAGGTTTACCAGGATGTTGCCTGGTATGGAGGGAAGGTCCTATGAGGAGAGGCTGAGGGATTTGGGGTTGTTTTCGCTGGAAAGAAGGCGGCTAAGAGGGGATCTTATTGAAACATATAAGATGATTAGAGGTTTAGACAGGGTGGATAGTGATAGCCTTTTTCCTCTGATGGAGAAATCTAGCACGAGGGGGCATGGCTTTAAATTAAGGGGTGGTAGTTATAGGACGGATGTCAGGGGTAGGTTCTTTACCCAGAGGGTGGTGAGGGATTGGAATGCCCTGCCTGCTGCAGTTGTAAATACGCCTAGTTTGGGGGCGTTTAAGAGATCCGTGGATAGGTTTATGGACGAGAAGGGATTGGTTTAGGTTAGTGGGTCAGTGTTTTGTAACTGGTCGGCGCAACATCGTGGGCCGAAGGGCCTGTTCTGCGCTGTAATGTTCTATGTTCTATGTTCACCCCAGACACTGAGGCCCCTCTCCCCCAGATTGTGAGACCCCCTCACCCCCAGACTGCGAGACCCCTTCAACCCCAAACTGTGAGACCCCCTCAACCCCAGACTGTGAGATCTGTCACCCCCAGACTGTGAGGCCCCTCACCCCCAGACTGTGAGACCCCTCACCCCCAGACTGTGAGACCCCTCACCCCCAGACTGTGAGACCCCCCTCACCCCCAGACTGTGAGACCCCTCACCCCCAGACTGTGAGACCCCCTCACCCCCAGACTGTGAGACCCCCTCACCCCCAGACTGTGAGACCCTTCACCCCCAGACTGTGGAACTCCTAACCCTCCCCCCCTCCCGACAATGAGACTCCTCGCACTCCCCCCATCCCCCCTCCCCCGACTATTTATTGAATGTGCAATCTTGCCCTCTGACCTTGGGTGACCTTATTTGACCCACGTTCACCCCATGACGCCCCGATTGACAAAACTGTTTTAACCTCTCATCCTCCACATCTCGAATAGCACCCTCCCAACCTCATCATAGAATCCTAGAAGCCTACAGTGCAGAAAGAGGCCCTTCAGCCCATCGAGTCTGCACCGAACACAGTCCCACCCAGGCCCCACCCCCATATCCCTACACATTATACCCAATAATCCCTCTAACCTACACATCCCTGGACACTAAGGGGCAATTTCTTAGCATGGCCAATCAACCTAACCCACACATCTTTGGACTGTGAGAGGAAACCCACACAGACACGAGGAGAATGTACAAACTCCACACAGACAGTGACCCGAGCCAGGAATCGAACCCAGGACCCTGGAGCTGTGAAGCAGCAGTGCTAACCACTGTGCTACCGTGCCGCCCTCATTTAACCCTGACGTGGCCCGGTTAAGCTAAATTGAGCCTGTTGATGTCTGTTTACCAACCTGTCACCCGCTTGCCTCTTTCCGCCACTCCCTCCCAACAATCCAGGTGCGTTCTGGGAGGAACAACGGCCATTCCCGGGGCGTTCGGCTGCGGTAAAACGGTCATCTCCCAGTCCCTGTCCAAATTCTCCAACAGCGACCTCATTGTCTACGTGGGATGTGGAGAGAGAGGCAATGAAATGGCGGAGGTGCTGAGGAACTTCCCTGAGGTAATGAGGCGCGCGGTGGCAAGGGCTGGAGGGAGGGATGTGGGAGTCTCTAGCCAGGGACTTGGGGGGGGTGGGGGTGGGGGTATTGATATAGGGATTGAGGTTCAGGGAGGAGCAGTGAGGGGTGGGATGGTTTGAAGGAGGGAATGTGGAGGGCGTTCCCTGGCTGTACCCCGTCCCCGCCCCGTATCCATGGTAACACTTCCTTCTCTCCAGCTGACGATGGAGGTCGATGGGAAGATGGAGAGCATCATGAAGAGAACCGCCCTGGTGGCCAATACCTCCAACATGCCAGTGGCAGCACGGGAGGCCTCAATCTACACTGGTGAGTGCCCATCTGCTCGACTCTGACCTTCTGAGCCCACCATCTCTGACCGCTATCCAACTCACCCTCTAATCCCATGTCCCTTACCAACCTTAGCCACCTCACCCTCCGACCTTCTCACCACGTCACCCCCATGACCCTGCCACACCATCCCTGACATTCTCACCCTTTTCCCTCTGTATTTCTTTGACTTTGTCCTCAGACCTTTTTGCCCCCTTCGCCCTCTGACTTTCGCTCCCATTGCCCTCTGATGGTCTTCTGCTTTGGCCTCTGTCCTGCAACTGCCTCGGCCTCTGACCTTCTCCATCCTTGCCCATTGACATTCTCCAGGCTCGCCCTCTGACCTTCTCTGTCCGTGCCTACTGACATTCTCCAGACTCGCTCTCTGACCTTCTCCGTCCTTGCCCACTGACATTCTCCAGGCTCGCCCTCTGACCTTCTCTGTCCTTGTCCACTGACATTCTCCAGGCTCGCTCTCTGACCTTCTCCTTCCTTGCCCATTGACATTCTCCAGGCTCGCCCTCTGACCTTCTCTGTCCTTGCCCATTGACATTCTCCAGGCTCGCTCTCTGACCTTCTCCGTCCTTGCACACTGACATTCTCCAGACTCGCTCTCTGACCTTCTCCGTCCTTGTCCACTGACATTCTCCAGACTCGCTCTCTGACCTTCTCCGTCCTTGCCCACTGACATTCTCCAGACTCGCTCTCTGACCTTCTCCGTCCTTGCCCACTGACATTCTCCAGACTCGCTCTCTGACCTTCTCCGTCCTTGCCCTCTGACATTCTCCAGACTCGCTCTCTGACCATCTCCATCCTTGCCCACTGACATTCTCCAGACTCGCTCTCTGACCTTCTCCGTCCTTGCCCTCTGACATTCTCCAGACTCGCTCTCTGACCTTCTCCGTCCTTGCCCTCTGACATTCTCCAGACTCGCTCTCTGACCTTCTCCGTCCTTGCCCTCTGACATTCTCCAGACTCGCTCTCTGACCTTCTCCGTCCTTGCCCTCTGACATTCTCCAGACTCGCTCTCTGACCTTCTCCGTCCTTGCCCTCTGACATTCTCCCGACTCGCTCTCTGTCCTTCTCCGTCCTTGCCCTCTGGCATTCTCCAGGCTCGCTCCCTGTCCTTCCCCGTCCTTGCCCACTGACATTCTCCAGGCTCACTCTCTGACCTTCTTGTACATCAGCCTCTGATCTTTGCCTTCCGTGCCCACTGACCTTCTCCCACTCACTGACCTACACCCGCTTTGACCTTTGACCTTTGCTGACCCATCCCCTGACCTTCCCTCTGTCTCTGAGGAAGCACTTCCTGGTATATTTGCACCCTGACAAATTCTCTCCTGTGTCTCCACAGGGATCACACTCTCCGAGTATTTCCGGGATATGGGTTACAATGTTAGCATGATGGCTGACTCAACTTCCCGCTGGGCGGAAGCTCTTAGGGAAATCTCAGGTCGCCTGGCAGAAATGCCCGCTGGTGAGTGATTATCCCTCACTGCAATGCACACCCAAACACTCCCAGGACAGGCACAACCCAGGGCTAGATACAGAGTAAATCTCCCTCTACACTGTCCCCATCAAACACTCCCAGGACAGGTACAGCACGGGGTTAGATACAGAGTAAATCTCCCTCTACACTGTCCCCATCAAACACTCCCAGGACAGGTACAGCACGGGGTTAGATACAGAGTAAATCTCCCTCTACACTGTCCCCCATCAAACACTCCCAGGGCAGGTACAGCACGGGATTAGATACAGAGTAAATCTCCCTCTACACTGTCCCCATCAAACACTCCCAGGACAGGTACAGCACGGGGTTAGATACAGAGTAAATCTCCCTCTACACTGTCCCCATCAAACACTCCCAGGACAGGTACAGCACGGGGTTAGATACAGAGTAAATCTCCCTCTACACTGTCCCCATCAAACACTCCCAGGACAGGTACAGCACGGGGTTAGATACAGGGTAAATCTCCCTCTACTCTGTCACCATGAAACACTGTAAGAAGTCTCACAACAGCAGGTTAAAGTCCAACAGGTTTATTTAGTAGTAAACACCACTAGCTTTTGGTGCGCTGTTCCTTCATCAGGTGAGTGTGGATTTCTGATCAAAGCAGGGCATATAAAGGCTCACACAGTTTACAGAATAATGATTAGAATGCGGGTCTTTACAGCTAATCAAGTCTTAAAGGTGCAGACAATGTGAGTGGAGATAGCATTAAGCACAGGTTAAAGAGATGTGTATTGTTACGCAGACACATACACATCTCTTTAACCTGTGCTCAATGCTATCTCCACTCACATTGTCTGCATCTTTAAGACTTGATTAGCTGTAAAGACCTGCATTCCAATCAGTATTCTGTGAACTGAGTTTGTGTTTTTATATGCCCTGTTTGCGAACAGAACTCCCATTCACCTGATGAAGGAAAAGCGTTCTGAAAGCTAGTGGTGTTTACTACCAAATAAACCTGTTGGATTTTAACCTGGTGTTGTGAGACTTCTTATTGTGTTTACCCAAGTCCAACACCGGCATCTCCACATCATGAGTACCATCAAACACTCCCAGGACAGGTATAGCACAGGGTTAGATACAGAGAAAGCTCCATCTATGCAGGCCTCATCAAACACTCCCGTAACCACTCCAGTCCTGGAGGTGTAGGTGTACCCACGGTGCTGTAAGGGAGGGAATTCCATGATTTTGACCCAGTGACAAGACAGGAACAACATCTGGAGCACTGTGCACAGTTCTGGTCCCCATATCCCTCAGTTAGACCACACTTGGAGCACTGTGCACAGTTCTGGTCTCCATATCCCTCAGTTAGACCACACTTGGAGCACTGTGCACAGTTCTGGTCTCCATATCCCTCGGTTAGACCACACTTGGAGCACTGTGCACAGTTCTGGTCTCCATATCCCTCAGTTAGACTACACTTGGAGCACTGTGCACAGTTCTGGTCTCCATATCCCTCGGTTAGACCACACTTGGAGCACTGTGCACAGTTCTGTTCTCCATATCCCTCAGTTAGACTACACTTGGAGCACTATGCACAGTTCTGGTCTCCATATCCCTCAGTTAGACCACACTTGGAGCACTGTGCACAGTTCTGGTCTCCATATCCCTCGGTTAGACCACACTTGGAGCACTGTGCACAGTTCTGTTCTCCATATCCCTCAGTTAGACTACACTTGGAGCACGATGCACAGTTCTGGTCTCCATATCCCTCAGTTAGACCACACTTGGAGCACTGTGCACAGTTCTGGTCCCCATATCCCTCGGTTAGACCACACTTGGCGCACTGTGCACAGTTCTGGTCTCCATATCCCTCAGTTAGACCACACTTGGAGCACTGTGCACAGTTCTGGTCTCCATATCCCTCGGTTAGACCACACTTGGAGCACTGTGCACAGTTCTGGTCTCCATATCCCTCAGTTAGACTACACTTGGCGCACTGTGCACAGTTCTGGTCTCCATATCCCTCGGTTAGACCACACTTGGAGCACTGTGCGCAGTTCTGTTCTGCATATCCCTCAGTTAGACCACACTTGGAGCACTGTGCACAGTTCTGACCTCCATATCCCTTAGTTAGATTACAGTTGGAGCACTGTGCACAGTTCTGGTCTTCATGTCCCTCAGTTAGACCACACTTGGAGCACTGTGCACAGTTCTGGTCTCCATATCCCTCGGTTAGACCACACTTGGAGCACTGTGCACAGTTCTGACCTCCATATCCCTTAGTTAGATTATACTTGGAGCACTGTGCACAGTTCTGGTCTCCATATCCCTCAGTTAGACCACACTTGGAGCACTGTGCACAGTTCTGGTCTCCATGTCCCTCAGTTAGACTACATTTGGAGCACTGTGCACAGTTCTGGTCTCCATATCCCTCAGTTAGACCACACTTGGAGCACTGTGCACAGTTCTGGTCTCCATGTCCCTCAGTTAGACTACACTTGGAGCACTGTACACAGTCCTGGTCTCCATATCCCTCGGTTAGACCACACTTGGAGCACTGTGCACAGTTCTGGTCTCCATGTCCCTCAGTTAGACTACACTTGGAGCACTGTGCACAGTTCTGGTCTCCATATCCCTCAGTTAGACCACACTTGGAGCACTGTGCACAGTTCTGGTCCCCATAGCCCTCAGTTAGACCAGACATGGAGCACTGTACACAGTTCTGGTCTCCATATCCCTCAGTTAGACCACACTTGGAGCACTGTGCACAGTTCTGGTCTCCATATCCCTCAGTTAAACCACACTTGGAGCACTGTACACAGTTCAGGTCTCCATATCCCTCAGTTAGACCACACTTGGGGCACTGTGCAACGTTCTGGTCTCCATATCCCTTGGTTAGACTATACTTGGGGCACTGTGCACAGTTCTGGTCTCCATATTCCTCAGTTAGACCACACTTGGAGCACTGTGCACAGTTCTGGTCTCCATATCCCTGAGTTAGACTACACTTGGGGCACTGTGCACAGTTCTGGTCTCCATATCCCTCAGTTAGACCACACTTGGAGCACTGTGCACAGTTCTGGTCCCGATATCCCTTGGTTAGACCATACTTGGAGCACTGTGCACAGTTCTGGTCCCGATATCCCTCAGTTAGACCACACTTGGAGCACTGTACACAGTTCTGGTCCCGATATCCCTCGGTTAGACCACACTTGGAGCACTGTGCACAGTTCTGGTCCCGATATCCCTTGGTTAGACCATACTTGGAGTACTGTGCACAGTTAAAGGAAGAAGTTGGATTAATCTGATGGAGAGTGGAGTAGGATATAATGATGGAGGGAGATGAGGTATGGGAGGGTGGGTCAGAGATGTCGAATGGTGTATCCCACTCTCTGCACTCGAACATCTGGACGGTGAGCCCTCTGAGTGCTGTAACCTGCTGTTTCTCCCCACAGACAGTGGCTATCCCGCATACCTTGGAGCACGTCTGGCTTCATTCTATGAGAGAGCCGGGAGAGTGAAGTGTCTCGGGAGTCCTGAGAGAGAGGGCAGCATCAGCATTGTCGGAGCGTGAGTGATGGGGGGAGGGGGGTGGATTGATGGGGAAGGGGGGGAGAGCGAGGAAGAGCGAGGAGGAGGTGAGGGGATGGGAGAGTCAATATTGACAGTGATTGAGGGCGAGGTGAAGAGAGAATGACGGGTTTGAGTATCGTCAGTGAAGGGGGAGTGAGGGTCAGTATTGTGAGTGAGGGGGAGTGAGGGTCAGTATTGTGAGTGAGGGTTAGTATTGTGAGTGAGGGGGAGTGAGGGTCAGTATTGTGAGTGAGGGGAGAGTGAGGGTCAGTATTGTGAGTGAGGGGGTAGTGAGGGTCAGTATTGTGAGTGAGGGGGAGTGAGGGTCAGTATTTTGAGTGAGGGGGGAGTGAGGGTCAGTATTGTGAGTGAGGGGGTAGTGAGGGTCAGTATTGTGAGTGAGGGGGAGTGAGGGTCAGTATTGTGAGTGAGGGGGAGTGAGGGTCAGGGTTGTGAGTGAGGGGGGAGTGAGGGTCAGTATTGTGAGTGAGGGGGGAGTGAGGGTCAGTATTTTGAGTGGGGGAGTGAGGGTCAGTAATGTGAGTGAGGGGGAGTGAGGGTCAGTATTGTGAGTGAGGGAGAGTGAGGGTCAGTATTGTGAGTGTTGGGGAGTGAGGGTCAGGGTTGTGAGTGAGGGGGGAGTGAGGGTCAGTATTTTGAGTGAGGGGGAGTGAGGGTTAGTATTGTGAGTGAGGGGGAGTGAGGGTCGGTATTGTGAGTGAGGGGGAGAGAGGGTCAGTATTGTGAGTGAGGGTCAGTATTGTGAGTGAGGAGGGAGTGAGGGACAGTATTTTGAGTGAGGGGGAGTGAGGGTCAGTATTTTGAGTGAGGTGGAGTGAGGGTCAGTATTGTGAGTGAGGGGGAGTGAGGGTCAGTATTTTGAGTGAGGGGGAGTGAGGGTCAGTATTGTGAGTGAGGGGGAGAGAGGGTCAGTATTGTGAGCGAGGGGGAGTGAGGGTCAGTATTTTGAGTGAGGGGGAGTGAGGGTCAGTATTTTGAGTGAGGTGGAGTGAGGGTCAGTATTGTGAGTGAGGGGGAGTGAGGGTCAGTATTTTGAGTGAGGGGGAGTGAGGGTCAGTATTGTGAGTGAGGGGGAGTGAGGGTCAGTATTGTGAGTGAGGGGGAGAGAGGGTCAGTATTGTGAGTGAGGGGGAGTGAGGGTCAGTATGAGTGAGGGTCAGTATTGTGAGTGAGGGGGAGTGTGGGTCAGTATTTTGAGTGAGAGGGAGTGAGGGTCTGTATTGTGAGTGAGGGGGAGTGAGGGTCAGTATTGTGAGTGAGGGGGAGTGAGGGTCAGTATTTTGAGTGAGGGTCAGTATTGTGAGTGAGGGGGAGTGAGGGTCAGTATTGTGAGTGAGGGTCAGTATTGTGAGTGAGGGGGAGTGAGGGTCAGTATTTTGAGTGAGGGTCAGTATTGTGAGTGAGGGGGAGTGAGGGTCAGTATTGTGAGTGAGGGTCAGGGTAGTGATTGAGGGTCAGTATTTTGAGTGAGGGGGAGTGAGGGTCATTATTGTGAGTGAGGATCAGTATTGTGAATGAGGGTCAGTATTGTGAGTGAGGGGGAGTGAGGGTCAGTATTGTGAGTGAGGGGGAGTGAGGGTCAGTATTGTGAGTGAGGGTCAGTATTTTGAGTGAGGGTCAGTATTGTGAGTGAGGGTCAGTATTGTGAGTGAGGGGGAGTGAGGGTCAGTATTGTGAGTGAGGGTCAGTATTGTGAGTGAGGGTCCGTATTGTGAGTGAGGGTCCGTATTGTGAGTAAGGGTCCGTATTGTGAGTGCGGGGGAGTGAGGGTCAGTATTGTGAGTGAGGGTCAGTATTGTGAGTGAGGGTCAGGGTTGTGAGTGAGGATCAGTATTGTGAGTGAGGGTCAGTATTGTGAGTGAGGGTCAGTATTTTGATTGAGGATCAGTATTTTGAGTGAGGGTCAGTATTGCGAGTGAGGGTCAGTATTTTGAGTGAGGGGGAGAGAGGGTCAGTATTGTGTGCGAGGGGGAGTGAGGGTCAGTATTGTGAGTGAGGGGGAGAGAGGGTCAGTATTGTGAGTGAGGGGGAGTGAGGGTCAGTATTGTGAGTGAGGGGGGAGTGAGGGTCAGTATTGTGACTGAGGGGGAGTGAGGGTCAGTATTGTGAGTGAGGGGGAGTGAGGGTCAGCATTGTGAGTGAGGGGGAGTGAAGGTCAGTATTTTGAGTGAGGGGGAGTGAGGGTCAGGGTTGTGAGTGAGGGGGGAGTGAGGGTCAGTACTGTGAGTGAGGGGGAGTGAGGGTCAGTATTGCGAGTGAGGGGGAGTGAGGGTCAGTATTGTGAGTGTTGGGGGAGTGAGGGTCAGGGTTGTGAGTGAGGGGGAGAGAGTGTCAGTGTTGTGAGTGAGGGGGAGTGAGGGTCAGTATTGTGAGTGAGGGGGAGTGAGCGTCAGTACTTTGAGTGAGGGTCAGTATTGTGAGTGAGGGGGAGTGAGCGTCAGTATTTTGAGTGAGGGGGAGAGAGGGTCAGGGTTGTGAGTGAGGGGGAGTGAGGGTCAATATTGTGAGTGAGGGGGAGTGAGGGTCAGTATTGTGAGTGGGGGGGAGTGAGGGTCAGTATTTTGATTGAGGGGGAGTGAGGGTCAGTATTTTGAGGAAGGGGGAGTGAGGGTCAGTATTGTGAGTGAGGGGGAGTGAGGGTCAGTATTGTGAGTGAGGGGGAGAGAGGGTCAGTATTGTGAGTGAGGGGGAGTGAGGGTCAGTATTTTGAGGGAGGGGGAGTGAGGGTCAGTATTGTGAGTGAGGGGGAGTGAGGGTCAGTATTGTGAGTGAGGGGGACAGAGGGTCAATATTGTGAGTGAGGGGGAGTGAGGGTCAGTATTGTGAGTGAGGGGGAGTGAGCGTCAGTATTTTGAGTGAGGGGGAGAGAGGGTCAGGGTTGTGAGTGAGGGGGAGTGAGGGTCAATATTGTGAGTGAGGTGGAGTGAGGGTCAGTATTGTGAGTGAGGGGGGAGTGAGGGTCAGTATTTTGATTGAGGGGGAGTGAGGGTCAGTATTTTGAGGAAGGGGGAGTGAGGGTCAGTATTGTGAGTGAGGGGGAGTGAGGGTCAGTATTGTGAGTGAGGGGGAGAGAGGGTCAGTATTGTGAGCGAGGGGGAGTGAGGGTCAGTATTTTGAGTGAGGGGTAGTGAGGGTCAGTATTGTGAGTGAGGGGGAGTGAGGGTCAGTATTTTGAGGGAGGGGGAGTGAGGGTCAGTATTGTGAGTGAGGGGGAGTGAGGGTCAGTATTGTGAGTGAGGGGGACAGAGGGTCAATATTGTGAGTGATGGGGAGTGAGGGTCAGTATTGTGAGTGAGGGGGAGTGAGGGTCAGTATTGTGAGTGAGGGGGAGAGAGGGTCAGTATTGTGAGTGAGGGGGGAGTGAGGGTCAGTATTTTGAATAAGGTGGAGTGAGGGTCAGTTTTGTGAGTGGGAGGGAGTGAGGGTCAGTATTCTGAGTGAGGGGGAGTGAGGGTCAGTATTGTGAGTGAGGGTCAGTACTTTGAGTGAGGGTCAGTATTGTGAGTGAGGGGGAGTGAGGGTCAGTATTGTGAGTGAGGGTCAGGGTTGTGATTGAGGGTCAGTATTTTGAGTGAGGGGGAGTGAGGGTCAGTATTGTGAGTGAGGGTCAGTATTGTGAGTGAGGGGGAGTGAGGGTCCGTATTGTGAGTCAGGGTCAGTATTTTGAGTGAGGGTCAGTATTGCGAGTGAGGGTCAGTATTGCGAGTGAGGGTCAGGGTTGTGAGTGAGGGTCAGTATTGTGAGTGAGGGTCAGTATTGTGAGTGAGGGTCAGTATTGCGAGTGAGGGTCAGTATTGCAGGTGAGGGTGAGTATTGTGAGTGAGGGTCAGTATTGTGAGTGAGGGGAGTGAGGGTCAGTATTCTGAGTGAGGGTCAGTAATTTGAGTAAGGGTCAGTATTGTGAGTGAGGGTCAGTATTGCGAGTGAGGGTCAGTATTGTGAGTGAGGGTCAGTATTGTGAGTGAGGGCGAGTGAGGGTCAGTATTGTGAGTGAGCGAGAGTGAGGGTCAGTATTGTGAGTGTTGGGGAGTGAGGGTCAGGGTTGTGAGTGAGGGGGGAGTGAGGGTCAGTATTTTGAGTGAGGGTCAGTATTGTGAGTGAGGGGGAGTGAGGGTCAGTATTGTGAGTGAGGGTCAGGGTAGTGATTGAGGGTCAGTATTTTGGGTGAGGGGGAGTGAGGGTCATTATTGTGAGTGAGGGTCAGTATTGTGAATGAGGGTCAGTATTGTGAGTGAGGGGGAGTGAGGGTCAGTATTGTGAGTGAGGGTCAGTATTTTGAGTGAGGGTCAGTATTGTGAGTGAGGGTCAGTATTGTGAGTGAGGGGGAGTGAGGGTCAGTATTGTGAGTGAGGGTCAGTATTGTGAGTGAGGGGGAGTGAGGGTCAGTATTGTGAGTGAGGGTCCGTATTGTGAGTGAGGGTCCGTATTGTGAGTAAGGGTCCGTATTGTGAGTGAGGGGGAGTGAGGGTCAGTATTGTGAGTGAGGGTCAGGGTTGTGAGTGAGGGACAGTATTGTGAGTGAGGGTCAGTATTTTGAGTGAGGATCAGTATTTTGAATGAGGGTCAGTATTGCGAGTGATTGTCAGTATTGTGAGTGAGGGGGAGGGAGGGTCAATATTTTGAGTGAGGGGGAGTGAGGGTCAGTATTGTGAGTGAGGGGGAGTGAGGGCCAGTATTGTGAGTGAGGGGGAGAGAGGGTCAGGGTTGTGAGTGAGGGGGAGTGAGGGTCAGTATTGTGAGTGAGGGTCAGTATTGTGAGTGAGGGGGTGTGAGGGTCAGTATTGTGAGTGAGGGGGAGTGAGGGTCAGCATTGTGAGTGAGGGGGAGTGAAGGTCAGTATTTTGAGTGAGGGGGAGTGAGGGTCAGGGTTGTGAGTGAGGGGGGAGTGAGGGTCAGTACTGTGAGTGAGGGGGAGTGAGGGTCAGTATTGCGAGTGAGGGGGAGTGAGGGTCAGTATTGTGAGTGTTGGGGGAGTGAGGGTCAGGGTTGTGAGTGAGGGGGAATGAGTGTCAGTGTTGTGAGTGAGGGGGAGTGAGGGTCAGTATTGTGAGTGAGGGGGAGTGAGCGTCAGTACTTTGAGTGAGGGTCAGTATTGTGAGTGAGGGGGAGTGAGCGTCAGTATTTTGAGTGAGGGGGAGAGAGGGTCAGGGTTGTGAGTGAGGGGGAGTGAGGGTCAATATTGTGAGTGAGGGGGAGTGAGGGTCAGTATTGTGAGTGAGGGGGGAGTGAGGGTCAGTATTTTGATTGAGGGGGAGTGAGGGTCAGTATTTTGAGGAAGGGGGAGTGAGGGTCAGTATTGTGAGTGAGGGGGAGTGAGGGTCAGTATTGTGAGTGAGGGGGAGAGAGGGTCAGTATTGTGAGTGAGGGGGAGTGAGGGTCAGTATTTTGAGGGAGGGGGAGTGAGGGTCAGTATTGTGAGTGAGGGGGAGTGAGGGTCAGTATTGTGAGTGAGGGGGACAGAGGGTCAATATTGTGAGTGAGGGGGAGTGAGGGTCAGTATTGTGAGTGAGGGGGAGTGAGGGTCAGGGTTGTGAGTGAGGGGGGAGTGAGGGTCAGTATTTTGAGTGAGGGTCAGTATTGTGAGTGAGGGGGAGTGAGGGTCAGTATTGTGAGTGAGGGTCAGGGTAGTGATTGAGGGTCAGTATTTTGGGTGAGGGGGAGTGAGGGTCATTATTGTGAGTGAGGGTCAGTATTGTGAATGAGGGTCAGTATTGTGAGTGAGGGGGAGTGAGGGTCAGTATTGTGAGTGAGGGGGAGAGAGGGTCAGTATTGTGAGCGAGGGGGAGTGAGGGTCAGTATTTTGAGTGAGGGGGAGTGAGGGTCAGTATTGTGAGTGAGGGGGAGCGAGGGTCAGTACTTTGAGTGAGGGTCAGTATTGTGAGTGAGGGGGAGTGTGGGTCAGTATTGCGAGTGAGGGGGAGTGAGGGTCAGTATTGTGAGTGAGGGGGAGTGAGCGTCAGTATTTTGAGTGAGGGGGAGAGATGGTCAGGGTTGTGAGTGAGGGGGAGTGAGGGTCAATATTGTGAGTGAGGGGGAGTGAGGGTCATTATCGTGAGTGAGGGGGAGTGAGGGTCAGTATTGTGAGTGAGGGGGACAGAGGGTCAATATTGTGAGTGAGGGGGAGTGAGGGTCAGCATTGTGAGTGAGGGGGAGTGAGGGTCAGTATTGTGAGTGAGGGGGAGAGAGGGTCAGTATTGTGAGTGAGGGGGGAGTGAGGGTCAGTATTTTGAATAAGGTGGAGTGAGGGTCAGTTTTGTGAGTGGGGGGGAGTGAGGGTCAGTATTGTGAGTGAGGGGGAGTGAGGGTCAGTATTGTGAGTGAGGGTCAGTACTTTGAGTGAGGGTCAGTATTGTGAGTGAGGGGGAGTGAGGGTCAGTATTGTGAGTGAGGGTCAGGGTTGTGATTGAGGGTCAGTATTTTGAGTGAGGGGGAGTGAGGGTCAGTATTGTGAGTGAGGGTCAGTATTGTGAGATAGGGGGAGTGAGGGTCCGTATTGTGAGTCAGGGTCAGTATTTTGAGTGAGGGTCAGTATTGCGAGTGAGGGTCAGTATTGCGAGTGAGGGTCAGGGTTGTGAGTGAGGGTCAGTATTGTGAGTGAGGGTCAGTACTTTGAGTGAGGGTCAGTATTGTGAGTGAGGGTCAGTATTGCGAGTGAGGGTCAGTATTGCAGGTGAGGGTGAGTATTGTGAGTGAGGGTCAGTATTGTGAGTGAGGGGAGTGAGGGTCAGTATTCTGAGTGAGGGTCAATAATGTGAGTGAGGGTCAGTATTGTGAGTGAGGGTCAGTATTGCGAGTGAGGGTCAGTATTGTGAGTGAGGGTCAGTATTGTGAGTGAGGGCGAGTGAGGGTCAGTATTGTGAGTGATGGAGAGTGAGGGTCAGTATTGTGAGTGTTGGGGAGTGAGGGTCAGGGTTGTGAGTGAGGGGGGAGTGAGGGTCAGTATTTTGAGTGAGGGTCAGTATTGTGAGTGAGGGGGAGTGAGGGTCAGTATTGTGAGTGAGGGTCAGGGTAGTGATTGAGGGTCAGTATTTTGGGTGAGGGGGAGTGAGGGTCATTATTGTGAGTGAGGGTCAGTATTGTGAATGAGGGTCAGTATTGTGAGTGAGGTGGAGTGAGGGTCAGTATTGTGAGTGAGGGTCAGTATTTTGAGTGAGGGTCAGTATTGTGAGTGAGGGTCAGTATTGTGAGTGAGGGGGAGTGAGGGTCAGTATTGTGAGTGAGGGTCAGTATTGTGAGTGAGGGGGAGTGAGGGTCAGTATTGTGAGTGAGGGTCCGTATTGTGAGTGAGGGTCCGTATTGTGAGTAAGGGTCCGTATTGTGAGTGAGGGGGAGTGAGGGTCAGTATTGTGAGTGAGGGTCAGGGTTGTGAGTGAGGGTCAGTATTGTGAGTGAGGGTCAGTATTTTGAGTGAGGATCAGTATTTTGAGTGAGGGTCAGTATTGCGAGTGAGGGTCAGTATTGTGAGTGAGGGGGAGGGAGGGTCAATATTTTGAGTGAGGGGGAGTGAGGGTCAGTATTGTGAGTGAGGGGGAGTGAGGGCCAGTATTGTGAGTGAGGGGGAGAGAGGGTCAGGGTTGTGAGTGAGGGGGAGTGAGGGTCAGTATTGTGAGTGAGGGGGTGTGAGGGTCAGTATTGTGAGTGAGGGGGAGTGAGGGTCAGCATTGTGAGTGAGGGGGAGTGAAGGTCAGTATTTTGAGTGAGGGGGAGTGAGGGTCAGGGTTGTGAGTGAGGGGGGAGTGAGGGTCAGTACTGTGAGTGAGGGGGAGTGAGGGTCAGTATTGCGAGTGAGGGGGAGTGAGGGTCAGTATTGTGAGTGTTGGGGGAGTGAGGGTCAGGGTTGTGAGTGAGGGGGAATGAGTGTCAGTGTTGTGAGTGAGGGGGAGTGAGGGTCAGTATTGTGAGTGAGGGGGAGTGAGCGTCAGTATTTTGAGTTAGGGGGAGACAGGGTCAGGGTTGTGATTGAGGGGGAGTGAGGGTCAATATTGTGAGTGAGGGGGAGTGAGGGTCAGTAATGTGAGTGAGGGGGAGTGAGGGTCAGTATTGTGAGTGAGGGGGAGTGAGGGTCAGTATTGTGAGTGAGGTGGGAGTGAGGGTCAGTATTTTGATTGAGGGGGAGTGAGGGTCAGTATTTTGAGGGAGGGGGAGTGAGGGTCAGTATTGTGAGTGAGGGGGAGTGAGGGTCAGTATTGTGAGTGAGGGGGAGAGAGGGTCAGTATTGTGAGCGAGGGGGAGTGAGGGTCAGTATTTTGAATGAGGGGTAGTGAGGGTCATTATTGTGAGTGAGGGGGAGTGAGGGTCAGTATTTTGAGGGAGGGGGAGTGAGGGTCAGTATTGTGAGTGAGGGGGAGTGAGGGTCAGTATTGTGAGTGAGGGGGACAGAGGGTCAATATTGTGAGTGAGGGGGAGTGAGGGTCAGTATTGTGAGTGAGGGGGAGTGAGGGTCAGTATTGTGAGTGAGGGGGGAGTGAGGGTCAGTATTTTGAATAAGGTGGAGTGAGGGTCAGTTTTGTGAGTGGGGGGGAGTGAGGCTCAGTATTGTGAGTGAGGGGGAGTGAGGGTCAGTATTGTGAGTGAGGGTCAGTACTTTGAGTGAGGGTCAGTATTGTGAGTGAGGGTCAGTATTGTGAGTGAGGGTCAGGGTTGTGATTGAGGGTCAGTATTTTGAGTGAGGGGGAGTGAGGGTCAGTATTGTGAGTGAGGGTCAGTATTGTGAGTGAGGGGGAGTGAGGGTCCGTATTGTGAGTCAGGGTCAGTATTTTGAGTGAGGGTCAGTATTGCGAGTGAGGGTCAGTATTGCGAGTGAGGGTCAGGGTTGTGAGTGAGGGTCAGTATTGTGAGTGAGGGTCAGTACTTTGAGTGAGGGTCAGTACTTTGAGTGAGGGTCAGTATTGTGAGTGAGGGTCAGCATTGCGAGTGAGGGTCAGTATTGCAGGTGAGGGTGAGTATTGTGAGTGAGGGTCAGTATTGTGAGTGAGGGGAGTGAGGGTCAGTATTCTGAGTGAGGGTCAGTAATGTGAGTGAGGGTCAGTATTGTGAGTGAGGGTCAGTATTGCGAGTGAGGGTCAGTATTGTGAGTGAGGGTCAGTATTGTGAGTGATGGTCAGTATTGTGAGTGAGGGGTAGTGAGGGTCAGTGTTTTGAGTGAGGGTCAGTATTTTGAGTGAGTGTCAGTATTGTGAGTGAGGGTCAGTATTGCGAGTGAGGGTCAGTATTGCGAGTGACGGTCAGTATTGTGAGTGAGGGTCAGTATTGTGAGTGAGGGTCAGTATTTTGAGTGAGGGTCAGTATTGCGAGAGAGGGTCAGTATTGCGAGTGAGGGTCAGTATTTTGAGTGAGGGTCAGTATTGTGAGTGAGGGTCAGTACTTTGAGTGAGGGTCAGTATTGTGAGTGAGGGTCAGTATTGTGAGTGAGGGGGAGTGAGGGCCAGTATTGTGAGTGAGGGGAGAGAGGGTCAGGGTTGTGAGTGAGGGGGAGTGAGGGTCAGTATTGTGAGTGAGGGTCAGGTATTGTGAGTGAGGGGGTGTGAGGGTCAGTATTGTGAGTGAGGGGGAGTGAGGGTCAGCATTGTGAGTGAGGGGGAGTGAAGGTCAGTATTTTGAGTGAGGGGGAGTGAGGGTCAGGGTTGTGAGTGAGGGGGGAGTGAGGGTCAGTACTGTGAGTGAGGGGGAGTGAGGGTCAGTATTGCGAGTGAGGGGGAGTGAGGGTCAGTATTGTGAGTGTTGGGGGAGTGAGGGTCAGGGTTGTGAGTGAGGGGGAATGAGTGTCAGTGTTGTGAGTGAGGGGGAGTGAGGGTCAGTATTGTGAGTGAGGGGGAGTGAGCGTCAGTATTTTGAGTTAGGGGGAGAGAGGGTCAGGGTTGTGATTGAGGGGGAGTGAGGGTCAATATTGTGAGTGAGGGGGAGTGAGGGTCAGTAATGTGAGTGAGGGGGAGTGAGGGTCAGTATTGTGAGTGAGGGGGAGTGAGGGTCAGTATTGTGAGTGAGGTGGGAGTGAGGGTCAGTATTTTGATTGAGGGGGAGTGAGGGTCAGTATTTTGAGGGAGGGGGAGTGAGGGTCAGTATTGTGAGTGAGGGGGAGTGAGGGTCAGTATTGTGAGTGAGGGGGAGAGAGGGTCAGTATTGTGAGCGAGGGGGAGTGAGGGTCAGTATTTTGAATGAGGGGTAGTGAGGGTCATTATTGTGAGTGAGGGGGAGTGAGGGTCAGTATTTTGAGGGAGGGGGAGTGAGGGTCAGTATTGTGAGTGAGGGGGAGTGAGGGTCAGTATTGTGAGTGAGGGGGACAGAGGGTCAATATTGTGAATGAGGGGGAGTGAGGGTCAGTATTGTGAGTGAGGGGGAGTGAGGGTCAGTATTGTGAGTGAGGGGGGAGTGAGGGTCAGTATTTTGAATAAGGTGGAGTGAGGGTCAGTTTTGTGAGTGGGGGGGAGTGAGGGTCAGTATTGTGAGTGAGGGGGAGTGAGGGTCAGTATTGTGAGTGAGGGTCAGTACTTTGAGTGAGGGTCAGTATTGTGAGTGAGGGGGAGTGAGGGTCAGTATTGTGAGTGAGGGTCAGGGTTGTGATTGAGGGTCAGTATTTTGAGTGAGGGGGAGTGAGGGTCAGTATTGTGCGTGAGGGTCAGTATTGTGAGTGAGGGGGAGTGAGGGTCCGTATTGTGAGTCAGGGTCAGTATTTTGAGTGAGGGTCAGTATTGCGAGTGAGGGTCAGTATTGCGAGTGAGGGTCAGGGTTGTGAGTGAGGGTCAGTATTGTGAGTGAGGGTCAGTACTTTGAGTGAGGGTCAGTATTGTGAGTGAGGGTCAGTATTGCGAGTGAGGGTCAGTATTGCAGGTGAGGGTGAGTATTGTGAGTGAGGGTCAGTATTGTGAGTGAGGGGAGTGAGGGTCAGTATTCTGAGTGAGGGTCAGTAATGTGAGTGAGGGTCAGTAATGTGAGTGAGGGTCAGTATTGTGAGTGATGGTCAGTATTGCGAGTGAGGGTCAGTATTGTGAGTGAGGGTCAGTATTGTGAGTGACGGTCAGTATTGTGAATGAGGGGGAGTGAGGGTCAGTATTGTGAGTGAGGGTCAGTAATGTGAGTGAGGGTCAGTATTTTGAGTGAGGGTCAGTATTGTGAGTGAGGGTCAGTATTGTGAGTGAGGGTCAGGGTTGTGATTGAGGGTCAGTATTTTGAGTGAGGGGGAGTGAGGGTCAGTATTGTGAGTGAGGGTCAGTATTGTGAGTGAGGGGGAGTGAGGGTCCGTATTGTGAGTCAGGGTCAGTATTTTGAGTGAGGGTCAGTATTGCGAGTGAGGGTCAGTATTGCGAGTGAGGGTCAGGGTTGTGAGTGAGGGTCAGTATTGTGAGTGAGGGTCAGTACTTTGAGTGAGGGTCAGTACTTTGAGTGAGGGTCAGTATTGTGAGTGAGGGTCAGCATTGCGAGTGAGGGTCAGTATTGCAGGTGAGGGTGAGTATTGTGAGTGAGGGTCAGTATTGTGAGTGAGGGGAGTGAGGGTCAGTATTGTGAGTGAGGGTCAGTAATGTGAGTGAGGGTCAGTATTGTGAGTGAGGGTCAGTATTGCGAGTGAGGGTCAGTATTGTGAGTGAGGGTCAGTATTGTGAGTGACGGTCAGTATTGTGAGTGAGGGGGAGTGAGGGTCAGTATTGTGAGTGAGGGTCAGTAATGTGAGTGAGGGTCAGTATTTTGAGTGAGGGTCAGTATTGTGAGTGAGGGTCAGTGTTTTGAGTGAGGGTCAGTATTTTGAGTGAGTGTCAGTATTGTGAGTGAGGGTCAGTATTGCGAGTGAGGGTCAGTATTGCGAGTGACGGTCAGTATTGTGAGTGAGGGTCAGTATTGTGAGTGAGGGTCAGTATTTTGAGTGAGGGTCAGTATTGTGAGTGAGGGTCAGCATTGCGAGTGAGGGTCAGTATTGCAGGTGAGGGTGAGTATTGTGAGTGAGGGTCAGTATTGTGAGTGAGGGGAGTGAGGGTCAGTATTCTGAGTGAGGGTCAGTAATGTGAGTGAGGGTCAGTATTGTGAGTGAGGGTCAGTATTGCGAGTGAGGGTCAGTATTGTGAGTGAGGGTCAGTATTGTGAGTGACGGTCAGTATTGTGAGTGAGGGGGAGTGAGGGTCAGTGTTTTGAGTGAGGGTCAGTATTTTGAGTGAGTGTCAGTATTGTGAGTGAGGGTCAGTATTGCGAGTGAGGGTCAGTATTGCGAGTGACGGTCAGTATTGTGAGTGAGGGTCAGTATTGTGAGTGAGGGTCAGTATTTTGAGTGAGGGTCAGTATTGCGAGAGAGGGTCAGTATTGCGAGTGAGGGTCAGTATTTTGAGTGAGGGTCAGTATTGTGAGTGAGGGTCAGTACTTTGAGTGAGGGTCAGTATTGTGAGTGAGGGTCAGTATTGTGAGTGAGGGGGAGTGAGGGCCAGTATTGTGAGTGAGGGGGAGAGAGGGTCAGGGTTGTGAGTGAGGGGGAGTGAGGGTCAGTATTGTGAGTGAGGGTCAGTATTGTGAGTGAGGGGGTGTGAGGGTCAGTATTGTGAGTGAGGGGGAGTGAGGGTCAGCATTGTGAGTGAGGGGGAGTGAAGGTCAGTATTTTGAGTGAGGGGGAGTGAGGGTCAGGGTTGTGAGTGAGGGGGGAGTGAGGGTCAGTACTGTGAGTGAGGGGGAGTGAGGGTCAGTATTGCGAGTGAGGGGGAGTGAGGGTCAGTATTGTGAGTGTTGGGGGAGTGAGGGTCAGGGTTGTGAGTGAGGGGGAATGAGTGTCAGTGTTGTGAGTGAGGGGGAGTGAGGGTCAGTATTGTGAGTGAGGGGGAGTGAGCGTCAGTATTTTGAGTTAGGGGGAGAGAGGGTCAGGGTTGTGATTGAGGGGGAGTGAGGGTCAATATTGTGAGTGAGGGGGAGTGAGGGTCAGTAATGTGAGTGAGGGGGAGTGAGGGTCAGTATTGTGAGTGAGGGGGAGTGAGGGTCAGTATTGTGAGTGAGGTGGGAGTGAGGGTCAGTATTTTGATTGAGGGGGAGTGAGGGTCAGTATTTTGAGGGAGGGGGAGTGAGGGTCAGTATTGTGAGTGAGGGGGAGTGAGGGTCAGTATTGTGAGTGAGGGGGAGAGAGGGTCAGTATTGTGAGCGAGGGGGAGTGAGGGTCAGTATTTTGAATGAGGGGTAGTGAGGGTCATTATTGTGAGTGAGGGGGAGTGAGGGTCAGTATTTTGAGGGAGGGGGAGTGAGGGTCAGTATTGTGAGTGAGGGGGAGTGAGGGTCAGTATTGTGAGTGAGGGGGACAGAGGGTCAATATTGTGAATGAGGGGGAGTGAGGGTCAGTATTGTGAGTGAGGGGGAGTGAGGGTCAGTATTGTGAGTGAGGGGGGAGTGAGGGTCAGTATTTTGAATAAGGTGGAGTGAGGGTCAGTTTTGTGAGTGAGGGGGAGTGAGGGTCAGTATTGTGAGTGTTGGGGGAGTGAGGGTCAGGGTTGTGAGTGAGGGGGAATGAGTGTCAGTGTTGTGAGTGAGGGGGAGTGAGGGTCAGTATTGTGAGTGAGGGGGAGTGAGCGTCAGTACTTTGAGTGAGGGTCAGTATTGTGAGTGAGGGGGAGTGAGCGTCAGTATTTTGAGTGAGGGGGAGAGAGGGTCAGGGTTGTGAGTGAGGGGGAGTGAGGGTCAATATTGTGAGTGAGGGGGAGTGAGGGTCAGTATTGTGAGTGAGGGGGGAGTGAGGGTCAGTATTTTGATTGAGGGGGAGTGAGGGTCAGTATTTTGAGGAAGGGGGCGTGAGGGTCAGTATTGTGAGTGAGGGGGAGTGAGGGTCAGTATTGTGAGTGAGGGGGAGAGAGGGTCAGTATTGTGAGTGAGGGGGAGTGAGGGTCAGTATTTTGAGGGAGGGGGAGTGAGGGTCAGTATTGTGAGTGAGGGGGAGTGAGGGTCAGTATTGTGAGTGAGGGGGACAGAGGGTCAATATTGTGAGTGAGGGGGAGTGAGGGTCAGTATTGTGAGTGAGGGGGAGTGAGGGTCAGGGTTGTGAGTGAGGGGGGAGTGAGGGTCAGTATTTTGAGTGAGGGTCAGTATTGTGAGTGAGGGGGAGTGAGGGTCAGTATTGTGAGTGAGGGTCAGGGTAGTGATTGAGGGTCAGTATTTTGGGTGAGGGGGAGTGAGGGTCATTATTGTGAGTGAGGGTCAGTATTGTGAATGAGGGTCAGTATTGTGAGTGAGGGGGAGTGAGGGTCAGTATTGTGAGTGAGGGGGAGAGAGGGTCAGTATTGTGAGCGAGGGGGAGTGAGGGTCAGTATTTTGAGTGAGGGGGAGTGAGGGTCAGTATTGTGAGTGAGGGGGAGCGAGGGTCAGTACTTTGAGTGAGGGTCAGTATTGTGAGTGAGGGGGAGTGTGGGTCAGTATTGCGAGTGAGGGGGAGTGAGGGTCAGTATTGTGAGTGAGGGGGAGTGAGCGTCAGTATTTTGAGTGAGGGGGAGAGAGGGTCAGGGTTGTGAGTGAGGGGGAGTGAGGGTCAATATTGTGAGTGAGGGGGAGTGAGGGTCATTATCGTGAGTGAGGGGGAGTGAGGGTCAGTATTGTGAGTGAGGGGGACAGAGGGTCAATATTGTGAGTGAGGGGGAGTGAGGGTCAGCATTGTGAGTGAGGGGGAGTGAGGGTCAGTATTGTGAGTGAGGGGGAGAGAGGGTCAGTATTGTGAGTGAGGGGGGAGTGAGGGTCAGTATTTTGAATAAGGTGGAGTGAGGGTCAGTTTTGTGAGTGGGGGGGAGTGAGGGTCAGTATTGTGAGTGAGGGGGAGTGAGGGTCAGTATTGTGAGTGAGGGTCAGTACTTTGAGTGAGGGTCAGTATTGTGAGTGAGGGGGAGTGAGGGTCAGTATTGTGAGTGAGGGTCAGGGTTGTGATTGAGGGTCAGTATTTTGAGTGAGGGGGAGTGAGGGTCAGTATTGTGAGTGAGGGTCAGTATTGTGAGATAGGGGGAGTGGGGTCCGTATTGTGAGTCAGGGTCAGTATTTTGAGTGAGGGTCAGTATTGCGAGTGAGGGTCAGTATTGCGAGTGAGGGTCAGGGTTGTGAGTGAGGGTCAGTATTGTGAGTGAGGGTCAGTACTTTGAGTGAGGGTCAGTATTGTGAGTGAGGGTCAGTATTGCGAGTGAGGGTCAGTATTGCAGGTGAGGGTGAGTATTGTGAGTGAGGGTCAGTATTGTGAGTGAGGGGAGTGAGGGTCAGTATTCTGAGTGAGGGTCAATAATGTGAGTGAGGGTCAGTATTGTGAGTGAGGGTCAGTATTGCGAGTGAGGGATAGTATTGTGAGTGAGGGTCAGTATTGTGAGTGAGGGCGAGTGAGGGTCAGTATTGTGAGTGAGGGAGAGTGAGGGTCAGTATTGTGAGTGTTGGGGAGTGAGGGTCAGGGTTGTGAGTGAGGGGGGAGTGAGGGTCAGTATTTTGAGTGAGGGTCAGTATTGTGAGTGAGGGGGAGTGAGGGTCAGTATTGTGAGTGAGGGTCAGGGTAGTGATTGAGGGTCAGTATTTTGGGTGAGGGGGAGTGAGGGTCATTATTGTGAGTGAGGGTCAGTATTGTGAATGAGGGTCAGTATTGTGAGTGAGGTGGAGTGAGGGTCAGTATTGTGAGTGAGGGTCTGTATTTTGAGTGAGGGTCAGTATTGTGAGTGAGGGTCAGTATTGTGAGTGAGGGGGAGTGAGGGTCAGTATTGTGAGTGAGGGTCAGTATTGTGAGTGAGGGGGAGTGAGGGTCAGTATTGTGAGTGAGGGTCCGTATTGTGAGTGAGGGTCCGTATTGTGAGTAAGGGTCCGTATTGTGAGTGAGGGGGAGTGAGGGTCAGTATTGTGAGTGAGGGTCAGGGTTGTGAGTGAGGGTCAGTATTGTGAGTGAGGGTCAGTATTTTGAGTGAGGATCAGTATTTTGAGTGAGGGTCAGTATTGCGAGTGAGGGTCAGTATTGTGAGTGAGGGGGAGGGAGGGTCAATATTTTGAGTGAGGGGGAGTGAGGGTCAGTATTGTGAGTGAGGGGGAGTGAGGGCCAGTATTGTGAGTGAGGGGGAGAGAGGGTCAGGGTTGTGAGTGAGGGGGAGTGAGGGTCAGTATTGTGAGTGAGGGGGTGTGAGGGTCAGTATTGTGAGTGAGGGGGAGTGAGGGTCAGCATTGTGAGTGAGGGGGAGTGAAGGTCAGTATTTTGAGTGAGGGGGAGTGAGGGTCAGGGTTGTGAGTGAGGGGGGAGTGAGGGTCAGTACTGTGAGTGAGGGGGAGTGAGGGTCAGTATTGCGAGTGAGGGGGAGTGAGGGTCAGTATTGTGAGTGTTGGGGGAGTGAGGGTCAGGGTTGTGAGTGAGGGGGAATGAGTGTCAGTGTTGTGAGTGAGGGGGAGTGAGGGTCAGTATTGTGAGTGAGGGGGAGTGAGCGTCAGTATTTTGAGTTAGGGGGAGACAGGGTCAGGGTTGTGATTGAGGGGGAGTGAGGGTCAATATTGTGAGTGAGGGGGAGTGAGGGTCAGTAATGTGAGTGAGGGGGAGTGAGGGTCAGTATTGTGAGTGAGGGGGAGTGAGGGTCAGTATTGTGAGTGAGGTGGGAGTGAGGGTCAGTATTTTGATTGAGGGGGAGTGAGGGTCAGTATTTTGAGGGAGGGGGAGTGAGGGTCAGTATTGTGAGTGAGGGGGAGTGAGGGTCAGTATTGTGAGTGAGGGGGAGAGAGGGTCAGTATTGTGAGCGAGGGGGAGTGAGGGTCAGTATTTTGAATGAGGGGTAGTGAGGGTCATTATTGTGAGTGAGGGGGAGTGAGGGTCAGTATTTTGAGGGAGGGGGAGTGAGGGTCAGTATTGTGAGTGAGGGGGAGTGAGGGTCAGTATTGTGAGTGAGGGGGACAGAGGGTCAATATTGTGAGTGAGGGGGAGTGAGGGTCAGTATTGTGAGTGAGGGGGAGTGAGGGTCAGTATTGTGAGTGAGGGGGGAGTGAGGGTCAGTATTTTGAATAAGGTGGAGTGAGGGTCAGTTTTGTGAGTGGGGGGGAGTGAGGCTCAGTATTGTGAGTGAGGGGGAGTGAGGGTCAGTATTGTGAGTGAGGGTCAGTACTTTGAGTGAGGGTCAGTATTGTGAGTGAGGGTCAGTATTGTGAGTGAGGGTCAGGGTTGTGATTGAGGGTCAGTATTTTGAGTGAGGGGGAGTGAGGGTCAGTATTGTGAGTGAGGGTCAGTATTGTGAGTGAGGGGGAGTGAGGGTCCGTATTGTGAGTCAGGGTCAGTATTTTGAGTGAGGGTCAGTATTGCGAGTGAGGGTCAGTATTGCGAGTGAGGGTCAGGGTTGTGAGTGAGGGTCAGTATTGTGAGTGAGGGTCAGTACTTTGAGTGAGGGTCAGTATTGTGAGTGAGGGTCAGCATTGCGAGTGAGGGTCAGTATTGCAGGTGAGGGTGAGTATTGTGAGTGAGGGTCAGTATTGTGAGTGAGGGGAGTGAGGGTCAGTATTCTGAGTGAGGGTCAGTAATGTGAGTGAGGGTCAGTATTGTGAGTGAGGGTCAGTATTGCGAGTGAGGGTCAGTATTGTGAGTGAGGGTCAGTATTGTGAGTGACGGTCAGTATTGTGAGTGAGGGGGAGTGAGGGTCAGTGTTTTGAGTGAGGGTCAGTATTTTGAGTGAGTGTCAGTATTGTGAGTGAGGGTCAGTATTGCGAGTGAGGGTCAGTATTGCGAGTGACGGTCAGTATTGTGAGTGAGGGTCAGTATTGTGAGTGAGGGTCAGTATTTTGAGTGAGGGTCAGTATTGCGAGAGAGGGTCAGTATTGCGAGTGAGGGTCAGTATTTTGAGTGAGGGTCAGTATTGTGAGTGAGGGTCAGTACTTTGAGTGAGGGTCAGTATTGTGAGTGAGGGTCAGTATTGTGAGTGAGGGGGAGTGAGGGTCAGTATTGTGAGTGAGGGGGAGAGAGGGTCAGTATTGTGAGCGAGGGGGAGTGAGGGTCAGTATTTTGAATGAGGGGTAGTGAGGGTCATTATTGTGAGTGAGGGGGAGTGAGGGTCAGTATTTTGAGGGAGGGGGAGTGAGGGTCAGTATTGTGAGTGAGGGGGAGTGAGGGTCAGTATTGTGAGTGAGGGGGACAGAGGGTCAATATTGTGAATGAGGGGGAGTGAGGGTCAGTATTGTGAGTGAGGGGGAGTGAGGGTCAGTATTGTGAGTGAGGGGGGAGTGAGGGTCAGTATTTTGAATAAGGTGGAGTGAGGGTCAGTTTTGTGAGTGGGGGGGAGTGAGGGTCAGTATTGTGAGTGAGGGGGAGTGAGGGTCAGTATTGTGAGTGAGGGTCAGTACTTTGAGTGAGGGTCAGTATTGTGAGTGAGGGGGAGTGAGGGTCAGTATTGTGAGTGAGGGTCAGGGTTGTGATTGAGGGTCAGTATTTTGAGTGAGGGGGAGTGAGGGTCAGTATTGTGCGTGAGGGTCAGTATTGTGAGTGAGGGGGAGTGAGGGTCCGTATTGTGAGTCAGGGTCAGTATTTTGAGTGAGGGTCAGTATTGCGAGTGAGGGTCAGTATTGCGAGTGAGGGTCAGGGTTGTGAGTGAGGGTCAGTATTGTGAGTGAGGGTCAGTACTTTGAGTGAGGGTCAGTATTGTGAGTGAGGGTCAGTATTGCGAGTGAGGGTCAGTATTGCAGGTGAGGGTGAGTATTGTGAGTGAGGGTCAGTATTGTGAGTGAGGGGAGTGAGGGTCAGTATTCTGAGTGAGGGTCAGTAATGTGAGTGAGGGTCAGTAATGTGAGTGAGGGTCAGTATTGTGAGTGAGGGTCAGTATTGCGAGTGAGGGTCAGTATTGTGAGTGAGGGTCAGTATTGTGAGTGACGGTCAGTATTGTGAATGAGGGGGAGTGAGGGTCAGTATTGTGAGTGAGGGTCAGTAATGTGAGTGAGGGTCAGTATTTTGAGTGAGGGTCAGTATTGTGAGTGAGGGTCAGTGTTTTGAGTGAGAGTCAGTATTTTGAGTGAGTGTCAGTATTGTGAGTGAGGGTCAGTATTGCGAGTGAGGGTCAGTATTGCGAGTGACGGTCAGTATTGTGAGTGAGGGTCAGTATTGTGAGTGAGGGTCAGTATTTTGAGTGAGAGTCAGTATTGCGAGTGAGGGTCAGTATTTTGAGTGAGGGTCAGTATTGCGAGAGAGGGTCAGTATTGCGAGTGAGGGTCAGTATTTTGAGTGAGGGTCAGTATTGTGAGTGAGGGTCAGTACTTTGAGTGAGGGTCAGTATTGTGAGTGAGGGTCAGTATTGTGAGTGAGGGGGAGTGAGGGTCAGTATTGTGTGTGCGGGTCAGTATTGTGAGTGAGGGGGAGTGAGGGTCAGTATTGTGAGTGAGGGTCCGTATTGTGAGTGAGGGTCCGTATTGTGAGTAAGGGTCCGTATTGTGAGTGAGGGGGAGTGAGGGTCAGTATTGTGAGTGAGGGTCAGGGTTGTGAGTGAGGGTCAGTATTGTGAGTGAGGGTCAGTATTTTGAGTGAGGATCAGTATTTTGAGTGAGGGTCAGTATTGCGAGTGAGGGTCAGTATTGTGAGTGAGGGGGAGGGAGGGTCAATATTTTGAGTGAGGGGGAGTGAGGGTCAGTATTGTGAGTGAGGGGGAGTGAGGGCCAGTATTGTGAGTGAGGGGGAGAGAGGGTCAGGGTTGTGAGTGAGGGGGAGTGAGGGTCAGTATTGTGAGTGAGGGTCAGTATTGTGAGTGAGGGGGTGTGAGGGTCAGTATTGTGAGTGAGGGGGAGTGAGGGTCAGCATTGTGAGTCAGGGGGAGTGAAGGTCAGTATTTTGAGTGAGGGGGAGTGAGGGTCAGGGTTGTGAGTGAGGGGGGAGTGAGGGTCAGTACTGTGAGTGAGGGGGAGTGAGGGTCAGTATTGCGAGTGAGGGGGAGTGAGGGTCAGTATTGTGAGTGTTGGGGGAGTGAGGGTCAGGGTTGTGAGTGAGGGGGAATGAGTGTCAGTGTTGTGAGTGAGGGGGAGTGAGGGTCAGTATTGTGAGTGAGGGGGAGTGAGGGTCAGTATTGTGAGTGAGGGGGGAGTGAGGGTCAGTATTTTGATTGAGGGGGAGTGAGGGTCAGTATTTTGAGGGAGGGGGAGTGAGGGTCAGTATTGTGAGTGAGGGGGAGTGAGGGTCAGTATTGTGAGTGAGGGGGAGAGAGGGTCAGTATTGTGAGCGAGGGGGAGTGAGGGTCAGTATTTTGAGTGAGGGGTACTGAGGGTCAGTATTGTGAGTGAGGGGGAGTGAGGGTCAGTATTTTGAGGGAGGGGGAGTGAGGGTCAGTATTGTGAGTGAGGGGGAGTGAGGGTCAGTTTTGTGAGTGAGGGGGACAGAGGGTCAATATTGTGAGTGAGGGGGAGTGAGGGTCAGTATTGTGAGTGAGGGGGAGTGAGGGTCAGTATTGTGAGTGAGGGGGGAGTGAGGGTCAGTATTTTGAATAAGGTGGAGTGAGGGTCAGTTTTGTGAGTGGGGGGGAGTGAGGGTCAGTATTGTGAGTGAGGGGGAGTGAGGGTCAGTATTGTGAGTGAGGGTCAGTACTTTGAGTGAGGGTCAGTATTGTGAGTGAGGGGGAGTGAGGGTCAGTATTGTGAGTGAGGGTCAGGGTTGTGATTGAGGGTCAGTATTTTGAGTGAGGGGGAGTGAGGGTCAGTATTGTGAGTGAGGGTCAGTATTGCAGGTGAGGGTGAGTATTGTGAGTGAGGGTCAGTATTGTGAGCGAGGGGAGTGAGGGTCAGTATTCTGAGTGAGGGTCAGTAATGTGAGTGAGGGTCAGTAATGTGAGTGAGGGTCAGTATTGTGAGTGAGGGTCAGTATTGCGAGTGAGGGTCAGTATTGTGAGTGAGGGTCAGTATTGTGAGTGACGGTCAGTATTGTGAGTGAGGGGGAGTGAGGGTCAGTATTGTGAGTGAGGGTCAGTAATGTGAGTGAGGGTCAGTATTTTGAGTGAGGGTCAGTATTGTGAGTGAGGGTCAGTGTTTTGAGTGAGGGTCAGTATTTTGAGTGAGTGTCAGTATTGTGAGTGAGGGTCAGTATTGCGAGTGAGGGTCAGTATTGCAAGTGACGGTCAGTATTGTGAGTGAGGGTCAGTATTGTGAGTGAGGGTCAGTATTTTGAGTGAGGGTCAATATTGCGAGTGAGAGTCAGTATTGCGAGTGAGGGTCAGTATTTTGAGTGAGGGTCAGTATTGCGAGAGAGGGTCAGTATTGCGAGTGAGGGTCAGTATTTTGAGTGAGGGTCAGTATTGTGAGTGAGGGTCAGTACTTTGAGTGAGGGTCAGTATTGTGAGTGAGGGGGTGTGAGGGTCAGTATTGTGAGTGAGGGTCAGGGTTGTGATTGAGGGTCAGTATTTTGAGTGAGGGGGAGTGAGGGTCAGTATTGTGAGTGAGGGTCAGTATTGTGAGTGAGGGGGAGTGAGGGTCCGTATTGTGAGTCAGGGTCAGTATTTTGAGTGAGGGTCAGTATTGCGAGTGAGGGTCAGTACTTTGAGTGAGGGTCAGTATTGCGAGTGAGGGTCAGTATTGCGAGTGAGGGTCAGTATTGTGAGTGAGGGTCAGTATTTTGAGTGACGGTCAGTATTGTGAGTGAGGGTCAGTATTTTGAGAGAGGGTCAGTATTTCGAGTGAGGGTCAGTATTGCGAGTGAGGGTCAGTATTTTGAGTGAGGGTCAGTATTTTGAGGGACGGTCAGTATTGTGAGTGAGGGTCAGTATTGTGAGTGAGGGGGAGTGAGGGTCAGTATTGAGAGTGAGGGTCAGTATTGTGAGTGAGGGTCAGTATTGTGAGTGAGGGGGATTTTATGAGTGTATTTATTCTTCCTTGATATGAATCCACTCCCCCTTCTCTCCCGGTACTCCGCTCCTCCCCTCTCCTCACCCCTCCTCCTTCCCCTCCGCTCCCAGTCCCTCTCCTCCGTCACCCTTTCTCCACTCATTCCCCACCCACCCCTCTACACACTGTGACAGTGACTGATCTCTCTCCCTCTCTCTCTCTGTTAGTGTGTCTCCCCCTGGTGGGGATTTCTCTGACCCTGTCACCTCTGCTACGCTGGGGATTGTCCAGGTGAGGTCCCAATCCTCCGGCTAACACTTTCAGAGCAGGCATGAATATTGACCACTGCCTATACCGGGCGGGTTCAGTTCCGGCCTCGGGCTGCACATTCTCCCCGTGTCTGTGTGGGTTTCCTCCAGGTGCTCCGCTCCCTCCCACATGACGAAGGTGTGTACTTTAGGTAGATTGGACATGCTAAATGTCTGTGGTTATGGGGACAGCGGAGGATAGCAAGGTGGGGTGGTGGGAGAGGTGGAGAAGATGGACAAGGGTAATATGCTCTCCAGAGAGTTGGTCCAGACTCGATGGGCTGAATGGCCTCTTTCCGCACTGTAGGAAAGAAATATCCAAATTAAGACCACCAGTCAATTAGTGTCAAGTTTCTTGAAGGGGGGAAGGTCCATTCAGCCCCTCTCAAGCACGCTACAGGAACAGGAGGCCATTCAGCCCCTCTCATACATGTTACACAGGAACAGGAGGCCATTCAGCCCCTCTCAAACATGTTACACAGGAACAGGAGGCCATTCAGCCCCTCTCAACATGTTACACAGGAACAGGAGGCCATTCAGCCCCCCTCAAACATGTTACACAGGAACAGGAGGCCATTCAGCCCCTTCAAACACGTTACACAGGAACAGGAGGCCATTCAGCCCCTCTCAAATATCTTAAACAGGATGAGGAGGCCATTCAGCCCCTTTCAAACATGTTATACAGGAACAGGAGGAAGCCATTCAGTCCTTCTCGAAATTGTTACTCAGGAACATGAAGAGGCCATTTAGTCCCTATCAAACATTTACTCAGGAACAGGAGACCCAGTCAGCACCACCCTCCTCTCCACTGCCGCTCAAGCCAGTTCAACAGGAAGCTCAATGAAATGCCCCTTAACCTTGTAAATTAGATTGAATACAAGCAGAGTTTGTGTAACCTCGCTGGGAATTTCTCTGTGTCACATTCTGATCGAGGTCAAGATAACTTTCCTTCTGCATGGTGCGCAGGACAGTTCACAGTAACTCCAGGCGTGGCTTAAGTAGCTGCAGGATAACTGCCAGCGCCTTTATACTGGAGACATTCAGGTTAATACTGCAGTAAACCATTGGGTCATTTTCTGTACCTGTTCAGGGCTGTTTAATGAGCCGTGTACCTGGAGCAACCTTCACCCTCGCTGACCCTGACCCTCCCATTCCCCCTCCCTCCTCAACTTAACATCCAGCTTCCAGGAATCTCCCACACATTCCAGCACTTCCACATTGAAACCGGTCGTGGGAGGAGAGCCTCTGACATCACTCACTCACTCACTCACTAACTCACTCACTCACTCACTCACTCACTCACTCACTCACTCACTCACTCACACTCACTCAGACTCACTCACTCACTCAGACTCAATCACTCACTCACTCACACACTCACTCACTCACTCACTCACTCAGTCACTCACTCAGACTCACTCACTCACTCAGACTCACTCACTCACTCACTCACTCAGACTCACTCACTCACTCACTCAGACTCACTCACTCACTCACTCACTCAGACTCACTCACTCACTCAGACTCACTCACTCACTCACTCACTCAGACTCACTCACTCACTCAGACTCACTCAGTCAGACTCACACACTCACTCACTCACTCACTCAGACTCACTCACTCACTCAGACTCACTCACTCACTCACTCAGACTCACTCACTCACTCAGACTCACTCAGACTCACTCACTCATTCACTCACTCAGACTCACTCACTCACTCAGACTCACTCAGACTCACTCACTCACTCACTCACTCACTCAGACTCACTCAGACTCACTCACTCACTCACTCAGACTCACTCACTCAGACTCACTCAGACTCACTCACTCACTCACTCACTCAGACTCACTCACTCACTCAGACTCACTCACTCACTCAGACTCACTCAGACTCACTCACTCACTCACTCACTCAGACTCACTGACAGACTCACTCACTCAGGCTCACTCACTCAGACTCACTCACTCACTCACTCAGACTCACTCACTCAGACTCACTCACTCACTCACTCAGACTCACTCACTCACTCAGACTCACTCAGACTCACTCACTCACTCACTCAGACTCACTCACTCACTCACTCAGTCAGACTCACTCACTCAGACTCACTCACTCACTCAGACTCACTCACTCACTCACTCAGACTCACTGACAGACTCACTCACTCAGGCTCACTCACTCAGACTCACTCACTCAGACTCACTCACTCACTCACTCAGACTCACTCACTCAGACTTACTCACTCACTCACTCAGACTCACTCACTCAGACTCACTCACTCAGACTCACTCACTCACTCACTCAGACTCACTCACTCACTCAGACTCACTCAGACTCCCTCACTCACTCACTCAGACTCACTGACAGCCTCACTCACTCAGGCTTACTCACTCAGACTCACTCAGACTCACTCACTCACTCACTCAGACTCACTCAGACTCACACACTCACTCACTCAGACTCACTCACTCACTCACTCAGACTCACTCACTCACTCACTCAGACTCACTCACTCAGACTCACTCACTCACAAACTCACTCACTCAGACTCACTCACTCACAAACTCACTCAGACTCAATCACTCACTCACTCACTCACTCAGACTCACTCACTCACTCACTCACTCACTCAGACTCACTGACAGACTCACTCACTCAGGCTCACTCACTCAGATGCACTCAGACTCACTCACTCACTCAGACTCACTCACAGACTCACTCACTCAGACTCACTCAGATTCACTCACTCACACTCAGACTCACTCACTCACTCACACTCACTCAGACTCACTCACTCACTCAGACTCACTCAGATTCACTCACTCACTCACTCAGACTCACTCACTCACTCACTCAGACTCACTCACTCACTCACTCAGACTCACTCACTCACTCACTCACTCACTCAGACTCACTCAGACTCACTCACTCACTCACTCAGACTCACTCACTCACAGTCTCACTCACTCACTCACTCAGACTCACTCTCTCAGACTCACTCAATCACAGACTCACTCACTCACAGACTCACTCACTCACTCAGGCTCACTCACTCAGACTCACTCACTCACTCAGACTCACTCACTCACTCAGACTCACTCACTCACAGACTCACTCACTCACTCACTGACTCCCTCACTCAATCACAGACTCACTCACTCAGACTTACTCACTCACAGACTCACTCATTCACTCACACTCACTCATACTCACTCACTCACTCACTGACTCACTCACTCACAAACTCACTCACTCACTCAGACTTACTCACTCAGACTCACTCACTCATTCACTCACTCACTCACACTCACACTCACACTCAGACTCACTCACTCACTCAGACACACTCACAGACTCACTAACTCACAGACTCACTCACTCACACTCACTCGCTCAGACTCACTCAGACTCACTCGTTGGGCCGAAGGGCCTGTTTCCCGTGCTGGGTTGTTCTTTGTTCTTTGTTCTTTCAAAATCTCACACAAACAGTCACACGGTATGTGGAAGAACGCACTTGTTGACACAGCCCTTAATCCCAGCTAAGCTGTGACCAAGGTAACCTGGAGCGTAGTTCTGCACTGCCTTCCTGGTAACTGCCTGACAGTCAACCCTGACTCAATATCAGGTTAGCTAAAACTCAGCTGCACTCCCCTCACCGTCAGACCACAGCGACCTCCCAAACACCACCTTCACATCTTAGCCACAGTACTCAGTGACCTACAGCGGCTCCCAGCCAGGCAGCACCTCACGTTTCAATCTTTGATTTCAAACACCTACAAATCTCCTATCTCTGTGACCTCCCCCAACCCCTACAACCCTCCTATCAGTGTAACCTCCCCCAGTCCCTACAACCCTCCCTATCAGTGTAACGTCCTCCAGCCCCTAAAACCCTCCCTGTCTCTGTAACCTCCTCCAGCCCCTACAACCCTCCCTATCTCTGTAACCAACCCCGGTCCCTACAACCCTCCCTATCTCTGTAACCAACCTCGGTCCCTACAACCCTCCCTATCTCTGTAACCCACCCTATCTCTGCAATCTCCTTCCACTCCTACAACTCTCCCTATCACTGTAACCTCCTCCTGCCTCTACAACCCTCCCTATCTTCGCAACCTCTTTCCGCTCCTACAGCCTTCCTTATATCTATAACCTCCTCCAGCCCCTACAACACTCCCTATCTCTGTAACCCTCCCTATCTCTGTAACCTCCTCCAACCTCTACAACCCTCCCTATCTCTGTAACCTCCTCCAACCTCTACAACCCTCCCTATCCCTGTAACCTCCTCCAGCCCCTACAACACTCCCTATCTCTGTAACCCTCCCTATCTCTGTAACCTCCTCCAGTCCCTACAACCCTCCCTATCTCTGTAACCTCCTCCAGCCCCTACAACCCTCCCTATCTTTGTAACCTCCTCCAGTCCCTACAACCCTCCCTATCTCTGTAACCTCCTCCAGCCCCTACAACCCTCCCTATCTCTGTAACCTCCTCCAGTCCCTACAACCCTCCCTATCTCTGTAACCTCCTCCAGCCCCTACAACCCTCCCTATCTCTGTAACCTCCTCCAGTCCCTACAACCCTCCCTATCTCTGTAACCTCCTCCAGTCATTATAACCCTCCTTATTTCTGTAATTTCTTCCTGTCCCTAATATCCAACTACAGACCTTTGCTTCACCGCACATCTTTTCTTTCAATTTGATACCATCCCAACCTTTGCTATTTACCCATGGAGGATGCATCTATTTGGCTGTCTTTCATTCTCGGTGGTTAATCAGTAATGAAATATTTCCTCAAACGCCTGCCAAGTTTGACACCCTTTGCCTTTGTTATCCAGTCCATTGTAACTCTGCTTTAATTTTCATATCATTGCTTTCATTTACATTTTCAAAGGCGAGCTTCAGACCCACATTTCTTCCCCTCAAACTGGAGGTGAAATTTCATTGTGCTATGATGGCTCTTGCCGAGAGGATCTTTTACCCGTTTATCAATCCTGTCCCGTCGCACAATTACCAGCTCCAAAATACCAGGTTCAGTCCCAGAATTTAATCATTTGAAAAACAAACTGTCCAGATGACACATTTACCAAGCCGCTTTTGCAAAATTCAATTCGTAACTCTCTCAAGGACGTCACTGGGCAATATAAAAGCCTTTGAAATTTGCCGAGATACTTCACAGGGGTGTTGTGAAGCCAGGTTTGATACAGATACGGAGATATGAGTCAAAGATTGGTCAAACATCCTCAGGGAAGGAGCAATGGAAGGCTCAATAGTGTCAAAAATTCACCAATATCCCAAGGCTCTAGAGGGATGGGCAGATATTTACCAGTGCCGTGCGATGTACAAATAATTGAAAATAATGTTTCAGCATTCCCCCTGCACATTCTCGCAGGATCCTCTGCTGTGGATCTGTGGGTACCGAGAAAAAGAAAATAGGAGCTAGAACTCAGCCCTTATAGCCTGCGCTGTGATTCAATATGATCATGACAGATCCTCTAACTCAATGCCATGCTCCCCCTGCCAGCTCCCAATACCCCTTGACACCTTTTGAACCCAGAAATCTATCCATTTCCTTCTTCAATATATTGGTCTCTAGAGGAAAGAATTCCACAGCTCCAACAGCCTCTGAGTGAAGAAAGTTCTCCTCACCTCAGTCCTGAATGGCTTACCCCATATCCCAAGACTGTGATACTTTGTTCCACACCAACACCACTGCTCCCCGCCTCCCTCCACCCGCCAGAGGAAACAACATCCCGACATCCAAAGCATCCAGCCCTGTCAGAATTTAAAAGACAAGTCTCTCAGTGACACGGTAGCACAGTGGGTTAGCACTGCTGCTTCACAGCTCCAGGGTCCTGGGTTCGGTTCCCGGCTCGGGTCACTGTCTGTGTGGAGTTTGTACATTCTCCTCGTGTCTGCATGGGTTTCCTCCGGGTACTCCGGTTTCCTCCCACAGTCCAAAGATGTGCAAGTTAGGTTGATTGGCCATGCTAAAAAATTGCCCCTTAGTGTCCTGGGATGTGTAGGTTAGAGGGATTAGTGGGTATAATATGTAGGGATATGGGGGTAGGACCTGGGTGGGATTGTGTTTGGTGCAGACTCGATGGGCCGAAGGGCCTCTTTCTGCACTGTAGGGTTCTATGGTTCTATGATATCAGCTCCGAGTCAGCAGGTTGTGAGCTCACATCCTTAACAGAGAGTTGAGCACAAAATTCCAGAATAATCCGCAAGGTGCAGTACTGAGAGAGTGCAGCACTGTCAGAGGGTCAGTACTGAGGGAGTGCAGCACTGTCAGAGGGTCAGTACTGAGGGAGTGCAGCACTGTCAGAGGGTCAGTACTGACGGAGTGCTGCACTGTCAGAGGGTCAGTACTGAGGGAGTGCCGCACTGTCAGAGGGTCAGTACTGAGGGAGTGCTGCACTGTCAGAGGGTCAGTACTGAGGGAGTGCTGCACTGTCAGAGGGTCAGTACTGAGTATTGTAGCTTTGGATTGTGATCCAGTTAAAAGCTCCCAAAGATGCATGGTATGATCTTATGGACTCGCTACACCTGGTGATTGGCACAGTGAGCGGGTACGATGGTGCCCGGGACAAAAACCAGGTTCATGCCCAGTTTCTGGTCACAGCCGAGTTCCCAGCATTGTTTTGCCGGCGGGACTGGCTCCGCACTCAGAAAGGGGGCAAAGCCTATTTAAATCTCAATGACACGGTGGGATATATCCCAAAATACTGAAAGAGGCAAGGGTGGAACTTGTTAGGGCCTTGAGAGAGATCTTTGTATCCTGACTGGCTATTGGGGAGGTATGATGTGGAGATGCTGGTGTTGGACTGTGGTAAGCACAAGTCTCACAACACCACGGAGAGCTGTGACAAGCCGTGTTCCTCAGGGATCAGTGCTGGGACCTCTGCTGTTGTAATATGTATTCATGATTTGGAGGAAAATCTCACCAGTTTGATTAGTAAGTTTGCGGATGACACAAAGGTTGGTGGATTAACGGCGGCACCGTAGCACAGTGGTTAGCACTGCTGCTTCACGGCTTCAGGGTCCTGGGTTCGATTCCCGGCTCGGGTCACTGTCTGTGTGGAGTTTGCACATTCTCCTCGTGTCTGCGTGGGTTTCCTCCAGGTACTCCGGTTTCCTCCCGCAGTCCATAGATGTGCGAGTTAGGTTGATTCCCCATTCTAAATTGACCGTAGATGCATAGGTTAGAGGGATTAGTGGGTATAATGTGTCAGGATATGGGGGTAGGGCCTGGGTGGGATTGTGGTTGGTGCAGACTCGATGGGTCGAATGGCCTCTTTCTGGACTGGAGGATTCTAGGATAGCGATGAGGACCATCAGAGAGAATACAGCAGGATACAGATCAGTTGGAGACTTGGGCAGAGAGATGGCAAATAGCGGTTAATCTGGACAAATGTGACATAATGCATTTTGGACGGTCAAATATAGATAGGAAATATACAATAAATGGCAGAATCCTTAAGAGTATTGTTAGGCAGAGGGATGTACAGGTACACAGGTCACTGAAAGTGGCAATGCAGGTGGAGAAGGTAGTCAAGAAGGCATACGGCATACTTGTCTTCATCGGCCGGGGCATAGAGTTTAAAATTGGCAAGTCATGTTGCAGTGTCATAGAACCTTAGTTAGATCACACTTGGAATATACTGTTCAATTCTGGTCGCCACACTACCAGAAGGATGTGGAGGCTTTGGAGAGGGTACAGAAAAGATTTACCAGGATGTTGCCTGGTATGGAGGGAATTAGCTATGAGGAGAGGTTGGAGAGGGAGGTCTTGCTGCAGCTGTATAGGGCATTGGTGAGGCTGCAGCTGGAGTACTGTGTGCAGTTTTGGGCGCCGCACCTGTGCAAGGATATTTTGGCCCTGGAGGGAGTGCAGAGGAGGTTTACTAGGCTGATACCGGAGTTGAGGGGGTTGAGCTATGAGGAGAGGCTGAATAAACTAGGCTTGTACTCGCTAGAGTTTAGAAGAATGAGGGGAGAGCTCATTGAGACGTATAAGATGATGAATGGGATGGATAGGATAGAGGTGGAGAGACTCTTCCCGCTCAAAAAAGACAGTAGGACTAGGGGGCACAGCCTCAAGATAAAGGGGAGGCGGTTTAGAACGGAGTTGAGGAGGAACTTCTTCACTCAAAGGGTGGTGAATCTCTGGAATTCTCTGCCCGTTGAAGTGGTGGAGGCTGCCTCGCTAAATATTTTTAAGACGCGGGTTGATGGGTTTTTGATAAGAGAGGGGATTAAGGGTTATGGGGAGAGGGTGGGAAAGTGGAACTGAGCCACAACAGATCAGCCATGATCTTATTGAATGGCGGGGCAGGCTCGAAGGGCTAGATGGCCTACTCCTGCTCCTATTTCTTATGTTCTTATGTTCTTATGTAAACCTGGTTTGTTCTCACTGGAATGATGGAGGTTGAGGGGAGACCTGATAGAAGGCTACAAGATGATGAGAGGCATGGACAGAGCGGATAGTCAGAAGCTTTTTCCCAGGGTGGGAGAGTCGATGACAATGGTTTAAGATGCGAGGGGCAAGATTCCAAGGAGATGTACGGGGCAAGTTTTTTACAGAGAGGGTGGTGGGTGCCTGGAACTCGCTGCCAGGGGGAGGAGTGGAAGCAGATATGACAGTGGGTTTTAAGGGGTGTCTGGACAAATAAATGAATAGGATGGGAATAGAGGGATATGGTCCCCGGAAGGGACCAGAAGGGTTTTAGTTCAGTCGGCAGCATGGTCAGTGCAGGGGGCTGAAGAGACTGTTCCTGTGCTGTAATTTTCCTTGTTCTTTGACATGCTCAGCATGCCAGGAACGGGTCCTGGGTGGCATCATCTGGGCTCACATTCCCATTCATCCATGCCAGTCAGAACTCACACCGACTGCTCTTCTGCACCAACGGGGACCAGAAGTGACGGCCTGGCCAGGGGGGATCAGAGAGCATTGAAGCCCCTGAGGGGTCAGGGCAGAGCTGGACAATCCCCATGGGGCAGTGCCAACCTGCAGTGCCCATCTGGCACCCTGCCACTGCCCACTGGGCATCATCGCACCGCTCTTTGGGCACCCTAGCACCATTCACTGGGCACCCTGGCACTGCCCACTGGGCACCTTTGCCATGCCCACAAGGTACCATAACTGCACCAGGGCAGTGCCAAGGGCATGAGACCAGAGTCGGATTGGAGCCTGAGTGGTGGTGGGGCTACACAGCGAGGGTGGTGGGGGGGAGCTGTGCAGGGAGGGAGGCAAGGGTGGATCTTGGCAGGGGAGGGGAGCTCTCCAGCCAGAGGTGATTGGCAGGGGAGGGTATGGAAGGAGAGGTGATGACTGGGTATAGTGAGTTGAGGGGGGGTCGTGTGCAGGGTGGGATTATAATGGGGAAACTCATCAAGAGGATCCCACTGCCCCGATGCCAACGGATTGTGTTGCCATTTGGGGGGGGGGTGGGGTTACACTGCCAATGTCACCAATGACAGGGGGGTGGGCAGGGTGGAGTGCGATGCCCGTGAGGGTGGTCGGTTGGGGGCAGGGGTGGCAGGTGGCTGCCTGCGCAATGGCACCCCGAGCCGTCTCAGCGCCCCCCCCATTGCATCCACAACATCTGAATCCTTCCCGTTGCTGAAAGCTGAGGGTTTGGACACATTCTCCATCTTGTGCTGTAGGTATTCTGGGGGCTTGATAAGAAGTTAGCCCAGCAGAAACATTTCCCCTCGGTGAACTGGCTGATCAGCTACAGTAAGTACACCCGGACGCTGGACGAATATTACGAGAAGCACTTCTCCGAGTTTGTTCCCCTGCGTACCAAGGCCAAGGAGATTCTTCAGGAGGAGGAGGACCTGGCTGAGATTGTACAGCTGGTCGGAAAGGTGAGCCACGGAGGGGGAGGGAGGGGTAGGGAGGAGGGGGAGGGAGGGGAGGGAGGAGGGGGAGAGAGGGGAAGGGAGGAGTGGGAGAGAGGGGAGGGAGGAGTGGGAGGGAGTGGGAGGGAGGGGAGGGAGGAGTGGGAGGGAGGGGAGGGAGGAGTGGGAGGGAGGGGAGGGAGGAGTGGGAGGGAGGGGAGGGAGGAGGGGGAGGGAGGGAGGGACGGGGAGGGAGGAGTGGGAGGGAGGGGGAGGGAGGAGGGGGAGGGAGGGGGAGGGAGGAGGGGAGTGAGGGGAGGGAGGAGTGGGAGAGAGGGGAGGGAAGAGTGGGAGGGAGGGGGAGAGAGGGGAGGGAGGAGTGGGAGGGAGGGGAGGGAGGAGTGGGAGGGAGGGAGAGGGAGGAGGGGGAGGGAGGGGAGGGAGGAGTTGGAGGGATGGGAGGGAGGAGTGGGAGGGAGGGGAGGGAGGGGAGGGAGGGGGAGGGAGGAGTGAGGGAGGGAGGGATGGGGAGGAGTGGAGGGAGGGGGAGGGAGGGGAAGGAGGGGGAGGGAGGAGTGGGAGGGAGGGATGGGGAGGAGTGGGAGGGAGGGGCAGGGAGGAGTGGGAGGGAGGGGAGGGAGGAGTGGGAGAGAGGGGAGGGAGGAGTGGGAGGGAGGGGAGGGAGGAGTGGGAGGGAGGGGGAGGGAGGAGGGGGAGGGAGGGGAGGGAAGAGTGGGAGGGAGGGGGAGGGAGGAGTGGGGGAGAGGGGAGGGAGGAGTGGGAGGGAAGGGCAGGGAGGAGTGGGAGGGAGGAGGGGAGGAGTGGGAGAGAGGGGGAGGGAGGGGGAGGGAGGAGTGGGAGAGAGGGGAGGAGGAGTGGGAGGGAGGGGAGGGAGGAGTGGGAGGGAGGGGCAGGGAGGAGTGGGAGGGATGGGGAGGGAGGAGTGGGAGGGAGGGGGAGGGAGGAGTGGGAGGGAGGGGGAGGGAGGGAGCGGAGGGAGGGGGAGGGAGGAGTGGGAGGGAGGGGTAGGGAGGAGTGGGAGGGAGGGGGAGGGAGGGAGGGGGAGGGAGGAGTGGGAGGGAGGGGAGGGAGGAGTGGGAGGGAGGGGGAGGGGAGGGAGGAGTGGGAGGGAGGGGAGGGAGGAGTGGGAGGGAGAGGGAAAGGGGAGGAAGGGAGAGGGAAAGAAAGAGGGAGGGGAGAGGAAGGGAGGAAGTGGAGGGAGGGAGGGAGGGAAGAAGGGTGACAGGTTTTTGGGGACTCTCGCTCTCTGTGTGTTGGGGTGGTGTGTATCTATTTGTATTTATTTCCCTCTCTCTCACCTGCTCTCTGTCAGCCACAGAATCACAGAGATGTACAACACAGAAACAGGCCCTTCGGCCCAACTCATCCATACTGACCAGGTTTCCCAAACTGATTTAGTCCCATTTGCCTGTGTTTGGCCCATCTCCCTCTAAACCTTTCCTACTCATGTCGCTTTCAAATCTGTAACTGTAGTAATTGTAGCCGCCTCTACCACCTCCTCTGGCAGCTCATTCCATCTACATCCCACCCTCTGTGTGAAAAAGGTGACACTCAGGTCCAGTTTCAATCTTTCCCCTCTCACCTGAGGCCTGTGCCCTCGAGTTTTGAGCTGCCCTACTCTGGGGAAAGATTTTGACTCTTCACCTTATGATGATTTTATAGACCTGTATAAAGTTATCCCCTCATCCTCCTACACTCCAGGGAGAGACAGTCCCAGCCTATCCAGCCTCTCCTTAGAATTCAAACCTTCCATTAGAGTCATAGAGATTTACAGCATGGAAACAGGCCCGTCGGCCCTAAGCTAGTCCCAATTACCCGCACTTGGCCCATATCCGTCTATCCCCATCTTAACCATGTAACTTTCTAAATGCTTTTTAAAAAACAAAATTGTACCCACCTCTACTACTCCTTATTCCAGACACTCACTATCCTCTGTGTGAAAGAAAAAGCTGCTCTGGACACTTTTGTGTCTCTCCCCTCTCACCTTTAACCTATGCCTTTTAGTTTTAGACTCCCCTACCTTTGGGAAAAGATATTGACTTTCTCGCTGATCTGTGGCCCTCATTATTTTATAGACATTATTATAAATCTTTTTTGCACCCTTTCCAGTTTAATAACATCCTTCCTCCAGCAAGGCGACTGGAATTGTACCCCTTACTCCAAATGTGGTCTTACCAATGTCTTGTACAGTTGTAATATAAAGTCCCAACTCCTGTACTCAATGCCCTGAATGATGAAGGCCAGTGTGCCAAACTTCTCCTTCACCACCCTGTCTTCCATGATGCCACTTCCAAGGAACTATGTACCTGTACCCCTCGGTCTCCCTGTTCAACAACACTCCCCAGGCCCTACCATTAACAGGTGTAAGTCCTATCCTGGTTTGTCTTACCAAAATGCAACACTTTATCTGAATTAAACTCCATCTGCCATTCCTTGGCCCACTGGCCCAGATGATCAAGATCCCATTGTAGTCTTACATAACGTCTTCACTGTCCACTCTACCACCAATTTTAGTGTCATCCACAAACTTACAAAGTCTGCCTCCTAAAATCTCATCCAAATCGTTTATATAAATGACAAACGACAGTGGACCCAGCACCGATCCCTGGAGCACACTGCTGGTCACAGATCTCCAGTCTGCCTGCTACACAAACCAATTTTTTTTAATCCAATTGGCTAGTTCTTGCTGGATCCCATGTGACCTAACCTTCCTGACTGGTCTACCATGCTGTACCTTGTCAAAGGCCTTGCGAACGTCCATGTAGACAATGTCTACAACACTGCCCTCATCTTTTCTTTGGTCACCCTTTCAAAAAACGCTATCAGATTTGTAAGACACAATTTCCGACGTACAAAGCCATGCTGATTATTCCTAATCAAAGAACAACAAAAGTTACAGCACAGGAACAGACCCTCCATGCTTACACCGGTCATGCTGACCATCTGAACTAAAACCTTCTACTCTTCCAGGGTCCATATCTCTCTATTCCCATCCTAGTCATATATTTGTTTACTATTACTATTTAAAGGGCAAAAAGCTGCAGCAGGCTACGGTGCAGAGGGACCTGGGGGTCCTTGTGCATGAGTCGCAAAAACCCAGACTACAGGTGCAGCAGGTGGTCAGGAAGGCGAATGGGATGTTGGCCTTTATAGCGAGGGGGATTGAATATAAAAGCAGGGAGGTCTTGCTGCAACTGTACAGGGTACTGGTGAGGCCGCAGCTGGAGTACTGTGTGCAGTTTTGGTCGCCACACTTACGCAAGGATATTTTGGCCTTGGAAGGAGTGCAGAGAAGGTTCACGAGGCTGATACCGGAGATGAGGGGGTTAGCCTATGAAGAGAGACTAAATAGACTGGGCTTGTACTCGTTGGAGTTTAGAAGAATGAGGGGGGATCTCATTGAGACGTATAAGATAATGAAGGGGATGGATAGGGTAGAAGTAGAGAGATTCTTCCCGCTTAGAAAGGACAGTAGGACTAGGGGGCACAGCCTCAAGATAAAGTGGGGGCGGTTTAGAACACAGTTGAGGAGGAACTTCTTCACTCAAAGGGTGGTGAATCTCTGGAATTTTCTGCCCGTTGAAGTGGTGGAGGCTGCCTCGCTAAATATATTTAAGACACCGGTAGATAGGTTTCTGATAGACAAGGGAATTAAGGGTTATGGGGAGAAAGCGGGAAAGTGGAACTGAGCCACTTCAGATCAGCCATGATCTTATTGAATGGCGGGGCAGGCTCGAGGGGCTAGATGGCCTACTCCTGCTCCTATTTCTTATGTTCTTATGTTGTCTAGACACCCCTTAAAAGTCACTATCGTATCTGCTTCCACAACTTCCCAGCGGTGAGTTCCAGGCATCCACCATCCTCTGTGCAAAAAAATTGCCTCATACATCTCCTTTAAACCTTGCCCCTCGCATTTTAAACCTATGCCCCCGAGTAATTGACTCTTCCGCCCTGGAAAAAAGCTTCCACTCTGTCCACGCCCCTCATAATCTTGTAGCCTTCTATCAGATCGCTCCTCAGCCTCTGTTGTTCCAGTGAGAACAAACCAAGTTTCTCCAACCTCTCCTCACAGCTAATGCTCTCCATACCAGGCAACATCCTGGTAAATCTTTTCTGTACCATCTGCTGAGCTTCCACATCCTTCTGGTAGTGTGGTGACCAGAGTTGAACACTATATTCCAAACACAGCCTAACTAAGGTTCTATAAAGCTGCAACATGACTTGCCAATTTTTAAATTCAGTACCCCAGCCGATGAAGACAAGCATGCCGTATGCCTTCTTGACTACCTTCTCCACCTGCATTGCCACTTTCAGTGACCTGTGTACGTACACCCAGATCCCTCTGCCTATCAATACTCTTAAGGGTCCTGCCATTTACTGTATATTTCCTATCTGTATTAGACCTTCCAAAATGCATTACCTCATATTTGTCCAGATTAAACTCCACCTGCCATCTCTCCGCACAAGTCTCCAACTGATCTATATCCTGCTGTATTCTCTGATGGTCCTTATCACTATTCGCAAACCCATCAACTTTTGTGTCGTTCACAAACTTACTAATCAATCCAGTTACATTTTCCTCCAAATCATTTATATATATTACAAACAGCAAAGATCCCAGCACTGATCCCTGAGGAACACCGCTTGTCACAACCCTCCATTCAGAAACACACCTTTCCACTGCTACCCTCTGTCTTCTTTGACTGAGTAAAAAGTCTGACAACACCAGGTTTTAGTCCAACCGATTTATTTGATGATAGACTCACAAGCTTCAAATATCATCAATATCATCAAATAAATCGGTTGGACTAAAACCTGGTGTTGTCAGGCTTTTTACTGTGTTTACGCCAGTCCAACGCCGGCGTACCCACATCATGACTTCTTTGACTGAGCCAGTTTTGTATCCATCTTGCCAGCTCGCCTCTGATCCCATGCGACTTCACCTTCTGCACCAGTCTGCCATGAGGGACCTTGTCGAAGGCCTTACTGAAGTCCATGTAGACAACATCCACTGCCCCACCCTCATCAACCATCTTTGTCACTTTCTTGAAAAACTCGATCAAGTTAGTGAGATATGACCTCCCCTTCACAAAACCATATTGCCTCTTGCTAATACATCCACTTATTTCCAAGTGGGAATAAATCCTGTCTCGAAGAATCCTCTCCAATAATTTCCCTATCACTGATGTAAGGTTCACTGGCCTGTAATGACCTGGATTATCCTTGCTACCCTTCTTATACAAAGGAACAACACTGGCTATTCCTCTGAGACCTCTCCTGCAGCCTAAGAGGACACATAGATTTCTCTCAAGGCCCCAGCAATTTTCTCCCTTGCCTCTCTCAGTATTCTGGGGTATAGACCATCAGGCCCTGGGAACTTATCTACTTTAATGTTTCTCAAGACCCTCAGTACCACCTCCTTTCTGATCTCAACATGAGTCAAACTATCTACAAACTATCAGTCCTTGCCTTTCCAAATACATGTAGATCCTGTCTATCAGTATTCCTTCCGAGGTGATGGCCTAGTGGTATTATTGCTAGATTATTAATCCAGAAACTCAGCTAATGTTCTGGGCAAGCAGCTTCGAATCCCACCACGGTAGATGGTGGAATGAAGAATCTGCTGGCGATCATGAAACCATTGCCGTAAAAACCCACTGGTTCACTAATGGCCATTAGGGAAGGAAATCTGCCATCCTGACCTGGTCTGGCCAACATGTGACTCCAGAGCCACAGCAATGTGGTTGACTCTCAACTACCCTCCAAGGACAACGAGGAATGGACAATAAATTCTGGCGCGCATGTCCTATGAATGAATAAAATTTTTTTAAAAACTTACCCCCCACTGACGTTGGGCTAATCGGTCTGTAGTACCATGGTTTTTCCCTGTCAACTTTCCTAAATAAGAGATCAACATTTGCCTCCCTCCAGTCTTCTGGCGACTCACCAATAGCTGTCCATGATACAATTATCTCCCTAGCTTCCCCAATGCCCTGGGATACACACAATCAGGTCCCAAGGATTTATCTACCTTTATGCGTTTTAAGACCTCTAGCACCTCCTCTTCTGCTTTTCAAGACATCTCTATTTACTTCCCCGCGTTTCCTAACTTCCTCCGTGGTGAATACTGACAAGAACTATTCATTTAGGATCTCACCCATCTCCTGGGGCTCCACACATAGACAACCTCATTGATCTTAAAGGGGACCTATTCTCTACCTAGTTACTCTTCTGCCCTTAATATGTTTGTAAAATATCTTTGGATTCTCCTTTACCTCCCCTGTCAAAAGCTATCCCATGTCCCCTTATTGCCCTCCTGATTTCTCTTTGAAGTGCACTCCTACACCCCCTATACTCCTCAAGGGATTCACTTGACCCCCAGCTGCCTACACTCGACATAAGCTTCCTTCTTTTTATTGACCAGAGCCTCGATATCTCGAGTCATCCAGCGTTCCCTACTCCTGCCAGCCTTGCACTTCACACTAACAGGAACACGCTGGCCCTGAATTCTCGTTATCTCGTTTTTGCTTGCCGGACTGTGTGTGTCCACAGGTACACGTGAGTGGTGTTTGTGGGCATTTGATAAGATGCCACACAAAAAAATTTAACATAGAAGGTTCTTGCACATGAGATTAGGAGTAATTTATTACCTTTGATAGAGGAGCGGCTAACTAATTGAAACATAAGAACATAAGAAATAGGAGCAGGAGTAGGCCATCTAGCCCTTTGAGCCTGCCCCGCCATTCAATAAGATCATGGCTTATCTGTCGTGGCTCAGTTCCACTTTCCCGCTTTCTCCCCATAACCCTTGATCCCCTTGCCTACCAAAAACCTATCTACCCGCGTCTTAAATATATTTAGCGAGGCAGCCTCCACCACTTCAACAGGCAGAGAATTCCAGAGATTCACCACCCTTTGAGTGAAGAAGTTCCTCCTCAACTCTGTTCTAAACTGCACCCGCCTTATCTTGAGGCTGTGCCCTCTTGTCCTGCTATCCTTTCTGAGCGGGAAGAACCTCTCCACCTCTACCCTATCCATCCCATTCATCATCTTACACATCTCAATGAGATCTCCCCTCATCCTTCTAAACTCTAATGAGCACAGACACAGTCTATTCAGCCTCTCCTCATAGCTCAACCCCCTCAACTCCAGTATCAGCCTAGTGAACCTCCTCTGCACTCCCCCCAAGGCCAAAATATCCTTGCGTAAGTGCGGCGCCCAAAACTGCACACAGTACTCCAGCTGCGGCCTCACCAGTACCCTATACAGCCGCAGCAAGACCTCCCTGCTTTTATATTCTATCCCCCTCGCTATGAAGGCCAGCATCCCATTCGCCTTCCTGATCACCTGCTGCACCTGCAAGCTGGGTTTGGTAAGCAGAGAGTTAGGATAATTAGGAAAGTGAAGTTAAGGCCACAGGCAGATCAGACATAAGAGGTGAGACAGGATTGGGGGGCTGAATGGCTACGTTTGCCTCATTTCTGTGTTTGTATTCAAACATAGTAATAGTCACAACAGAGACTCACACAGTAACACGGATACACACAGTCCCAGAACACAATAGACACACACACACTAACAAACACATCCACACACACATCAACATACACAAATATTTACACAAAGTCCAACAAGGGGCACACATGCGATGGGTCGTACTTGGGCTGCTGTTGAATGTTAAGCAGAGTGTTGAATGTTAATGTTAACTCTCTGGTAAGCAGAGAGTTAGGATAATTGTGTCTTGTTCTGGTTGGCAAGATGTCACTAGTGGGGTGTCACAAGGTTCGATCCTTGGGTCCCAACTATTTGCAAGCTATATTAATGATCTGGATGCAGGGATAGTAGGTACCTTAACCAAATCTGCAGATTTCACTTAAATATGGTGTAGTAAGTTGCGATAATGAAATAAAAAGTTTACAGATCGGTCTGGTTAGGTTAAGCGAATGGGGAAAAATTTGGCAGATGGAGTTTAACGAAGATAAGTATAAGGTTAAGGCCTTCATTAATTGAGGGATTGAGTTTAGGAGTCGGGAGGTAATGCTGCAACTTTATAAGACCCTTGTCAGACCCCACTTGGAGTACTGTGCGCAGTTCTGGTCACCTCACTACAAGAAGGATGTGGAAGCTATTGAGAGGGTGCAGAGGAGATTTACAAGGATGTTGCCCGGAATGGGTGGCATGCCTTATGAAGTTAGGTTGAGGGAGCTGGGTCTCTTCTCCCTGGCGAGACGAAGGTTGAGAGGCGACCTGATAGAGGTTTATAAAATGTTGAGAGGAATAGATAAGGTGGATTCTCGGAGGCTATTTCCCAGGGCTGAAATGGTCGCTACGAGACGACACAGGTTTAAGGTGCTGGGAAGCAAGTACAGAGGAGATGTTAGGGGTAAGTTTTTCACTCAGAGGGTGGTGAGTGAGTGGAATCGGCTGCCGTCAGTGGTGGTAGAGGTGAACTCGCTGGGGTCTTTTAAAAGACTTCTGGATGAGTATATGGGCTCTAATGGGATTGGGAGTTACCGATAGTTCTAAGGCTTGGTAGGTATGGATATGATTGGGACAACTTGTGGGCCGAAGGGCCTGTTTGTGCTGTAGTTTTTCTATGTTCTATGTTGTCCACTCTGGCAGGAAAAATACAAAGGCAAATTATTATCTAAATGAAGAGAAACTTCAGAGTGCTTTGGTGCCCAGGAATCTGGGTGTCCCTGTGATCGAATCACAGAAAATTAGTATGCAGGTACAGCAGGTAATATGGAAGGCAAATGGATTCTTGACAGAATAGAACAGAGAAGTAGTGAACTGTTTCTGTTACTGTACAAATCATTATTGACACCACAGTTAGAATATTATGTACAGTTTTAGTCCCCTTACTTTGGGGAGTTTTATTGGAGGTGGTTCAGAGGTTCACTAGATTGATTCCAGAAATAAGGGATTTGATGAATGAAGAGAGATTGGGCAGTTCACTCCTATACTCACTGGAGTTCAGGAAAATGAGAGGAGGTCTAATTGAGGTGTACAAGATGATGGGGGGAGGGATTGGCAGTATAAATGTGGAGAGGATGTTTTCTCTTGTGGAGTAATCAAGAACAAGAGGTCATTGTTTTAGGATAAGGGGTTGCACATTTAACTCAGAGATGAGGAGAAACTACTTCTCTTAACAGGTCATGGGTCTGTAGAGTGCAGTGGATACTGGGACATTGAGTAAATTTAAAGAGGAGATAGATTTTTAATTAGTAATGGGTTGAAGGGTTTTGGAGAATGGGCAGGAAAGTGGAGTTGAGGCCAAGATGAGATCAGTTGTGAGCTTATTGAATGGTGGAGCAGGCTCGAGGGGCTGACTTCTCATAATTTTTATGATTCTTATGATTGTGTTTGTGGTACTGTGTATAGCATGTTTATATTTGTGTACGTGTGTCTATGTATGCATTGTGTCTGTACGTGAGTGAGTACTTGTGTGTGTGTCTGTGTGTTCGTGGTACTTTGTGTAAATATTTGTGTGTGCAGATGTGTGTGTGTTGTGTGTGTTTGTTGTACTTTGTGTAGATATTTGTGTGTATAGATGTGTTTGTGTTGTGTGTGTTTGTTGTACTTTGTGTAGATATTTGTGTGTTTGTGTGAGTGTGTGTTTATATGTGTGGTGTGTTTGTGTGTGTGTGGGTCTGTGTGTTCGTGGTACTTTGTGTAAATATTTGCATGTGTTTGTTGTACTTTGTGTAAATATTTGTGTGTGCAGATGTGTTTGTGTGTGTGTGTTTGTTGTACTTTGTGTAGACATTTGTGTTTTTGTGTGAGTGTGTGTTTGTATGTGTGGTGCGTTTGTGTGTGTGTGTCTATGTGTTTGTGGTACTTTGTGTAAATATTTGCATATGTTGATGTGTGTGTGGATGTGTTTGTTAGTGTGTGTGTATGTGTTGTGTTCTGAGACTGTGTGTACCTGTGTCACTGTGTGAGTCTCTGTTGCGACTATTACGATGTTTGAATACAAACACACAAATGAGGCAGATGTGGCCATTCAGCCCCTCAATCCTGTCCCACCTCTTATGTCTGATCTGCCTGTGGCCTTAAGTCTACTTTCCTGCCAACACCCGATAATCTTTGACAGCCTTGTTCATCAGGAATCTAATTCAGCATTTAATATATTTAACCACCCTGTCTCCACCACTCTCCGGGCAAAGAGTTCCACAGATTCACCACCCTTGGACAGGAAGAAATTTCTCCTCAATTTTCTCTTACTTGGGACAGAGGGAGCCCTCATGTTTAAACAATGTTCCCTCGTTCCAGCGTCTCCCATAACGGGAAACATTCTCTCAGCGTCTAGTCGAGTCGCCTCAGGGTCTGATATATTTCAATAAGTGAGTGTGAGTCTGTGAGATGTGGGTATGTCGGCTGCTCCTGATTTACTGCCCATCCCTAATTGCCCTTAAACTGAGTGTCTCACTCGGTCATTTAAGGATCACATTGCTGTGGCTCTGGAGTCAGATGTAGACCAGACCGGGTGAAGATGGAAGGTTTCCTTCCCTAAAGGGCAGCAGTAAACCAAAAGGTCAATGATAGTTCCTTGATCACCATTCTGAGACTGGCTTTGTATTCCAGATTCATTCATTGAATTTAAATTTCACAAGCTGCCAGAGTGGGATTCGGACCTGAGTTCCCAGAGCATTACCCTGGCCTCTAGATAACTAACCCAGTGACAATACTGCTTCCCCCACCTTTTGTCCAACTATCTCTTTATCTGCATCTCTCTCTCACTCTGTCCTTCACTCTCTCTCTCACTTTGTCTCACACAATCTCTCACTCTCTAACCCATTCTTTGTCACTCTCTCTCTCTCTTTCCCGCTCTTTCTGTCCCTGTCTTTCTTTCTCTCCCTCCATTCCTCTCTCTCACTCTTTGCCCCTCTGTCCCTCTCTCTCTCTGTCACTCTCTCTCCCTTTCTGTCGCTCCCTGTCACTCTCTCTCTCTCTCACTCTCTCTGCCTCTCTGTCCCTCTCTCTCCCTTCCTATGTCAATGTCTCTCTACCTCTCTGTCACTCATTCTCCCTGTCACTCTCTGTCTCACTTCTCTCACTCTGTCACCCACTCCCCCTTTCTGTCACCCCCTTTCTGTCACTCACTCTCGTCACTCACTCTCTGTCTCTCTCACTCTCTGTCTCTCTCACTCTCTGTCTCTCACTCTGTCTCTCTCTTTCTGTTTGTCTGTCTCTCTCTCACTCTCTGTCTCTCACTCTCTCTCTCTCACTTTCTGTCTCTCACTCTGTCTCTCACTTGCTGTCTATCTCTCTCTGTCTCTTTTTGTCTCTCTCCCTCTTTCTCTCTCACTCTGTGTGTCTCACTCTGTCTCTTTCTGTCTCTCTCTGCCTCTCTCACTCTCTCTCTCTGTCTCTCTCTCTGTCTCTCTCACTCTCTCTCTCTGTCTCTCTCTCTGTCTCTCTCACTCTCTCTCTCTCTCTCTCTCACTCTCTCTCACTTTCTGTCTCTCACTCGCTGTCTATCTCTCTCTCTTTTTGTCTCTATCCCTCTTTCTCTCTCACTCTGTGTGTCTCACTCTGTCTCTTTCTGTCTCTCTCTCTCTCTGTCTCTCTCACTCTCTCTCGCTGTCTCTCTCACTTTCTGTCTCTCACTCTGTCTCTCACTCGCTGTCTATCTCTCTCTCTTTTTGTCTCTATCCCTCTTTCTCTCTCACTCTGTGTGTCTCACTCTGTCTCTTTCTGTCTCTCTCTCTCACTGTCTCTCTCTCTCTCTCTCTGTCTTTCTCTCTCTCTGCCTCTCTCCAGCTCTGTAATAAATATATTTTTGAATCCACTCTTGTCCCACAGGCCTCTTTAGCTGAAACAGATAAGATCACTCTGGAGGTGGCAAAGCTCCTTAAGGATGATTTTCTGCAGCAGAACGGACACTCTCCCTATGACAGGTGGGTGGGGGGTGAGGAGGAAGGGGAGGTGGGTGGGGGGTGAGGAGGAGGGGCAAGTGAGTGGTGTAGGGATGTTTGGGCAAAGGAAGCGAGAGTGGGAGGGGTCAAAGGGATTCTCCGAAGCCCCTATTCCAAGTGATACCCCTTTGGACAATCCAACATGGACAGGCACATAGACATTGCGAGGTCCCCACACTCCTCCTGTGAGGTGGGTGAGCTGCTGGCCTCCGGTTTACCTTCGTGGAGGGAGCGATGCCTCCTTGAGTCAGAATCATTGCCCCTACATCTGAGCGGAACCCAACCCCCTTCCGATTACCAGGAACTCAGAGTGAGGGGTGGGGAAACCCAAAAAGTGGGGGGGTGGTGTTGGCTGTAGCTCAATTCTTCCTGTGGGATCCTGCTGTGCAGAGGGAGTGACATCGGCGCCTCCTGGAGGGGTAATGACGTGGCAGTTACCTAACACAGTGTGGTCTCCTTCCTGTGTCCAGTGCTCACGGGTAGGCTCGCCCTCACAAACCACCCTCCCCCATCATTTTCTCTCTCTCTCTCTCGTCCCTTGTTTACAGGTTTTGCCCCTTCTATAAGACGGTGGGGATCCTGCAGAACATCATTGGTTTCTACGAACTGGCCCGACACGCAGTGGAGACCACGGCACACTCTGAGAGTCGCATCACCTGGGCGAATATCCGGGAGAACCTGGGAGACGTTCTGTACAAGCTCAGCTCCATGAAGTTCAAGGTGAGTGTGCAGTAGGCCCTCTTTCCCCAACCCACCAACTGCTCAGACCCTCAGGTGAGATAGCCTTGGGTGGAATGATGACACAGTGGTTAGCACTGCTGCCTCACAGCGCCAGGGATCTGGCTTCAATTCCAGCCTCAGGTCACCACCGTCTGCGTGGAGTTTGCACATTCTCCCCGTGTCTGCGTGGGTTTCCTCCGGATGCTCTGGTTTCCTCCCACAGTCCAGAGATGTGCAGGTTAGGTGCATTGGCCACGCTCAATTGTCCCTTAATGTCAGGGAGACTAGCAGGGGTTGTGGACATAAGGCCTGGGTGGGATTGTTGTTGGTACAAGTTCAATGGGCTGAATGGCCTCCTTCTGTAGGAGTTTATGATTCTATGAACCTCACTGAGCCACCTGATTACCAGGATCTGTGTTAACCCTGCAGGGTATAAATATGAGGGGGAAGAGAGTCTTTCTCTCTCTCTGTGACTCCATCTGTACCATTATCTCTGTTTGTCTGTCTCTCTCTACATTTCTGAGTATCTCTCATTCACTCTGTCTCTCACTCCATATCTATCCAACTTTAACAACATAAGAACCAGGAGCAGGAGTCGGCCATCTGGCCCCTCGAGCCTGCTCCGCCACTCAATAAGATTGTGGCTGATCTTTTTGTGGACTCAGCTCCACTTACCCTCCCGCTCACCATAACCCTTCATTCCTTTACTGTTCAAAAATGTATCTATCCTTGCCTTAAAAACATTCAGTGAGGTAGCCTCAACTGCTTCACTGGGCAGGGAATTCCACAGATTCACAACCCTTTATGTGAAGAGGTTCCTCCTCAACTCAGTCCTAAATCTGCTCCCTCTTATTTTGAGGCCATGCTCCCTCGTTCGAATTTCACCCACCAGTGGGAATAACTTCCCTGCTTCTATCTCATCCGTTCCCTTCATAATTTTACATGTTTCTATAAGATCTCCCCCCATTCTTCTGAATTCCAATGAGTTTAGCCTCAGTCAACTCAGTCTCTCCTCATAAGCCAACCCTCTCAACTCCGGAATCAACCTAGTGAATCTCCTCTGTACCCCCTCCAGAGCCGGTATATCCTTTCTCAAGTAAGGAGACCAAAACTGTACACAGTACTCCAGGTGTGGCCTCACCAGCACCTTATACAACTGCAACATAACCTCACAGTTTTTAAACTCCATCCCTCTAGCAATGAAGGACAAAATTCCATTTGCCTCCTTAATTACCTGCTGCACTTGCAAACCAACTCCTTGTGATACTTACACAAGGACACCCAGATCCCTCTGCATGCTGCAACTTTTTTTTACCATTTAAATAATGGTCCAGTGAGAGTAAATAATAGTTCCTTTCCATCACTCTCTCTCTCTCTCCCCCATCTATCCCTACGAGTGTCTCTTTGTCTCAATCTGGGCACAGTGGTTAGCACTGCTGCCTCACAGTGCCAGGGACCCGGGTTCAATCCCTGGCTTGGGTAACTGTCTGTGCAGACTCTGCATGTTCTCCCCATGTCTGTATGGGTTTCCTCCAGTGAGGTGCATTGGCCGTGCTAAATTCTCCCTCAGTGTGCCCAAACAAGTGCCCGAGTGTGGCCACAAGGGGATTTTCACAGTAACTTCATTGCAGTGTTAATGTAAGACGACTTGTGACACTAATAAATGAATTTTAAAAAAATGTTGAATGGCGAAGCAGATTTGAGGGGATGAATGACTTACTTCTGCTGCACTCTTTCTACTGCTCTCCTTCCCCCTCTCCGTTTTACTCTCTCTCTTTCTCATTCCCTCTCTTATTCCTCACCAGGATCCAGTCAAGGACGGTGAGGCGAAGATAAGGGCAGACTATGCTCAGCTCCACGATGAGATGCAAAATGCGTTCCGCAATCTGGAGGATTGAGTGAGGACTGGGCGGCTGATCGGCCACGGGAGGCGGCACCCCAACAGTGGGAAAGGGATCAGAGTGTTGCAAACACCTCACCCCCTCCAAACATTAAATAAAACAAATACTTCCAAATACAACAACTGCTCGCTGGCATTTTGTTTTAAATATTGCAGGTTCGTGGGGAGAGGTGGGTGAGAGGGTTAATTCCCCCTCCGATAGGGGAACAGACTGCCCGGTGTGTGTCAATGGGGGAGAGGTGGGTGAGAGGGTTAATCCCCCCTCCGATAGGGGAACAGACTGCCCGGTGTGTGTCAATGGGGGAGAGGTGGGTGAGAGGGTTAATCCCCCCTCCGATAGGGGAACAGACTGCCCGGTGTGTGTCAATGGGGGAGAGGTGGGTGAGAGGGTTAATCCCCCCTCCGATAGGGGAACAGACTGCCCGGTGTGTGTCAATGGGGGAGAGGTGGGTGAGAGGGTTAATCCCCCCTCCGATAGGGGAACAGACTGCCCGGTGTGTGTCAATGGGGGAGAGGTGGGTGAGAGGGTTAATCCCCCCTCCGATAGGGGAACAGACTGCCCGGTGTGTGTCAATGGGGGAGAGGTGGGTGAGAGGGTTAATCCCCCCTCCGATAGGGGAACAGACTGCCCGGTGTGTGTCAATGGGGGAGAGGTGGGTGAGAGAACAAGAACAGTATAGTACAGGAACAGGCCCTTCGGCCCAACAAGCCTGCACTGGCAATAATACCTTTTTAAATTAAAGACCTTTTGCCTCTATGTGGTCCGTATCTATCTATTCCCTGCCTATTCATGTATCTGTTAAGATACTTCTTAAATGTTGCCTTTGAATCAACTTCTACCATCTCCTCTGGCAGCACGTTCCAGGCACTTACCACCCTCTGTGTAAAGAAAACTCACCGCTCACATCTCCTTTAAACTTTCTCCCTTTTACCTTAAACCTATGTCCCCTATTAGTTGACATTCCTGCCCTGGGAAGAAGACTCTGACTGTCCATTCTATCCATGCCTCTTGTAATTTTGATAATCAGGTCGCCCCTCAGTCTCCGACACTCAAGTGAAAACAAACTAAGTTTGTCCAATCTCTCCTCATAGAGAATGCCTTCCATACCAGGCAACGTCGTGGTAGATCTTTTTCTGTACCCTCTCCAAAGCCTCCACATCCTTCTGGTAGTGGAGCGACCAGAACTGTATGCAATATTTCAATGTGGCCTAACTAGAGTTCTCTGCAGCAGCAACATCATAGAAACCCTACAGCACAGAAAGAGGCCCTTCGGCCCATCGAGTCTGCACCGACCACAATCCCACCCAGGACCTACCCCCAATCCGTACATATTTTACCCACTAATCCTCTAACCAATGTATCTACGGTCAACTTAGCATGGCCAATCAACCTAACCCGCACATCTTTGGAGTGTGGGAGGAAACCGGAGCACCCAGAGGAAACCCACGCAGACACGAGAAGAATGTGCAAACTCCACACGGACAGTGACCCAAGCCGGGAATCGAACCCAGGTCCCTACAGCTGTGAAGCAGCAGTGTTAACCACTATGCTACCATGCTGCCCGATGATTTGCCAATTTTTATACTCTCTGCTCCGGCCAATGAAGGCAAGCACGCCATACACCTTCTTGACCACCTGGTTCATTGCGTTGCCACTTTCAGAGAACTGTGATCCTGTAGGCCTAGATCGCTCTGTAGGTTAATGTTTCTGCCATTTACTTTATACATCCCTTCTGCATTACACTTCCAAAAATGCATCAACTCGAATTTGTCTGGATTAAATTCCATCTGCCATTTCTCCACCTGAGCCTTACTATATCCTGCTGTATCCTCTGACCAGCCTCCTCAATATTCGTAGCTCCTCCAGTCTTTGTGTCATCTAAAAACTTACTAATCGGACCATCTACATTTTCCTCCTGATCATTTATATATATTACAAACAGCAGAGGTCCCTGCACTGATCCCTACAGAATGCCACTAGCTACAAATCTCCATTCTGAAAAACACCCTTCCACCACTACTCTGTCTCCTCTATGCCCAATCCAGTTCTGTATCCATCTTACCAGCTTACTGCGGGTACGTGCGACTTCACCTTCTGTATCAGCCCGCAATGAGGGACCTTGTCAAAGTCCTTGCTATAGTCCATGTAGACAACATCCACTGCCCTACCCGTATCAATCATCTTCATCACTTCCTCCAAAAACTCAATCAAGTTTGTGAGACACAACCGGCCCCACACAAGCCATTCTGCCTGCTGCTGTTAAATCCATATTTTCCCAAATGTGAGTAAACCCTGTTCATAAGAATCTTCTCCAATAATTTGCCTACCACTGATATAAGGCTGACTGGCCTGTAATTACCTGGATTATCCCTGCTGCCCTTAAACAAAGGGACAAGATTGGCTATTCTCCAGTCCGCTGAGACCTCCTGTGATAAAGGAGGATACAAAGATTTTGTACAAGGCTCCAGCAATTTCCTCCCTCGGCATTCTGGGATCGTATACCTTAAGGTCTACCTTAATGCTTTTCAAAACATCCAATTCCTCTTTTATATCGACGTGTCCTAGAATATCAGCATCGCCCTCTCTATACTCACTCTCTGCCATATCCTTCGCCATTGTGAACATCGATGCAAAGTATTTGTTAATGACTGCACTCTTTCTGCTCCATGTAGAAGTTCCCTCTTTGTCATTGACTGGACCCACCCTTCCCCTAGCCACCTTCTCGCTCCTTATATGCGCTTAAAATATATTGGGATTTTTCTCAATCATGTTTGTCAAGGGCATTTCATGGTCCTTTTTAGCCCTCCAACTCCTGTTTAAGTTCCCTAAGAACATAAGAAATAGGAGCAGGAGTAGGCCATCTAGCCCTTCGAGCCTGCCCCGCCATTCAATAAGATCATGGCTGATCTGACGTGGATCAGTTCCACTTTCCCGCTTTCTCCCCATAACCCTTAATCCCCTTGTCTATCAGAAATCTATCTACCCGTGACCTGAATATATTTAGCGAGGCAGCCTCCACCACTTCAATGGGCAGAGAATTCCAGAGATTCACCACCCTTTGAGTGAAGAAGTTCTGCCTCAACTCTGATCTAAACTGCGTCCCCCCCGCCTTATTTTGAGGCTGTGCCCTCCAGTTCTAGTTCTAGTTCTGCCCTCCAGGGAACAGGCCATGCAGTATGTGTAAATGGGTGAGAGTCTCTGCTGTTTTGGGTTAAACACTTTGTTTAGTTCTCCCCAGACTTTTCCTCCTGTTTGTTAAGTTCTGACCAGCTCCAAGTCTGTGATATCCACACGCTTCAGGTTCAAACAGGATAAGAGATGCATAAAGCACCGGGATTCACGGAGTGTCAGGACTGCGACTAGAGAGACAGATAGACAGAGGAAAAGAGTAAGACAGAGAACGGGGAAGTGTGGCAAGGACAGAGAGAAACAGAGAGAGAGAGAGAAAGAGGCAGACAGAAATAGAGACGTAGGGTGTGAAATAGAAAGGCAGGCAGAGAGTGTGACACAAACAGACAGGGGAAGAGAGTTAAAGTGACACACAGTGAGAGACACAACAAGGGAGGCAGAGACAGGGAGTGAGAAACTGAGATAGTGAAGGATAGGGAGAGAGAAAGAGGCACTCGTCGAGATATCTTAGAAGCAGAGAGAGAGATACAACAACAGCAGATAGAGCCGAGAGAGAAATAAATACAAAGTGAGATAGCAGGAGAGAGAAAGAGAGAAGGGGAGAAAGGCAGACAGAGAGAGAGAGGGTGAGAGGGCAGATACAGAAAGAGGGTGAGGGGGGCAGACACAGAGAGAGGGTGAGAGGGGCAGATACAGAAAGAGGGTGAGAGGGGCAGACACAGAGAGAGGGTGAGAGGGGCAGATACAGAAAGAGGGTGAGAGGGGCAGATACAGAAAGAGGGTGAGAGGGGCAGATACAGAAAGAGGGTGAGAGGGGCAGACACAGAGAGAGGGTGAGGGGGGCAGACACAGAGAGAAGGTGAGAGGGGCAGATACAGAGAGAGGGTGAGAGGGACAGACACAGAAAGAGGGTGAGAGGGGCAGATACAGAAAGAGGGTGAGAGGGGCAGATACAGAGAGAGGGTGAGAGGGACAGACACAGAAAGAGGGTGAGAGGGGCAGACACAGAGAGAGGGTGAGGGGCAGATACAGAAAGAGGGTGAGAGGGGCAGATACAGAAAGAGGGTGAGAGGGGCAGACACAGAGAGAGGGTGAGGGGGGCAGATACAGAAAGAGGGTGAGAGGGGCAGATACAGAGAGAGGGTGAGAGGGACAGACACAGAAAGAGGGTGAGAGGGGCAGACACAGAAAGAGGGTGAGAGGGACAGACACAGAAAGAGGGTGAGAGGGACAGACACAGAAAGAGGGTGAGAGGGACAGATACAGAGAGAGGGTGAGAGGGGACAGACACAGAAAGAGGGTGAGAGGGACAGATACAGAAAGAGGGTGAGAGGGACAGATACAGAGAGAGGGTGAGAGGGGACAGACACAGAAAGAGGGTGAGAGGGACAGATACAGAAAGAGGGTGAGGGGGACAGACACAGAAAGAGGGTGAGAGGGGCAGACACAGAAAGAGGGTGAGGGGGACAGACACAGAGAGAGGGTGAGGGGCAGATACAGAAAGAGGGTGAGAGGGGACAGACACAGAAAGAGGGTGAGAGGGACAGATACAGAAAGAGGGTGAGGGGGACAGACACAGAGGGTGTGTGACTTGGATATAAGCTTGTGAGTTTGGATTTGCATTGGTGAGTGCTCTCTTTTATCCTCTGCTTGCTGGGGTTGTTTTATCTCTATTTATGCCCTGAGTCTATTCATCCCCAGCCATTTCAGAACTCTCTCCGAGTGACTATTCAGTCCCACCTGCCAGTCCACTCTCCACCCAAACCCTGACTGAAAAACCTTCTCCCCCTTATCTGTGATATGGGAGAGTGTACAGGGGGATGTGGGAGGGGATTGAATGGGGTAGACTGTGATGGGGAGAGTGTACAGGGGGATGTGGGAGGGGATTGAATGTGGTAGACTGTGATGGGGAGAGTGTACATGGGGGTGTGGGAGGGATTGAATGGGGTAGACTGTGATAGGGGAGAGTGTACATGGGGATGTGGGAGGGGATTGAATGGGGTAGACTGTGATGGGGAGAGTGAACATGGCGATGTGGGAGGGGATTGAATGGGGGAGAGTGTGATAGGGGAGAGGGTACATGGGGATGTGGGAGGGGATTGAATGGGGTAGACTGCGATGGGGAGAGTGTACAGGGGGACGTGGGAGGGGATTGAATGTGGTAGACTGTGATGGGGAGAGTGTACATGGGGATGTGAGAGGGGATTGAATGGGGGAAACTGTGATAGGGGAGAGTACACATGGGGGTGTGGGAGGGGATTGAATGGGGGAGAGTGTGAGAGGGGAGAGTATACAGGGGGATGTGGGAGGGGGTGGAATGGGGTAGACTGTGATGGGGAGAGTGTACATGGGGGTGTGGGAGGGATTGAATGGTGTAGACTGTGATGGGGAGTGTGTACATGGGGGTGTGGGAGGGGATTGAATGGGGTAGACTGTGATAGGGGAGAGTGTACATGGGGATGTGGTAGGGGATTGAATGGGGTAGACTGTGATGGGGAGAGTGAACAGGGGGATGTCGGAGGTGGTGGAATGGGGTAGACTGTGATAGGGGAGAGTGTACATGGGGATTTTGGAGGGGATTGAACGGGGGAGAGTGTGATAGGGGTGAGTGTACAGGGGGATGTAGGAGGTGGTGGAATGGGGTAGACTGTGAAAGGAGAGAGTGTACAGGGGGACGTGGCAGGGGATTGAATGGGGTAGATGTGATAGGGGAGAGTGTACAGGGGGACGAGGGAGGGGATTGAATGGGGTAGACTGTGATGGGGAGAGTATACATGGGGATGTGGGAGGGGATTGAATGGGGTGGACTGTGATGGGGAGAGTGTACATGGGGATGTGGGAGGGGATTGAATGGGGTAGACTGTGATAGGGGAGAGTGTACAGGGGGATGTGGGAAGGGATTGAATGGGGTAGACTGTGATAGGGGAGAGTGTACAGGGGGATGTGGGAGGGGATTGAATGGGGTAGACTGTGATAGGGGAGAGTGTACAGGGGGATGTGGGAAGGGATTGAATGGGGTAGACTGTGATAGGGGAGAGTGTACAGGGGGATGTGGGAGGGGATTGAATGGGGTAGACTGTGATGGGGAGAGTATACATGGGGATGTGGGAGGGGATTGAATGGGGTGGACTGTGATGGGGAGAGTGTACATGGGGATGTGGGAGGGGATTGAATGGGGTAGACTGTGATGGGGAGAGTGTACATGGGGATTTGGGAGGTGATTGAATGGGGCAGACTGTGATGGGGAAAGTGTGCATGGGGATGTGGGAGGGGATTGAATGGGGTAGACTGTGATGGGGAGAGTTTACAGGGGGATGTGGGAGGTGATTGAATGGGGTAGACTGTGATAGGGGAGAGTGTACAGGGGGATGTGGGAGGGGATTGAATGGGGTAGACTGTGATGGGGAGAGTGTACAGGGCGATATGGGAGGGGATTGAATGGGGGAGAGTATGATAGGGGAGAGTGTACTGGGGGATGTGGGAGGGGTTGGAATGGGGTAGACTGTGATAGGGGAGAGTGTACAGGGGGATGTCGGAGGGGATTGAATGGGGTAGACTGTGATGGGGACATTGTACAGGGGGATGTGGGAGGTGGTGGAATGGGGTAGACTGTGATAGGAGAGTGTACATGGTGGTGTGGGACCGGGTGGAGTGGGGTTCACTGTGATAGGTGAGAGTATACATGGGGGGGTAGGAGGGGATTGAATGGGGTAGACTGTGATAGGGGAGAGTGTACAGGGGGATGTGGGAGCAGGTGTAATGGGGGAGAGTGTGATCGGGAGAGTGTACAGGGGGATGTGGGAGGGGATTGAATGGGGTAGACTGTGATGGGGAGAGTGTACAGAGGGATGTGGGAGGGAATTGACTGGGGTAGACTGTGATAGGGGAGAGTGTACATAGAGATGTGGGAGGGGATTGAATGGCGTAGACTGTGATAGGGGAGAGTGTACATAGGGATGTGGGAGGGGATTGAATGGGGTAGAATGTGATGGGGAGAGTTTACATGGGGATGTGGGAGGGGATTGAATGGGGTAGACTGTAATGGGGAGAGTGTACATGAGGATGTGGGAGCGGATTGAATGGGGGAGAGTGTGATAGCGGAGAGTGTACTGGGGGATGTGGGAGGGGTTGGAATGGGGTAGACTGTGATATGGGAGAGTGTACATGGGGACGTGGGAGGGGATTGAATGGGGTAGATGTGATAGGGGAGAGTGGACAGGGGGATGTGGGCGTGGATTGAATGGGGTAGACTGTGACAGGGGTGAGTGTACAGGGGGATGAGGGTGGGATTGAATGGGTAGACAGTGATAGGGGAGCGTGTACATGGGGATGTTGGAGGGGATTGAATGGGGTAGACTGTGATGGGGAGAGTGTACAGGGGGATGTGGGAGGGGATTGAATGGTGTAGACTTTGATAGGGGAGACTGTACAGGGGGATGTGGGAGGGGATTGAATGGGGTAGACTGTGATAGGGGTGAGTGTACATGGGGATGTGGGAGGAGATTGAATGGGGTAGACTGTGATAGGGGAGAGTGTACTGGGGGATGTGGGAGATGGTGGAATGGGGTAGACTGTGATAGGGGAGAGTGTACAGGGGAATGTGGGCGGGGATTGAATGGAGCAGATATGATACGGGAGAGTGTTCACCGGGAAGTCGGAGGGGATTGAATGGGGTAGACTGTGATAGGGGAGAGTGTACATGTGGATGTGGGAGGGGACTGAATGGGGTAGACTGTGATAGGGGGAGTGTACATGGGGATGTGGGAGGGTATTGAATGGGGTAGACTGTGATGGGGAGAGTGTACATGGGCGTGTGGGAGGGGATTGAATGGGGTAGGCTGTGGTAGGGAGAGTGTACATGGGGATGTGGGAGGGGATTGAATGGGGTAGACTGTGATAGGGGAGAGTGTACATGGGGATGTGGGAGGGGATTAAATGGGGTAGACTGTGATGGGGAGAGTGTACATGAGGATGTGGGAGGGGATTGAATGGGGTAGACTGTGATAGGGGCGAGTGAACATGGGGATGTGGGAGGGGATTGAATGGGGTAGACTGCGATGGGGAGAGTGTAGATGGGGATGTGGGAGGGGATTGAATGGGGTAGACAGTGATGGGGAGAGTGTACATGGGGATGTGGGAGGGGATTGAATGGGGTAGACTGTGATGGGGTAGAGTGTACATGGGGATGTGGGAGGTGATTGAATGGGGTAGACTTTGATGGGGAGAGTGTACATGGGGATATGGGAGGGGATTGAATGGGGAGACTGTGATGGGGAGAGTGCAGATGGGGATGTGGGAGGGGATTGAATGGGGGAGAGTGTGATGGGGAGAGTGTACATAGGGATGAGGGTGGGATTGAATGGGGTCGACTGTGATCGGGGAGAGTGTACATGGGGATGTGGGAGGGGATTGAATGGGATAGACTGTGATAGGGGAGAGTGTACAGGGGGATGTGGGAGGGGATTAAATGGGGTAGACTGTGATGGGGAGAGTATACATGGGGATGTGGGAGGGGATTGAATGGGGTAGACTGTCATGGGGAGAGTGTACATGGGGATGTGTGAGGGGATTGAATGGGATAGACTTTGATAGGGGACAGTGTACATGGGGATGTGGGAGGGAATTGAATGGGGAAACTGTGATGGGGAGAGTGTACATGGGGGTTTGGGAGGGGATTGAATGGGTTAGACTGTGATGGGGAGAGTGTACATGGGGACGTGGGAGGGGATTGAATGGGGTAGATGTGATTGGGGAGAGTGTACAGGGGGATGTGGGTGGGATTGAATGGGGTAGACTGTGATAGGGGGAGTGTACAGGGGGATGTGGGAGGGGATTGAATGTGGTAGACTGTGATAGGGGAGAGTGAACAGGCGGACGTGGGAGGGGATTGAATGGGGTAGACTGTAATGGGGAGAGTGTGCATGGGGGTGTGGGAGGTGGTGGAATGTTGTAGACTGTGATAGGAGAGAGTGCACATGGGGGTGTGGGAGGGGATAGAATGGGGTAGACTGTGATAGGGGAGAGTGTACAGGGGGATGTGGGAGGGGGTGTAATGGGGGAGAGTGTGATGGGGAGAGTGAACAGAGGGATGTGGGAGGGGATTGAATGGGGTAGGCTGTGATGGGGAGAGTGTACATGGGGATGTGGGAGGGGATTGAATGGGGTAGACTGTGATGGGGCGAGTTTACATGGGGTTGTGGGAGGGGATTGAATGGGGTAGACTGTAATGGGGAGAGTGTACATGAGGGTGTGGGAGGGGATTGAATGGGGGAGAGTGTGATAGGGGAGAGTGTACTGGGGGATGTGGGAGGGGTTGGAATGGGGTAGACTGTGATAGGTGAGAGTGTACATGGGGATGTGGGAGGGGATTGAATGGGGTAGACTGTGATAGGGGAGAGTGTACAGGGGGATGTGGGAGGGGATTGAATGGGGTTGACTGTGATATGGGAGAGTCTGCATGGGGATGTGGGAGGGGATTGGATGGTGGCGACTGTGATGGGGAGAGTGTACAGGGGGATGTGGGAGGGGATTGAATGGGGTAGACTGTGATGGGGAGAGTGTACATGGGGATTTGGGAGGGGATTGAATGGGGCAGACTGTGATGGGGACATTGTACTGGGGGATGTGGGAGGTGGTGGAATGGGGTAGACTGTGATAGGAGAGTGTACATGGTGGTGTGGGACCGGGTGGAGTGGGGTTGACTGTGATAGGTGAGAGTATACATCGGGGTGTAGGAGGCATTGAATGGGGTAGACTGTGATAGGGGAGAGTGTACAGAGGGATGTGGGAGGGGATTGAATGGGGTAGACTGTGATAGGGGAGAGTGTACATAGGGATGTGGGAGGGGATTGAATGGGGTAGACTGTGATAGGGGTGAGTGTACATAGGGATGTGGGAGGGGATTGAATGGGGTAGAATGTGATGGGGAGAGTTTACATGGGGATGTGGGAGGGGATTGAATGGGGTAGACTGTGATAGGGGAGAGTGTACAGGGGGATGTGGGAGGGGATTGAATGGGGTTGACTGTGATAGGGGAGAGTGTACATGGGGACGTGGGAGGGGATTGAATGGGGTAGATGTGATCGGGGAGAGTGTACATAGTGGTGTGGGAGGGGATTGAATGGAGTAGACTGTGATGGGGAGAGTTTACATGGGGATGTTGGTGGGGATTGAATGAGGTAGACTGTGATAGGGGAGATGTCCATGGGGATGTGGGAGGGGATTGAATGGGTTAGACTGTGATAGGAGAGAGTGCACAGGGGGATGTGGGAGGGGATTGAATGGTGTTGACTGTGATAGGGGAGAGTGTACATGTGGACGTGGGAGGGGATTGAATGGAGTAAATGTGATAGGGGAGAGTGTACAGGGGGACGAGGGCTGGGAATGAATGGGGTAAACTGTGATGGGGAGAGTGTACAGGTGGTCGTGGGAGGGGATTGAATGGGATAGACTGTGATGGGGAGAGTGTACGGGGGGATGTGGGAGGGGATTGAATGGAGTTGACTGTGATAGGGGAGAATGTACATGGGGATGTGGGAGGGGATTGAATGGGGGAGACCGTGATAGGGGAGAGTGTACAGGGGGATGTGGGAGGGGATTGAATGGGGTAGACTGTGAGAGGGGAGAGTGTACAGAGGGATGTGGGAGTGGGTGGAATGGGGTAGACTGTTTTAGGGGAGAGTGTACAGGGGGCTGTGGCGCTGGGCAGGGGCTCAGTAGGAGGGTGGGATTGAATGCACGATCCATTGGAGGCCATGAATAATTCCGAAGCTGGATATTTTGCCCTTGACTCTGTGTGCGATCAGATAAGATCCCGATGTTATGTAAACTCGAGATAATAATCTGTGATTGCATCTCCCTCTCCTTCAATTCTCACTCGTAACTCTTTAAACAACAACACCTCTCTGTTACTTTCCATCTTAAGTCAAATCCAGCATCGTATACATTTCACCAGAGTGTGATGAAGCAATGTTTTAACAGTCAGACCGTACGATCGGGGTTAGAGTAAAAGTTCAGTCAAAGAGGCAGGATTTCAGTAACACGAGGAGATAGGAGGAGAAACAGAGACAGCAAGAGGGAGGAAAGAGAGGGAGAGAGAGAGGGGCACACCACATGGGATAACATTGAAACCAGTTAATAATCCTGGAGTTCAATTTGAGATGTTTACTCATGTTGGATGATCTTGGGGACTGGGGAGGTTACAGAGATAGGGAGGGTTGTAGGGGCTGGAGGAGGTTACAGAGATAGGGAGGGTTGTAGGGGCTGGAGGAGGTTAAAGAGATAGGGATGGTTGTAGGGACTGGAGGAGGTTACAGGGATAGGGAAGGTTGGAAGGGCTGGAGGGGGATGCAGAGACAGGGAGGGTTGTAGGGACTGGAGGAGGTTACAGAAATAGGGAGGGTTGTAAGGGCTGGAGGAGGTTACAGAGATAGGGAGGGTTGTAGGGGCTGGAGGACGTTACAGAGATAGGGAGGGTTGTAAGGGCTGGAGGAGGTTACAGAGATAGGGAGGGTTGTAGGGACTGGAGGAGGTTACAGAGATAGGGAGGGTTGTAGGGGCTGGAGGAGGTTACAGAGATAGGGAGGGTTGTAAGGGCTGGAGGAGGTTACAAAGATGGGGAGGGTTGTAGGGGCTGGAGGAGGTTACAGAGATAGGGAAGGTTGTAAGGGCTGGAGGAGGTTACAGAGATAGGGAGGGTTGTAGGGGCTGGAGGAGGTTACAGAGATAGGGAGGGTTGTAGGGGCTGGAGGGGGATGCAGAGATAGGGAGGGTTGTAGGGACTGGAGGAGGTTACAGAGATGGGGAGGGTTGTAGGGGCTGGAGGAGGTTACAGAGATGGGGAGGGTTGTAGGGGCTGGAGGAGGTTACAGAGATAGGGAGGGTTGTAGGGGCTGGAGGAGGTTACAGAGATGGGGGGGTTGAAGGGGCTGGAGGAGGCTACAGAGATAGGGAGGGTTGTAGGGGCTGGGGGAGGTTACAGAGATAGGGAGGGTTGTAGGGGCTGGAGGAGATTACAGAGATGGGGAGGGTACCCCCATTGGAAACCGGATTAAGGGGAGAATAATTTAGGGACAATTTGTTACACCAATCAGCCTAAGAGCACATCTTTGGGGTGTGGGAGGAAACCGGAGCACCTGGAGGAAACCCATGCAACCACAGGGAGAATGCGCAAACTCCCACAGACACTGGCCCAAATCCATGTATCTGCACAGCTAGCAGTGATAGTCACTGAGCTGTCACGGTGCCCATCAGCTGGTCCAGTTTTAAGCGTACACAAACAACGCAAAGTACTAGGCAACTCTCCAAACATCCAAGAGCAGCCCCCCGTACGACCCACCGCGTGTTTGCCCCTCAGAGATCTTTGCTTCCACTGCCTTCATGGGAGAGAGTTCCAGAGACTTCCCACCCTCTGAGACAAAACATTTCTCCTCCGTCTCTGTCTGAAATGAGCAACCCCCTTATTTTTAACCCCTGGTTCGAGATTCTCCCACAAGTCGAAACATCTTCTCCAGATCCACCCTGTCAATATCCCTCAGGATCCCAATGGCTTTGATCAAGCTGCCTCTTACTCTTTCAAACTCCATTGGATACAAACCTAACCTCTCCAACCTTTCCTCATAAGATAACCCACCCATCCCAGACAGAGGGAAAGAGGAGATCTGCTAAAAGATCACCTATCATCATATGGAGTGGGTGAGCAGAGTTGAGGGACAGATTGGCCTCCTCTTGCTGCTGTTTCACTGTGATATTCGGGGACCCAGTGGGGTTTCAGGTTGTCTCATTCAGTCTAAGGCTTGATTATCCCATGTCAAGCTCACAGCTCTTTCTCTCCCCTTCACGCTGTCTTTTCCTGTTATCTCTCATGCATCGCAACGACCAAGCACTAACTTCCAGCATGGATTTCGAGAAGCTGCCAAAGGTTCGCGACGAGGAGCGAGAGAGCATGTTTGGATATGTTCACGGAGTCTCGGGTCCAGGTGAGAGACACTCCAAGAGAGAGGAGACTCAGAGAGGCACCAGTGTACAGATATCTCCCTGAGAGAGAGAGACTGAGAGACACCAGTCAATGTGCAGATATCTCCCTGAGAGAGAGGGACTGAGAGATACCAGTCAGTGTACAGATATCTCCCTGAGAGAGAGGGACTGAGAGACACCAGTCAGTGTACAGATATCTCCCTGAGAGAGAGGGACTGAGAGACACCAGTCAGTGTACAGATATCTCCCTGAGAGAGAGGGACTGAGAGACACCAGTCAGTGTGCAGATATCTCCCTGAGAGAGAGGGACTGAGAGACACCAGTCAGTGTACAGATATCTCCCTGAGAGAGAGGGACAGAGAGACACCAGTCAGTGTACAGATATCTCCCTGAGAGAGAGGGACTGAGAGACACCAGTCAGTGTACAGATATCTCCCTGAGAGAGAGGGACTGAGAGACACCAGTCAGTGTACAGCTATCTCCCTGAGAGAGAGGGACTGAGATACACCAGTCAGTGTACAGATATCTCCCTGAGAGAGAGGGACTGAGAGGCACCAGTCAATGTGCAGATATCTCCCTGAGAGAGAGGGACTGAGAGATACCAGTCAGTGTACAGGTATCTCCCTGAGAGAGAGGGAGTGAGAGACACCAGTCAGTGTACAGATATCTCCCTGAGAGAGAGGGACTGAGAGACACCAGTCAGTGTACAGATATCTCCCTGAGAGAGAGGGACTGAGAGACACCAGTCAGTGTACAGCTATCTCCCTGAGAGAGAGGGACTGAGATACACCAGTCAGTGTACAGATATCTCCCTGAGAGAGAGGGACTGAGAGGCACCAGTCAATGTGCAGATATCTCCCTGAGAGAGAGGGACTGAGAGACACCAGTCAGTGTACAGATATCTCCCTGAGAGAGAGGGACTGAGATACACCAGTCAGTGTACAGATATCTCCCTGAGAGAGAGGGACTGAGAGACACCAGTCAGTGTACAGGTATCTCCCTGAGAGAGAGGGAGTGAGAGACACCAGTCAGTGTACAGATATCTCCCTGAGAGAGAGGGAGTGAGAGACACCAGTCAGTGTACAGATATCTCCCTGAGAGAGAGGGTCTGAGATACACCAGTCAGTGTACAGATATCTCCCTGAGAGAGAGGGACTGAGATACACCAGTCAGCGTACAGGGACTGAGAAACATGTGTTATAATTTCCTCTGGCTATCTGTCCCTTTCTCTCCGCAGTTGTCCTGGCATCCAATATGTCCGGTGCTGCTATGTATGAGTTGGTGCGAGTTGGCCACAGTGAGCTGGTGGGTGAGATTATCCGCCTGGATGGTGAGATGGCGACAGTCCAAGTTTATGAGGAGACTTGTATCCTTTGCCAACACTCTCCGGGGCAGTAGAGGGGTGCAGGTGGAGTTTGGCCCATTGCGCGGGCTACCTGAGTTAAGGCCTCATTAGTAGGCCGGGAGCCTGGGCCTCGCAGGTAGGCCGGGAGCCTGGGCCTCGCAGGTAGGCCGGGAGCCTGGGCCTCGCGGGTAGGCCGGGAGCCTGGGCCTTGCGGGTAGGCCGGGAGCCTGGGTCTCTGCCATGTTGGTGTCCTGAGCAGATACTCACAGCTGGCGTGTCGGTCGGAGATCCGGTCCTGCGGACAGAGAAGCCCCTCTCTGTGGAGCTGGGTCCAGGGATCATGGGCTCCATCTTTGACGGGATCCAGCGGCCCCTCTTTGACATCTGGCAGATGACTGAGAGCATCTACATCCCACGGGGGGTCAACGTCAGCCCGCTGCCCACCCACACCAAGTGGGAGTTCACCCCAGAGCCAAATATCAGGGTAAGGAATGGGGGTGAGGTGTGTGGGAGTGGGAGAGAGTGAGGAATTGAGGCAGAGGTGGAGAGAGAGGGGAGAGGAAAGAGATAAAGAGAAATGGAGGGAGGAAAAAGAGGGAGTGAGAGAGGGAGAGAGATAGAGGGAGAGAGTAAGAGGCAGGGAGGGAAGTAGAGGGGGAGGGAAAGGGAATGAAAGAGAAAAAGATGGAGGAAAGGGGTGAGGGGCAGGCAGGTGTGAATGACAGAGGATGGGGGGGAATGGAGGGAGGGAGAGTGGGAGAAGAAGGATGGAAGGGAGTGAGAGACAGAGAGATAGGGAGTTGGAGAAGTCTGATGGAACCTAATGGACAGTCAGAGAGAGGGAGAGTCAGTGGTGGAGACAGAAAAGAGGTGGATAAGAATGGCAGAGATTGAGAGTCCGTGACAGAATTGGAGGGAGAGCTGGAGAGTGTGAATGGGTCAGAGAGATGGAGAGTCTGTGACAGTCTGAAGGAGAGATGGACAAAGTGTGAAAGGGCCAGATGGAGAGAGGGTGAAACAGTTGGAGAGAGATGTGGAGCCTGTATCAGAGTCATAGGAAGAGATGAAGAGAGTGTGAGACAGAGTTGGACGGCGAGATGGAGCGAAGGTAACGCGGTCCCGAGGGAGAAATGGAGTCAGTGTGACAGACTCAGATAGCGAGGGGGCGAATGGGAGATTTGGAGGGAGGATTGGAGAGAGTGTGACTCGGATAAAGTGAGTGTGACAGGATTGGAGGGAGAGGTGGAATGAATGAGAGATGCGGATAGAGTGAATGTGACAGGTTTGGAGGGAGAGATGGAGAGAGTGTGAGAGCTGCAGATAGTGAGGGTGACAGATTTGGAGGGAAATGGAGTGAGTTTGGCAGACTCAGATAGAGGCCTGGACGAGGTGAGTGTGGCAGGTGGGGAGGGGGATGGGCCGAGTGTGGTGGCGCGGAGGGGGAATGGGGCAATTGTGGCAGGCGTGGAAGTGTGCCCCGACATTGACGGTACCCTCCTGTCTCCCCTCAGGTAGGGAGTCACGTCACTGGCGGAGATGTTTATGCCTCGGTTTTTGAGAACTCCCTGATCAAACACAAGATCCTGATTCCCCCCAAGAGCAAGGGGACAGTCACCTTCATTGCACCCCCCGGGCACTATGATGTGACGGTGAGTATAACTGCGATCCCTGAGCAGTGAGAATGGTGTGACTGACTGGCCTGGAGAGCACAATGTCCGGCGCGGGGAGCGTGACTGACCGGCACGGGAAGGTGGCGCCTGGCACGGGGAACACGGCACGGCGCAGGGACCGTGGCATGGGGAGCACGGCACGGGGAGTGCGGGGAGCATGGCGTGGGGAGCATGGCACGAGGAGTGCGGGGAGCATGGCGTGGGGAGCACGGTGCCTGACGCGGGGAGCACGGTGCCTGGCACGGGGAGCACGGTGCCTGGCGCGGGGAGCACGGTGCCTGGCACGGGGAGCGTGGTGCCTGGCGCGGGGAGCGTGGTGCCTGGCACGGGGAGCACGGTGCCTGGCGCGGGGAGCGTGGTGCCTGGCACGGGGAGCGTGGTGCCTGGCGCGGGGAGCGTGGTGCCTGGCGCGGGGAGCACGGTGCCTGGCGCGGGGAGCACGGTGCCTGGCACGGGGAGCACGGTGCCTGGCACGGGGAGCGTGGTGCCTGGCACGGGGAGTGTGGTGCCTGGCACGGGGAGCACGGTGCCTGGCGCGGGGAGCACGGTGCCTGGCACGGGGAGCACGGTGCCTGGCGTGGGGAGCACGGTGCCTGGCGCGGGGAGCACGGTGCCTGGCGCGGGGAGCACGGTGCCTGGCGCGGGGAGCACGGTGCCTGGCGCGGGGAGAACGGTGCCTGGCGCGGGGAGCACGGTGCCTGGCGCGGGGAGCACGGTGCCTGGCGTGGGGAGCACGGTGCCTGGCGCGGGGAGCACGGTGCCTGGCGCGGGGAGCACGGTGCCTGGCGTGGGGAGCACGGTGCCTGGCGCGGGGAGCACGGTGCCTGGCGTGGGGAGCACGGTGCCTGGCGCGGGGAGCGTGGTGCCTGGCGTGGGGAGCACGGTGCCTGGCGCGGGGAGCACGGTGCCTGGCGCGGGGTTACATTGTCGCTCTTTCTCTCTCCCTCTCTCAGGATGTGCTGATGGAGCTGGATTTTGAAGGGGTGAAAGACCAGCTGACCATGGTACAAGTGTGGCCGGTGCGTCAGATCAGACCGGTCTCCGAGAAGTTGCCCTGTAATCACCCCCTGCTGACGGGGCAGCGGGTGCTGGACGCCCTTTTCCCGTGAGTGGCAACGAGTGCGATATCTAACCGCGTCTCTCCCTCTCACTGTGAGTCTCACTCTCTGCTTCATAATCTATCATCACCCACCCCCCTCACCCCCAGACTGTGAGACCCCCTCACCCCCAGACTGTGAGACCCCCTCACCCCCAGACTGAGACCCCGTTCACCCCCAGACTGTGAGACCCCCTCACCCCCAGACTGCAAGACCCCCTTCACCCACAGACTGCGAGACCCCCTCACCCCCAGACTGTGAGATCCCTCACCACAGAAGGCGAGACCCCTTCACCTCCAGACTGTGTGACCCCTTCACCCCCAGATTGAGACCCCCTCTCTCACAGACTGTGAGACACCTCACCCCCAGAATGAGAGACCCGCTCACCCCCAGACTGCGAGACCCTTTAACCCCCAGACTGCGAGACCCCCTTACCCCCAGACTGTGAGATCCCTCACCCCCAGACTGAGACCCCCTCACCCCCAGACTGCGAGACCCCTTTACCCCCAGACTGTGAGACCCTTCACCCCCAGACTGTGAGACTCCCTCACCCCCAGACTGCAAGACCCCCTTCACCCACAGACTGCGAGACCCCCTCACCCCCAGACTGTGAGACCCTTCACCCCCAGACTGTGAGACTCCCTCACCCCCAGACTGCAAGACCCCCTTCACCCACAGACTGCGAGACCCCTTTACCCCCAGATTGTGAGACCCATCACCCCCAGACTGTGATGCCCCTCACCCCCAGACTGTGAGACCCTTCACCCCCAGACTGTGGAACTCCTAACCCTCCCCCCTCCCGACAATGAGACTCCTCGCACTCCCCCCAACCCCCCTCCCCCGACTATTTATTGAATGTGCAATCTTGCCCTCTGACCTTGGGTGACCTTATTTGACCCACGTTCACCCCATGACGCCCCGATTGGCAAAACTGTTTTAACCTCTCATCCTCCACATCTCGAATAGCACCCTCCCAACCTCATCATAGAATCCTAGAAGCCTACAGTGCAGAAAGAGGCCCTTCAGCCCATCGAGTCTGTACCGAACACAGTCCCACCCAGGCCCCACCCCCATATCCCTACACATTATACCCAATAATCCCTCTAACCTACACATCCCTGGACACTAAGGGGCAATTTCTTAGCATGGCCAATCAACCTAACCCACACATCTTTGGACTGTGAGAGGAAACCCACACAGACACGAGGAGAATGTACAAACTCCACACAGACAGTGACCCGAGCCAGGAATCGAACCCAGGACCCTGGAGCTGTGAAGCAGCAGTGCTAACCACTGTGCTACCGTGCCGCCCTCATTTAACCCTGACGTGGCCCGGTTAAGCTAAATTGAGCCTGTTGATGTCTGTTTACCAACCTGTCACCCGCTTGCCTCTTTCCGCCACTCCCTCCCAACAATCCAGGTGCGTTCTGGGAGGAACAACGGCCATTCCCGGGGCGTTCGGCTGCGGTAAAACGGTCATCTCCCAGTCCCTGTCCAAATTCTCCAACAGCGACCTCATTGTCTACGTGGGATGTGGAGAGAGAGGCAATGAAATGGCGGAGGTGCTGAGGGACTTCCCTGAGGTAATGAGGCGCGCGGTGGCAAGGGCTGGAGGGAGGGATGTGGGAGTCTCTAGCCAGGGACTTGGGGGGGGTGGGGGTGGGGGTATTGATATAGGGATTGAGGTTCAGGGAGGAGCAGTGAGGGGTGGAATGGTTTGAAGGAGGGAATGTGGAGGGCGTTCCCTGGCTGTACCCCGTCCCCGCCCCGTATCCATGGTAACACTTCCTTCTCTCCAGCTGACGATGGAGGTCGATGGGAAGATGGAGAGCATCATGAAGAGAACCGCCCTGGTGGCCAATACCTCCAACATGCCAGTGGCAGCACGGGAGGCCTCAATCTACACTGGTGAGTGCCCATCTGCTCGACTCTGACCTTCTGAGCCCACCATCTCTGACCGCTATCCAACTCACCCTCTAATCCCATGTCCCTTACCAACCTTAGCCACCTCACCCTCCGACCTTCTCACCACGTCACCCCCATGACCCTGCCACACCATCCCTGACATTCTCACCCTTTTCCCTCTGTATTTCTTTGACTTTGTCCTCAGACCTTTTTGCCCCCTTCGCCCTCTGACTTTCGCTCCCATTGACCTCTGATGGTCTTCCGCTTTGGCCTCTGTCCTGCAACTGCCTCGGCCTCTGACCTTCTCCGTCCTTGCCCACTGACATTCTCCAGGCTCGCTCTCTGGCCTTCTCCGTCCTTGCCCTCTGACATTCTCCAGGCTCGCCCTCTGACCTTCTCTGTCCTTGCCCTCTGACATTCTCCAGGCTCGCCCTCTGACCTTCTCCATCCTTGCCCTCTGACATTCTCCAGACTCGCTCTCTGACCTTCTCCATCCTTGCCCTCTGACATTCTCCAGACTCGCCCTCTGACCTTCTCCATCCTTGCCCTCTGACATTCTCCAGACTCGCCCTCTGACTTTCTCCATCCTTGCCCACTGACATTCTCCAGGCTCGCTCTCTGACTTTCTCCGTCCTTGCCCTCTGACATTCTCCAGGCTCGCCCTCTGACCTTCTCCGTCCTTGCCCACTGACATTCTCCAGACTCGCCCTCTGACCTTCTCCATCCTTGCCCTCTGACATTCTCCAGACTCGCTCTCTGACCTTCTCCATCCTTGCCCTCTGACATTCTCCAGGCTCGCTCTCTGACCTTCTCCGTCCTTGCCCTCTGACATTCTGCAGACTCGCCCTCTGACCTTCTCCGTCCTTGCCCACTGACATTCTCCAGATTTGCCCTCTGACCTTCTCCGTCCTTGCCCTCTGACATTCTCCAGGCTCGCTCTCTGACCTTCTCCGTCCTTGCCCTCTGACATTCTCCAGACTCCCTTTCTGACATTCTCCGTCCTTGCCCACTGACATTCTCCAGGCTCGCTCTCTGACCTTCTCCGTCCTTGCCCTCTGACATTCTCCAGACTCGCTCTCTGACCTTCTCCGTCCTTGCCCTCTGACATTCTGCAGGCTCGCTCTCTGACCTTCTTGTACATTAGCCTCTGATCTTTGCCTACCGTGCCCACTGACCTTCTCCCACTCACTGACCTACACCCACTTTGACCTTTGACCTTTGCTGACCCATCCCCTGACCTTCCCTCTGTCTCTGAGGAAGCACTTCCTGGTATATTTGCACCCTGACAAATTCTCTCCTGTGTCTCCACAGGGATCACACTCTCCGAGTATTTCCGGGATATGGGTTACAATGTTAGCATGATGGCTGACTCCACTTCCCGCTGGGCGGAAGCTCTTAGGGAAATCTCAGGTCGCCTGGCAGAAATGCCCGCTGGTGAGTGATTATCCCTCACTGCAATGCACACCCAAACACTCCCAGGACAGGCACAACCCAGGGCTAGATACAGAGTAAATCTCCCTCTACACTGTCCCCATCAAACACTCCCAGGACAGGTACAGCACGGGGTTAGATACAGAGTAAATCTCCCTCTACACTGTCCCCATCAAACACTCCCAGGACAGGTACAGCACGGGGTTAGATACAGAGTAAATCTCCCTCTACACTGTCCCCATCAAACACTCCCAGGACAGGTACAGCACAGGGTTAGATACAGAGTAAATCTCCCTCTACACTGTCCCCATCAAACACTCCCAGGACAGGTACAGCACGGGGTTAGATACAGAGTAAATCTCCCTCTACACTGTCCCCATCAAACACTCCCAGGGCAGGTACAGCACGGGGTTAGATACAGAGTAAATCTCCCTCTACACTGTCCCCATCAAACACTCCCAGGACAGGCACAACCCAGGGCTAGATACAGAGTAAATCTCCCTCTACACTGTCCCCATCAAACACTCCCAGGGCAGGTACAGCACAGGGTTAGATACAGAGTAAATCTCCCTCTACACTGTCCCCATCAAACACTCCCAGGACAGGTACAGCACAGGGTTAGATACAGAGTAAATCTCCCTCTACACTGTCCCCATCAAACACTCCCAGGACAGGTACAGCACGGGGTTAGATACAGAGTAAATCTCCCTCTACACTGTCCCCATCAAACACTCCCAGGACAGGCACAACCCAGGGCTAGATACAGAGTAAATCTCCCTCTACACTGTCCTCATCAAACATTCCCAGGACAGGTACAGCACAGGGTTAGATACAGAGTAAATCTCCCTCTACACTGTCCCCATCAAACACTCCCAGGACAGGTACAGCACGGGGTTAGATACAGGGTAAATCTCCCTCTACTCTGTCACCATGAAACACTGTAAGAAGTCTCACAACACCAGGTTAAAGTCCAACAGGTTTATTTAGTAGTAAACACCACTAGCTTTTGGTGCGCTGTTCCTTCATCAGGTGAGTGTGGATTTCTGATCAAAGCAGGGCATATAAAGGCTCACACAGTTTACAGAATACTGATTAGAATGCGGGTCTTTACAGCTAATCAAGTCTTAAAGGTGCAGACAATGTGAGTGGAGATAGCATTAAGCACAGGTTAAAGAGATGTGTATGTGTATGTGTAACAATACACATCTCTTTAACCTGTGCTTAATGCTATCTCCACTCACATTGTCTGCACCTTTAAGACTTGATTAGCTGTAAAGACCTGCATTCTACTCAGTATTCTGTAAACTGAGTTTGTGTTTTTATATGCCCTGTTTGCGAACAGAACTCCCATTCACCTGATGAAGAAAAAGCGTTCTGAAAGCTAGTGGTGTTTACTACCAAATAAACCTGTTGGATTTTAACCTGGCGTTGTGAGACTTCTTATTGTGTTTACCCCAGTCCAACACCGGCATCTCCACATCATGAGTACCATCAAACATTCCCAGTGCAGGTATAGCACAGGGTTAGATACAGAGTAAAGCTCCATCTATGCAGGCCTCATCAAACACTCCCGTAACCACTCCAGTCCTAGAGGTGTAGGTGTACCCACGGTGCTGTAAGGGAGGGAATTCCATGATTTTGACCCAGTGACAGGACAGGAACAACATCTGGAGCACTGTACACAGTTCTGGTCTCCATATCCCTCAGTTAGACCACACTTGGAGCACTGTGCACAGTCCTGGTCTCCATATCCCTCAGTTAGACCACACTTGGAGCACTGTGCACAGTTCTGGTCTCCATATCCCTCAGTTAGACGACACTTGGAGCACTGTGCACAGTTCTGGTCTCCATATCCCTCAGTTAGACCACACTTGGAGCACTGTACACAGTCCTGGTCTCTATATCCCTCAGTTAGACTACACTTGGAGCACTGTGCACAGTTCTGGTCTCCATATCCCTCAGTTAGACCACACTTGGAGCACTGTGCACAGTTCTGGTCTCCATATCCCTCAGTTAGACAACACTTGGGGCACTGTGCACAGTTCTGGTCTCCATATCCCTCAGTTAGACTACACTTGGAGCACTGTGCACAGTTCTGGTCCCCATATCCCTCAGTTAGACCACACCTGGAGCACTGTGCACAGTTCTGGTCTCCATATCCCTCAGTTAGACTACACTTGGAGCACAGTGCACAGTTTCTCTCTCCATATCCCTTGGTTAGACCACACTTGGAGCACAGTGCACAGTTCCTCTCTCCATATCCCTCAGTTAGACCACACTTGGAGCACTGTGCACAGTTCTGACCTCCATATCCCTCAGTTAGACCACACTTGGAGCACTGTGCACAGTTCTGGTCTCCATATCCCTCAGTTAGACCACACTTGGGGCACTGTGCACAGTTCTGGTCTCCATATCCTTTACTTAGACTACACTTGGAGCACTGTGCACAGTTCTGGTCTCCATATCCCTCAGTTAGACCACACTTGGAGCACTGTGCACAGTTCTGGTCTCCATATTCCTCAGTTAGACCACACTTGGAGCACTGTGCACAGTTCTGGTCCCGATCTCCCTCGGTTAGACCACACTTGGAGCACAGTGCATAGTTCTGGTCTCCATATCCCTCAGTTAGACCACACTTGGAGCACAGTGCATAGTTCTGGTCTCCATATCCCTCAGTTGGAACACACTTGGAGCAGTGTGCACAGTTCTGGTCTCCATATCCCTCAGTTAGACTACACTTGGAGCACTGTGCACAGTTCTGGTCCCGATCTCCCTTGGTTAGACCACACTTGGAGCACTGTGCACAGTTCTGGTCCCGATATCCCTTGGTTAGACCATACTTGGAGTACTGTGCACAGTTAAAGGAAGAAGTTGGATAAATCTGATGGAGAGTGGAGTAGGATATAATGATGAAGTGAGATGAGGTATGGGAGGGTGGGTCAGAGATGTCGAATGGTGTATCCCACTCTCTGCGCTCGAACATCTGGACGGTGAGCCCTCTGAGTGCTGTAACCTGCTGTTTCTCCCCACAGACAGTGGCTATCCCGCATACCTTGGATCACGTCTGGCTTCATTCTATGAGAGAGCCGGGAGAGTGAAGTGTCTCGGGAGTCCTGAGAGAGAGGGCAGCGTCAGCATTGTCGGAGCGTGAGTGAGGGGGGGAGGGGGGTGGATTGATGGGGAAGCGGGGGGAGAGCGAGGAGGAGGTGAGGGGATGGGAGAGTCAATATTGACAGTGATTGAGGGCGAGGTGAAGAGAGAATGAGGGGTTTGAGTATTGTCAGTGAAGGGGGAGTGAGGGTCAGTATTGTGAGTGAGGGGGAGTGAGGGTCAGTATTGTGAGTGAGGGGGAGTGAGGGTCAGTATTGTGAGTGAGGGGGAGTGAGGGTCAGTATTGTGAGTGAGGGGGAGTGAGGGTCAGTATTGTGAGTGAGGGTCAGTATTGTGAGTGAGGGGGAGTGAGGGTCAGTATTGTGAGTGAGGGGGAGTGAGGGACAGTATTCTGAGTGAGGGGGAGTGAGGGCCAGTATTGTGAGTGAGGGGGAGTGAGGGTCAGTATTGTGAGTGAGGGGGAGTGAGGGTCAGTATTTTGAGTGAGGGGGAGTGAGGGTCAGTATTGTGAGTGAGGGGGAGTGAGGGTCAGGGTTGTGAGTGACGGGGAGAGAGGGTCAGTATTGTGAGTGAGGGGGAGTGAGGGTCAGTATTGTGAGTGAGGGGGGAGTGAGGGTCAGTATTGTGAGTAAGGGGGAGTGAGGGTCATTATTGTGAGTGAGGGGGAGTGAGGGTCAGTATTGTGAGTGAGGGGGAGTGAGGGTCAGTATTGTGAGTGAGGGGGGAGTGAGGGTCAGTATTGTGACTGGGGGGGGAGTGAGGGTCAGTATTGTGAGTGAGGGGGAGTGAGGGTCAGTATTGTGAGTGAGGGGGAGTGAGGGTCAGTATTGTGAGTGAGGGGGGAGTGAGGGTCAGTATTCTGAGTGAGGGGGGAGTGAGGGTCAGTATTGTGAGTGAGGGGGAGTGAGGGTCAGTATTGTGAGTGAGGGGGAGTGAGGGTCAGTATTGTGAGAGGGGGGGAGTGAGGGTCAGTATTGTGAGTGAGGGGGAGTGAGGGTCAGTATTGTGAGTGAGGGTCAGTATTGTGAGTGAGGGGGGAGTGAGGGTCAGTATTGTGAGTGAGGGGGGAGTGAGGGTCAGTATTGTGAGTGGGGGGAGTGACGGTCAGTATTATGAGTGAGGGGGAGTGAGGGTCAGTATTGTGAGTGAGGGGGGAGTGAGGGTCAGTATTGTGAGTGAGGGGGGAGTGAGGGTCAGTATTGTGAGTGAGGGGGAGTGAGGGTCAGTATTGTGAGTGAGGGGGAGTGAGGGTCAGTATTGTGAGTGAGGGGGGAGTGAGGGTCAGTATTGTGAGTGAGGGGGGAGTGAGGGTCAGTATTGTGAGTGAGGGGGAGAGAGGGTCAGTATTGTGAGTGAGGTGGGTGTGAGGGTCATTATTTTGATTGAGTGGGAGTGAGGGTCAGTATTGTGAGTGAGGGGGGAGTGAGGGTCAGTATTGTGAGTGGGGGGAGTGACGGTCAGTATTATGAGTGAGGGGGAGTGAGGGTCAGTATTGTGAGTGAGGGGGAGAGAGGGTCAGTATTGTGAGTGAGGCGGAGTGAGGGTCAGTATTGTGAGTGAGGGGGAGTGAGGGTCTGTATTTTGAGTGAGGTGGAGAGAGGGTCATTATTGTGACTGAGAGGAAGTGAGGGTCAGTATTTTGAGTGAGTGGGAGAGAGGGTCAGAATTGTGAGTGAGGGGGAGTGAGGGTCAGTATTGTGAGTGAGGGGGAGTGAGGGTCAGTATTGTGAGTGAGGGGGAGTGAGGGTCAGTATTGTGAGTGAGGGGGAGTGAGGGTCAATATTGTGAGTGAGGGGGGAGTGAGGGTCAGTATTGAGAGTGAGGGGGAGTGAGGGTCAGTATTTTGAGTGAGGGTCAGTATTGTGAGTGAGGGGGAGTGAGGGTCAGGGTTGTGAGTGAGGGGGGAGTGAGGGTCAGTGTTGTGAGTGAGGGGGAGTGAGGGTCAGTATTGTGAGTGAGGGGGAGAGCGGGTCAGTATTGTGAGTGAGGGGGAGTGAGGGTCAGTATTTTGAGCGAGGGGGAGAGAGGGTCAGTATTGTGAGTGAGGGGGAGTGAGGGTCAGTATTTTGAGTGAGGGGGAGAGAGGGTCAGTATTGTGAGTGAGGGTGAGTGAGGGTCAGTATTGTGTGTGAGGGGCAGTGAGGGTCAGTATTTTGAGTGAGGGGGAGTGAGGGTCAGTATTGTGAGTGAGGGGGAGTGAGGGTCAGTATTTTGAGTGAGGGTCAGTATTGTGAGTGAAGGTCAGTATTGTGAGTGAGGGTCAGTATTGTGAGTGAGTGGGAGTGAGGTTCAGTATTGTCAGAGAGGGTCAGTATTATGAGTGAGGGTCAGTATTGCGAGTGAGGGTCAGTATTGTGAGTGAGGGTCAGTATTGTGAGTGAGGGGGATTTTATGAGTGTATTTATTCTTCCTTGATATGAATCCCCTCCCCCTTCTCTCCCGGTACTCCGCTCCTCCCCTCCCCTCACCCCTCCTCCTTCCCCTCCGCTCCCAGTCCCTCTCCTCCGTCACCCTTTCTCCACTCATTCCCCACCTCCCCCTCTACACACTGTGACAGTGACTGATCTCTCTCCCTCTCTCTCTCTGTTAGTGTGTCTCCCCCTGGTGGGGATTTCTCTGACCCTGTCACCTCTGCCACGCTGGGGATTGTCCAGGTGAGGTCCCAATCCTCCGGCTAACACTTTCAGAGCAGGCATGAATATTGACCACTGCCTATACCGGGCGGGTTCAGTTCCGGCCTCGGGCTGCACATTCTCCCCGTGTCTGTGTGGGTTTCCTCCAGGTGCTCCGCTCCCTCCCACATGACGAAGGTGTGTACTTTAGGTAGATTGGACATGCTAAATGTCTGTGGTTATGGGGACAGCGGAGGATAGCAAGGAGGGGTGGTAGGAGAGGTGGAGAAGATGGAGAAGGGTAATATGCTCTCCAGAGAGTTGGTCCAGACTCGATGGGCTGAATGGCCTCTTTCCGCACTGTAGGAAAGAAATATCCAAATTAAGACCACCAGTCAATTAGTGTCAAGTTTCTTGAAGGGGGGGAAGGTCCATTCAGCCCCTCTCAAGCACGCTACAGGAACAGGAGGCCATTCAGCCCCTCTCATACATGTTACACAGGAACAGGAGGCCATTCAGCCCCTCTCAAACATGTTACACAGGAACAGGAGGCCATTCAGCCCCTCTCAAACATGTTACACAGGAACAGGAGGCCATTCAGCCCCTCTCATACATGTTACACAGGAACAGGAGGCCATTCAGCCCCTCTCAAACATGTTACACAGGAACAGGAGGCCATTCAGTCCCTCTCAAATATCTTAAACAGGATGAGGAGGCCATTCAGCCCCTCTCAAGCACGCTACAGGAACAGGAGGCCATTCAGCCCCTCTCATACATGTTACACAGGAACAGGAGGCCATTCAGCCCCACTCAAGCACGCTACAGGAACAGGAGGCCATTCAGCCCCTCTCATACATGTTACATGGGAAGAGGAGGCCATTCAGCCCCTCTCAAACATGTTACACGGAAACAGGAGGCCATTCAGCCCCTCTCAAACATGTTACACAGGAACAGGAGGCCATTCAGCCCCTCTTGACCATGTTATACAGGAACAGGAGGAAGCCATTCAGTCCTTCTCGAAATTGTTACTCAGGAACATGAAGAGGCCATTTAGTCCCTATCGAACATTTACTCAGGAACAGGAGACCCAGTCAGCACCACCCTCCTCTCCACTGCCGCTCAAGCCAGTTCAACAGGAAGCTCAATGAAATGCCCCTTAACCTTGTAAATTAGATTGAATACAAGCAGAGTTTGTGTAACCTTGCTGGGAATTTCTCTGTGTCACATTCTGATCGAGGTCAAGATAACTTTCCTTCTGCATGGTGCGCAGGACAGTTCACAGTAACTCCAGGCGTGGCTTAAGTAGCTGCAGGATAACTGCCAGCGCCTTTATACTGGAGACATTCAGGTTAATACTGCAGTAAACCATTGGGTCATTTTCTGTACCTGTTCAGGGCTGTTTAATGAGCCGTGTACCTGGACCAACCTTCACCCTCGCTGACCCTGACCCTCCCATTCCCCCTCCCTCCTCAACTTAACATCCAGCTTCCAGGAATCTCCCACACATTCCAGCACTTCGACATTGAAACCGGTCGTGGGAGGAGAGCCTCTGACATCACTCACTCACTCACTCACTCAGACTCACTCACTCACTCACTCACTCAGACTCACTCACTCACTCACTCAGACTCACTCACTCACTCACTCAGACTCACTCACTCACTCACTCACTCGCTCACTCGCTCACTCACTCACTCACTCAGACAGTCACTCACTCACTCACTCACTCACACTCACTCACTCACTCACTCAGACTCACTCACTCACTCACTCAGACTCACTCACTCACTCACTCAGACTCACTCACTCACTCATTCACTCAGACTCACTCACTCACTCAGACTCACTCACTCACTCACTCAGACTCACTCACTCACTCAGACTCACTCACTCACTCATTCACTCAGACTCACTCACTCACTCACTCAGACTCACTCACTCAGACTCACTCACTCACTCACTCACTCAGACTCACTCACTCACTCACTCAGACTCACTCACTCACTCAGACTCACTCACTCACTCACTCACTCAGACTCACTCACGCACTCAGACTCACTCACTCACTCAGACTCACTCAGATTCACTCACTCACTCACTCACTCACTCAGACTCAATCACTCACTCAGACTCAGTCACTCACTCACTCACTCAGACTCAATCACTCACTCAGACTCACTCACTCACTCAGACTCACTCACTCACTCACTCAGACTCACTCACGCACTCAGACTCACTCACTCACTCAGACTCACTCAGATTCACTCACTCAGAATCACTCACTCACTCAGACTCACTCACTCACTCACTCACTCACTCAGACTTACTCACTCACTCACTCAGACTCACTCTCTCAGACTCACTCACTCACTCAGACTCACTCACTCACTCAGACTCACTCAGATTCACTCACTCACTCACTCACTCAGACTCAATCACTCACTCAGACTCAGTCACTCACTCACTCACTCAGACTCAATCACTCACTCAGACTCACTCACTCACTCAGACTCACTCACTCAGACTCACTCACGCACTCAGACTCACTCACTCACTCAGACTCACTCAGATTCACTCACTCAGACTCACTCACTCAGACTCACTCACTCACTCACTCACTCACTCACCCAGACTTACTCACTCACTCACTCAGACTCACTCTCTCAGACTCACTCACTCACTCAGACTCACTCACTCACTCAGACTCACTCACTCTCTCAGACTCACTCACTCAGACTCACTCACTCACTCACTCAGACTCACTCACTCACTCAGACTCACTCAGACTCACTCACTCAGACTCACTCAGACTCACTCACTCACTCAGACTCACTCACTCACTCTGACTCACTCACTCACTCACTCACTCAGACTCACTCAGACTCACTCACTCACTCAGACTCACTCACTCACTCACTCAGACTCACTCACTCACTCAGACTCACTCACTCACTCAGACTCACTCAGACTCACTCAGACTCACTCACTCACTCAGACTCACTCATTCACTCACCCACTCAGACTCACTCACTCACTCACTCAGACTCACTCAGACTCACTCACTCACTCACTCAGACTCACTCACTCACTCACTCACTCAGACTCACTCACTCACTCACTCAGACTCACTCACTCACTCACTCAGACTAAATCACTCAGATTTACTCACTCACTCACTCACTCACTCAGACTCACTCACTCACTCAGTCACTCAGATTCACTCACTCACTCACTCAGACTCACTCACTCAGACTCACTCACACACTCACAGACTCACTCACACTCACACTCAGACTAACTCACTCACTCACAGGCTCACTCACTCACAGGCTCACTCACTCAGACTCACTCACTCACTCACTCAGACTCACACACACAGACACACTCACTCACTCAGACTCACTCACTCACTCAGACTCACTCACTCACTCACTCACTCAGACTCACTCAGACTCACTCACTCGCTCAGACTCACTCACTCACTCACTCAGACTCACTCAGACTCACTCACTCAATCAGACTCACTCACTCACTCACTCAGACTCACTCACTCACTCACTCAGACTCACTCACTCAGACTCACACATTCACTCACCCACTCAGACTCACTCACTCACTCACTCACTCACTCAGACTCACTCAGACTCACTCACTCACTCACTCAGACTCACTCACTCACGCAGACTCACTCACTCACTCACTCAGACTCACTCAGACTCACTCACTCACTCCGACTCACTCACTCACTCAGACTCACTCACTCACTCACTCAGACTCACTCACTCACTCAGACTCACTCACTCACTCAGACTCACTCACTCACTCACTCAGGCTCACTCACTCACTCAGACTCACTCAGACTCACTCACTCAGACTCACTCACTCACTCAGACTCACTCACTCACTCACTCACTCAGACTCACTCACTCAGACTCACTCACTCACTCACTCAGACTCACTCAGACTCACTCACTCACTCACTCAGACTCACTCAGACTCACTCACTCACTCAGACTCACTCACTCACTCCGACTCACTCACTCACTCAGACTCACTCACTCACTCAGACTCACTCACTCACTCAGACTCACTCACTCACTCAGACTCACTCACTCACTCACTCAGGCTCACTCACTCACTCAGACTCACTCAGACTCACTCACTCAGACTCACTCACTCACTCAGACTCACTCACTCACTCACTCACTCAGACTCACTCACTCAGACTCACTCACTCACTCACTCAGACTCACTCAGACTCACTCACTCACTCACTCAGACTCACTCAGACTCACTCACCCACTCAGACTCACTCACTCACTCACTCAGACTCACTCTGACTCACTCACTCACTCAAACTCACTCACTCAGACTCACTCACTCAGACTCACTCACTCACTCAGACTCACTCACTCACTCACTCACTCAGACTCACTCACTCACTCAGACTCACTCAGACTCACTCACTCACTCAGACTCACTCGTTCATTCACCCACTCAGAATCACTCACTCACTCCGACTCACTCTGACTCACTCTCTCACTCAGTCTCACTCACTCACTCACTCACTCAGACTCACTCACTCACTCACTCACTCAGACTCACTCACTCACTCAGACTCACTCACTCACTCAGACTCACTCACTCACTCACTCACTCACTCAGACTCACTCACTCACTCACTCAGATTCACTCACTCACTCACTCACTCAGACTCACTCACTCACTCAGACTCTCTCACTCACTCAGACTCACTCACTCACTCACTCAGACTCACTCAGACTCACTCACTCACTCATTCACTCAGACTCACTCACTCACTCACTCACTCAGACTCATTCACTCACTCACTCAGACTCACTTAGACTCACTCAGACTCACTCACTCACTCACTCACTCAGACTCACTCACTCTCTCAGACTCACTCACTCACTCACTCAGACTCACTCACTCACTCAGACTCACTCACTCACTCTCTCAGACTCACTCACTCAGACTCACTCACTCACTCACTCAGACTCACTCACTCACTCAGACTCACTCAGACTCACTCACTCAGACTCACTCACTCACTCAGACTCACTCATTCACTCACCCACTCAGACTCACTCACTCACTCACTCACTCAGACTCACTCACTCACTCACTCACTCAGACTCACTTACACACTCACTCAGACTCACTCACTCACTCAGACTCACTCACTCACTCACTCAGAATCACTCAGACTCACTCAGACTCACTCACTCACTCAGACTCACTCATTCACTCACCCACTCTGACTCACTCACTCACTCACTCAGACTCACTCACTCACTCAGACTCACTCACTCACTCACTCAGACTCACTCAGACTCACTCACTCACTCAGACTCACTCATTCACTCACCCACTCAGACTCACTCACTCACTCACTCAGACTCACTCAGACTCACTCACTCACTCACTCAAACTCACTCACTCACTCACTCACTCAGACTCACTCACTCACTCACTCAGACTGACTCACTCACTCACTCACTCAGACTCACTCACTCACTCAGACTCACTCACTCACTCAGACTCACTCACTCACTCACTCACTCAGAATTACTCACTCACTCACTCACTCACTCAGACTCACTCACTCACTCAGTCACTCAGATTCACTCACTCACTCACTCACTCAGACTCACTCACTCAGACTCACTCACACACTCACAGACTCACTCACACTCACACTCAGACTAACTCACTCACTCACAGGCTCACTCACTCACAGGCTCACTCACTCAGACTCACTCACTCACTCACTCAGACTCACTCACTCAGACCCACTCACTCACTCAGACTCACTCACTCACTCACTCACTCACTCAGACTCACTCACTCAGACTCACTCACTCAGACTCACTCACTCACTCAGACTCACTCATTCACTCACTCACTCACTAAGACTCACTCAGACTAACTCACTCACTCAGACTCACTCACTCAGACTCACTCACTCACTCAGACTCACTCACTCACTCACTCAGACTCACTCACTCACTCAGACTGACTCACTCACTCACTCAGACTCACTCAGACTCACTCACTCACTCAGACTCACTCATTCATTCACCCACTCAGACTCACTCACTCTCTCAGACTCACTCACTCACTCAGACTCACTCACTCACTCACTCAGACTCCCTCACTCACTCACTCAGGCTCACTCACTCACTCAGACTCACTCAGACTCACTCACTCAGACTCACTCACTCACTCAGACTCACTCACTCACTCACTCACTCAGACTCACTCACTCAGACTCACTCACTCACTCACTCAGACTCACTCAGACTCACTCACTCACTCAGACTTACTCAGACTCACTCACTCTCTCAGACTCACTCACTCACTCAGACTCACTCATTCACTCACCCACTCAGACTCACTCACTCACTCACTCACTCAGACTCACTCTGACTCACTCACTCACTCAGACTCACTCACTCAGACTCACTCACTCAGACTCACTCACTCACTCAGACTCACTCACTCACTCACTCACTCAGACTCACTCACTCACTCAGACTCACTCAGACTCACTCACTCACTCAGACTCACTCGTTCATTCACCCACTCAGAATCACTCACTCACTCCGACTCACTCTGACTCACTCTCTCACTCAGTCTCACTCACTCACTCACTCACTCAGACTCACTCACTCACTCACTCACTCAGACTCACTCACTCACTCAGACTCACTCACTCACTCAGACTCACTCACTCACTCACTCACTCAGACTCACTCACTCACTCACTCAGATTCACTCACTCACTCACTCACTCACTCAGACTCACTCACTCACTCAGACTCTCTCACTCACTCAGACTCACTCACTCACTCATTCACTCAGACTCACTCACTCACTCATTCAGACTCATTCACTCACTCACTCAGACTCACTTAGACTCACTCAGACTCACTCACTCACTCACTCAGACTCACTCACTCTCTCAGACTCACTCACTCACTCACTCAGACTCACTCACTCACTCAGACTCACTCACTCACTCAGACTCACTCAGACTCTCACTCAGACTCACTCAGACTCACTCACTCACTCAGACTCACTCACTCACTCAGACTCACTCATTCACTCACCCACTCAGACTCACTCACTCACTCACTCACTCAGACTCACTCACTCACTCACTCACTCAGACTCACTTACACACTCACTCAGACTCACTCACTCACTCAGACTCACTCACTCACTCACTCAGAATCACTCAGACTCACTCAGACTCACTCACTCACTCAGACTCACTCATTCACTCACCCACTCTGACTCACTCACTCACTCACTCACTCACTCAGACTCACTCACTCACTCAGACTCACTCACTCACTCACTCAGACTCACTCAGACTCACTCACTCACTCAGACTCATTCATTCACTCACCCACTCAGACTCACTCACTCACTCACTCAGACTCACTCAGACTCACTCACTCACTCACTCAAACTCACTCACTCACTCACTCACTCAGACTCACTCACTCACTCAGACTGACTCACTCACTCACTCACTCACTCAGACTCACTCACTCACTCAGACTCACTCACTCACTCAGACTCACTCACTCACTCACTCACTCAGATTTACTCACTCACTCACTCACTCAGACTCACTCACTCACTCAGTCACTCAGATTCACTCACTCACTCACTCACTCAGACTCACTCACTCAGACTCACTCACACACTCACAGACTCACTCACACTCACACTCAGACTAACTCACTCACTCACAGGCTCACTCACTCACAGGCTCACTCACTCAGACTCACTCACCCACTCACTCAGACTCACTCACTCAGACCCACTCACTCACTCAGACTAACTCACTCACTCACTCACTCAGACTCACTCACTCAGACTCACTCACTCAGACTCACTCACTCACTCAGACTCACTCAGACTCATTCACTCATTCAGACTCACTCAGACTCAAACACTCACTCAGACTCACTCACTCACTCAGACTCACTCACTCACTCACTCAGAATCACTCAGACTCACTCAGACTCACTCACTCACTCAGACTCACTCATTCACTCACCCACTCTGACTCACTCACTCACTCACTCACTCACTCAGACTCACTCACTCACTCAGACTCACTCACTCACTCACTCAGACTCACTCAGACTCACTCACTCACTCAGACTCATTCATTCACTCACCCACTCAGACTCACTCACTCACTCACTCAGACTCACTCAGACTCACTCACTCACTCACTCAAACTCACTCACTCACTCACTCACTCAGACTCACTCACTCACTCAGACTGACTCACTCACTCACTCACTCACTCAGACTCACTCACTCACTCAGACTCACTCACTCACTCAGACTCACTCACTCACTCACTCACTCAGATTTACTCACTCACTCACTCACTCAGACTCACTCACTCACTCTGTCACTCAGATTCACTCACTCACTCACTCACTCAGACTCACTCACTCAGACTCACTCACACACTCACAGACTCACTCACACTCACACTCAGACTAACTCACTCACTCACAGGCTCACTCACTCACAGGCTCACTCACTCAGACTCACTCACCCACTCACTCAGACTCACTCACTCAGACCCACTCACTCACTCAGACTAACTCACTCACTCACTCACTAAGACTCACTCAGACTAACTCACTCACTCAGACTCACTCACTCAGACTCACTCACTCACTCAGACTCACTCACTCACTCACTCAGACTCACTCACTCACTCAGAGTGACTCACTCACTCACTCAGACTCACTCAGACTCACTCACTCACTCAGACTCACTCATTCATTCACCCACTCAGACTCACTCACTCTCTCAGACTCACTCAGACTCACTCACTCACTCAGACTCACTCACTCACTCACTCAGACTCACTCACTCAGGCTCACTCACTCAGACTCACTCACTCACTCAGACTCACTCACTCACTCTGACTCACTCACTCACTCAGACTCACTCACTCACTCACTCACTCAGACTCACTCACTCACTCACTCAGATTCACTCACTCACTCACTCACTCAGACTCTCTCACTCACTCAGACTCACAGACTCACTCACTCAGTCAGTCACTCAGATTCACTCACTCACTCACTCACTCAGACTCACTCACTCAGACTCACTCACACACTCACACTCACACTCACACTCAGACTCACTCACTCACTCACAGGCTCACTCTCTCAGACTCACTCAATCACTCACTCAGACTCACTCACTCAGACTCACTCACTCACTCAGACTCACTCACTCACTCACTCAGACTCACTCACTCACTCACTCACTCACTCATTCACTCAGACTCACTCACTCACTCACTCAGACTCACTCACTCACTCACTCAGACTCACTTAGACTCACTCAGACTCACCCACTCACTCACTCACTCTCAGACTCACTCACTCACTCAGTCAGACTCACTCAGATTCAATCAGACTCACTCACTCAGACTCACTCACTCACTCAGACTCACTCACTCACTCACTCAGACTCACTCACGCACTCAGACTCACTCACTCACTCAGACTCACTCAGATTCACTCACTCACTCACTCAGACTCAATCACTCACTCAGACTCACTCACTCACTCACTCAGACTCACTTACTCAGACTCACTCACTCACTCACTCACTCAGACTCACTCACTCACTCAGACACACCCACTCACTCAGACTCACTCAGACTCACTCACTCAGACTCCCTCACTCACTCACTCAGACTCACTCACGCACTCAGACTCACTCACTCACTCAGACTCAGATTCACTCACTCACTCACTCACTCAGACTCACTCACTCACTCAGACTCACCCACTCACTCAGACTCACTCAGACTCACTCACTCAGACTCACTCACTCACTCAGACTCACTCACTCACTCACTCAGACTCACTCACGCACTCAGACTCACTCACTCACTCAGACTCACTCAGATTCACTCACTCACTCACTCAATCACTCACTCAGACTCACTCACTCACTCACTCAGACTCACTCACTCAGACTCACTCGCTCAGACTCACTCACTCACTCAGACTCACTCACTAACTCACACTCACCCACTCACTCAGACTCACTCAGACTCACTCACTCAGACTCACTCACTCACTCACTCACTCACTCAGACTTACTCACTCACTCACTCAGACTCACTCTCTCAGACTCACTCGCTCACTCAGACTCACTCACTCACTCAGACTCACTCACTCACTCTCTCAGACTCACTCACTCAGACTCACTCACTCACTCACTCAGACTCACGCACTCACTCAGACTCACTCAGACTCACTCACTCAGACTCACTCAGACTCACTCACTCACTCAGACTCACTCACTCACTCAGACTCACTCATTCACTCACCCACTCAGACTCACTCACTCACTCACTCACTCACTCAGGCTCACTCAGACTCACTCAGACTCACTCACTCACTCAGACTCACTAACTCACTCACTCAGACTCACTCACTCACTCAGACTCACTCACTCACTCACTCAGACTCACTCAGACTCACTCGTTCATTCACCCACTCCGACTCACTCACTCTCTCAGACACACTCAGACTCACTCACTCACTCAGACTCACTCACTCACTCACTCAGACTCACTCACTCAGACTCACTCACTCACTCACTCACTCAGACTCACTCACTCACTCTGACTCACTCACTCACTCACTCACTCAGACTCACTCACTCACTCACTCAGACTCACTCAGACTCACTCACTCACTCAGACTCACTCATTCACTCACCCACTCAGACTCACTCACTCACTCACTCAGACTCACTCAGACTCACTCACTCACTCACTCAGACTCACTCACTCACTCACTCAGAATCACTCACTCACTCACTCAGACTCACTCACTCACTCAGACTCACTCACTCACTCACTCAGACTCACTCACGCACTCAGACTCACTCACTGACTCAGACTCACTCACATTCACTCACTCACTCACTCACTCAGACTCAATCACTCACTCAGACTCACTCACTCACTCACTCACTCAGACTCACTCACTCAGACTCACTCACTCAGACTCACTCACTCACTCACTCAGACTCACTCACTCACTCAGACTCACCCACTCACTCAGACTCACTCAGACTCACTCACTCAGACTCACTCACTCACTCAGACTCACTCACTCACTCACTCAGACTCACTCACGCACTCAGACTCACTCACTCACTCAGACTCACTCAGATTCACTCACTCACTCACTCAGACTCACTCATTCACTCAGGCTCACCCACTCACTCAGACTCACACAGACTCACTCACTCAGACTCACTCACTCACTCAGACTCACTCACGCACTCAGACTCACTCACTCATTCAGACTCACTCAGATTCACTCACTCACTCACTCACTCAGACTCAATCACTCACTCACTCAGACTCACTCACTCAGACTCACTCACTCACTCACTCACTCAGGCTCACTCACTCACTCACTCAGACTCACTCACTCAGACTCAGTCACTCAGACTCACTCACTCACTCACTCAGACTCACTCACTCACTCAGACTCACCCACTCACTCAGACTCACTCAGACTCACTCACTCAGACTCACTCACTCACTCAGACTCACTCACTCACTCACTCACTCAGACTTACTCACTCACTCACTCAGACTCACTCTCTCAGACTCACTCACTCACTCAGACTCACTCACTCACTCAGACTCACTCACTCACTCTCTCAGACTCACTCACTCAGACTCACTCACTCACTCACTCAGACTCACTCACTCACTCAGACTCACTCAGACTCACTCACTCAGACTCACTCAGACTCACTCACTCACTCAGACTCACTCATTCACTCACCCACTCAGACTCACTCACTCACTCACTCACTCACTCAGACTCACTCAGACTCACTCAGACTCACTCACTCACTCACTCAGATTCACTCACTCACTCAGTCTCACTCACTCACTCAGACTCACTCACTCACTCACTCACTCAGACTCACTCAGACTCATTCAGACTCACTCATTCATTCACCCACTCAGACTCACTCACTCTCTCAGACTCACTCAGACTCACTCACTGACTCAGACTCACTCACTCACTCACTCACTCACTTATTCAGACTCACTCACTCAGACTCACTCACTCACTGAGACTCACTCACTCACTCTGACTCACTCACTCACTCACTCAGACTCACTCACTCACTCACCCACTCAGACTCACTCACTCTCTCAGACTTACTCAGACTCACTCACTGACTCAGACTCACTCACTCACTCAGACTCACTCACTCAGACTCACTCACTCACTCAGACTCACTCAGATTCACTCACTCACTCACTCACTCAGACTCAATCACTCACTCAGACTCACTCACTCACTCAGACTCACTCACTCAGACTCACTCAATCAGACTCACTCACTCACTCACTCAGACTCACTCACTCACTCAGACTCACCCACTCACTCAGACTCACTCACTCACTCAGACTCACTCACTCACTCAGACTCACTCATTCACTCACCCACTCAGACTCACTCACTCACTCAGACTCACTCAGACTCACTCAGACTCACTCACTAACTCACTCACTCAGACTCACTCACTCAATCACTCAGACTCACTCACTCACTCAGACTCACTCACTCACTCACTCACTCAGACTCACTCAGACTCACTCAGACTCACTCACTCACTCACTCACTCACTCAGACTTACTCACTCACTCACTCAGACTCACTCTCTCAGACTCACTCGCTCACTCAGACTCACTCACTCACTCAGACTCACTCACTCACTCTCTCAGACTCACTCACTCAGACTCACTCACTCACTCACTCAGACTCACGCACTCACTCAGACTCACTCAGACTCACTCACTCAGACTCACTCAGACTCACTCACTCACTCAGACTCACTCACTCACTCAGACTCACTCATTCACTCACCCACTCAGACTCACTCACTCACTCACTCACTCACTCAGGCTCACTCAGACTCACTCAGACTCACTCACTCACTCACTCACTCAGACTCACTAACTCACTCACTCAGACTCACTCACTCACTCAGACTCACTCACTCACTCACTCAGACTCACTCAGACTCACTCGTTCATTCACCCACTCCGACTCACTCACTCTCTCAGACACACTCAGACTCACTCACTCACTCAGACTCACTCACTCACTCACTCAGACTCACTCACTCAGACTCACTCACTCACTCACTCACTCAGACTCACTCACTCACTCTGACTCACTCACTCACTCACTCACTCAGACTCACTCACTCACTCACTCAGACTCACTCAGACTCACTCACTCACTCAGACTCACTCATTCACTCACCCACTCAGACTCACTCACTCACTCACTCAGACTCACTCAGACTCACTCACTCACTCACTCAGACTCACTCACTCACTCACTCAGAATCACTCACTCACTCACTCAGACTCACTCACTCACTCACTCAGACTCACTCACTCACTCACTCAGACTCACTCACGCACTCAGACTCACTCACTCACTCAGACTCACTCACATTCACTCACTCACTCACTCAGACTCAATCACTCACTCAGACTCACTCACTCACTCACTCACTCAGACTCACTCACTCAGACTCACTCACTCAGACTCACTCACTCACTCACTCAGACTCACCCACTCACTCAGACTCACTCAGACTCACTCACTCAGACTCACTCACTCACTCAGACTCACTCACTCACTCTCTCAGACTCACTCACGCACTCAGACTCACTCACTCACTCAGACTCACTCAGATTCACTCACTCACTCACTCAGACTCACTCATTCACTCAGGCTCACCCACTCACTCAGACTCACACAGACTCACTCACTCAGACTCACTCACTCACTCAGACTCACTCACGCACTCAGACTCACTCACTCATTCAGACTCACTCAGATTCACTCACTCACTCACTCACTCAGACTCAATCACTCACTCACTCAGACTCACTCACTCAGATTCACTCACTCACTCACTCACTCAGACTCACTCACTCACTCACTCAGACTCACTCACTCAGACTCAGTCACTCAGACTCACTCACTCACTCAGACTCACTCACTCACTCAGACTCACCCACTCACTCAGACTCACTCAGACTCACTCACTCAGACTCACTCACTCACTCAGACTCACTCACTCACTCACTCACTCAGACTTACTCACTCACTCACTCAGACTCACTCTCTCAGACTCACTCACTCACTCAGACTCACTCACTCACTCAGACTCACTCACTCACTCTCTCAGACTCACTCACTCAGACTCACTCACTCACTCACTCAGACTCACTCACTCACTCAGACTCACTCAGACTCACTCACTCAGACTCACTCAGACTCACTCACTCACTCACTCAGACTCACTCATTCACTCACCCACTCAGACTCACTCACTCACTCACTCACTCACTCACTCAGACTCACTCAGACTCACTCAGACTCACTCACTCACTCACTCAGATTCACTCACTCACTCAGTCTCACTCACTCACTCAGACTCACTCACTCACTCACTCAGACTCACTCAGACTCATTCAGACTCACTCATTCATTCACCCACTCAGACTCACTCACTCTCTCAGACTCACTCAGACTCACTCACTGACTCAGACTCACTCACTCACTCACTCACTCACTTATTCAGACTCACTCACTCAGACTCACTCACTCACTGAGACTCACTCACTCACTCTGACTCACTCACTCACTCACTCAGACTCACTCACTCACTCACCCACTCAGACTCACTCACTCTCTCAGACTTACTCAGACTCACTCACTGACTCAGACTCACTCACTCACTCAGACTCACTCACTCAGACTCACTCACTCACTCAGACTCACAGACTCACTCACTCAGTCAGTCACTCAGATTCACTCACTCACTCACTCAGACTCACTCACTCAGACTCACTCACACACTCACACTCACACTCACACTCAGACTCACTCACTCACTCACAGGCTCACTCTCTCAGACTCACTCAATCACTCACTCAGACTCACTCACTCAGACTCACTCACTCACTCAGACTCACTCACTCACTCACTCACTCAGACTCACTCACTCACTCACTTACTCACTCATTCACTCAGACTCACTCACTCACTCACTCAGACTCACTCACTCACTCACTCAGACTCACTTAGACTCACTCAGACTCACCCACTCACTCACTCACTCTCAGACTCACTCACTCACACAGTCAGACTCACTCAGATTCAATCAGACTCACTCACTCAGACTCACTCACTCACTCAGACTCACTCACTCACTCACTCAGACTCACTCACACACTCAGAATCACTCACTCACTCAGACTCACTCAGATTCACTCACTCACTCACTCAGACTCAATCACTCACTCAGACTCACTCACTCACTCACTCAGACTCACTTACTCAGACTCACTCACTCACTCACTCAGACTCACTCACTCACTCAGACACACCCACTCACTCAGACTCACTCAGACTCACTCACTCAGACTCCCTCACTCACTCACTCAGACTCACTCACGCACTCAGACTCACTCACTCACTCAGACTCACTCAGATTCACTCACTCACTCACTCACTCAGACTCACTCACTCACTCAGACTCACCCACTCACTCAGACTCACTCAGACTCACTCACTCAGACTCACTCACTCACTCAGACTCACTCACTCACTCACTCAGACTCACTCACGCACTCAGACTCACTCACTCACTCAGACTCACTCAGATTCACTCACTCACTCACTCAATCACTCACTCAGACTCACTCACTCACTCACTCAGACTCACTCACTCAGACTCACTCGCTCAGACTCACTCACTCACTCAGACTCACTCACTAACTCACACTCACCCACTCACTCAGACTCACTCAGACTCACTCACTCAGACTCACTCACTCACTCACTCACTCACTCAGACTTACTCACTCACTCACTCAGACTCACTCTCTCAGACTCACTCGCTCACTCAGACTCACTCACTCACTCAGACTCACTCACTCACTCTCTCAGACTCACTCACTCAGACTCACTCACTCACTCACTCAGACTCACGCACTCACTCAGACTCACTCAGACTCACTCACTCAGACTCACTCAGACTCACTCACTCACTCAGACTCACTCACTCACTCAGACTCACTCATTCACTCACCCACTCAGACTCACTCACTCACTCACTCACTCACTCAGGCTCACTCAGACTCACTCAGACTCACTCACTCACTCAGACTCACTAACTCACTCACTCAGACTCACTCACTCACTCAGACTCACTCACTCACTCACTCAGACTCACTCAGACTCACTCGTTCATTCACCCACTCCGACTCACTCACTCTCTCAGACACACTCAGACTCACTCACTCACTCAGACTCACTCACTCACTCACTCAGACTCACTCACTCAGACTCACTCACTCACTCACTCACTCAGACTCACTCACTCACTCTGACTCACTCACTCACTCACTCACTCAGACTCACTCACTCACTCACTCAGACTCACTCAGACTCACTCACTCACTCAGACTCACTCATTCACTCACCCACTCAGACTCACTCACTCACTCACTCAGACTCACTCAGACTCACTCACTCACTCACTCAGACTCACTCACTCACTCACTCAGAATCACTCACTCACTCACTCAGACTCACTCACTCACTCAGACTCACTCACTCACTCACTCAGACTCACTCACGCACTCAGACTCACTCACTGACTCAGACTCACTCACATTCACTCACTCACTCACTCACTCAGACTCAATCACTCACTCAGACTCACTCACTCACTCACTCACTCAGACTCACTCACTCAGACTCACTCACTCAGACTCACTCACTCACTCACTCAGACTCACTCACTCACTCAGACTCACCCACTCACTCAGACTCACTCAGACTCACTCACTCAGACTCACTCACTCACTCAGACTCACTCACTCACTCACTCAGACTCACTCACGCACTCAGACTCACTCACTCACTCAGACTCACTCAGATTCACTCACTCACTCACTCAGACTCACTCATTCACTCAGGCTCACCCACTCACTCAGACTCACACAGACTCACTCACTCAGACTCACTCACTCACTCAGACTCACTCACGCACTCAGACTCACTCACTCATTCAGACTCACTCAGATTCACTCACTCACTCACTCACTCAGACTCAATCACTCACTCACTCAGACTCACTCACTCAGACTCACTCACTCACTCACTCACTCAGGCTCACTCACTCACTCACTCAGACTCACTCACTCAGACTCAGTCACTCAGACTCACTCACTCACTCACTCAGACTCACTCACTCACTCAGACTCACCCACTCACTCAGACTCACTCAGACTCACTCACTCAGACTCACTCACTCACTCAGACTCACTCACTCACTCACTCACTCAGACTTACTCACTCACTCACTCAGACTCACTCTCTCAGACTCACTCACTCACTCAGACTCACTCACTCACTCAGACTCACTCACTCACTCTCTCAGACTCACTCACTCAGACTCACTCACTCACTCACTCAGACTCACTCACTCACTCAGACTCACTCAGACTCACTCACTCAGACTCACTCAGACTCACTCACTCACTCAGACTCACTCATTCACTCACCCACTCAGACTCACTCACTCACTCACTCACTCACTCAGACTCACTCAGACTCACTCAGACTCACTCACTCACTCACTCAGATTCACTCACTCACTCAGTCTCACTCACTCACTCAGACTCACTCACTCACTCACTCAGACTCACTCAGACTCATTCAGACTCACTCATTCATTCACCCACTCAGACTCACTCACTCTCTCAGACTCACTCAGACTCACTCACTGACTCAGACTCACTCACTCACTCACTCACTCACTCATTCAGACTCACTCACTCAGACTCACTCACTCACTGAGACTCACTCACTCACTCTGACTCACTCACTCACTCACTCAGACTCACTCACTCACTCACCCACTCAGACTCACTCACTCTCTCAGACTTACTCAGACTCACTCACTGACTCAGACTCACTCACTCACTCAGACTCACTCACTCAGACTCACTCACTCACTCAGACTCACTCAGATTCACTCACTCACTCACTCACTCAGACTCAATCACTCACTCAGACTCACTCACTCACTCAGACTCACTCACTCAGACTCACTCAATCAGACTCACTCACTCACTCACTCAGACTCACTCACTCACTCAGACTCACCCACTCACTCAGACTCACTCACTCACTCAGACTCACTCACTCACTCAGACTCACTCATTCACTCACCCACTCAGACTCACTCACTCACTCAGACTCACTCAGACTCACTCAGACTCACTCACTAACTCACTCACTCAGACTCACTCACTCAATCACTCAGACTCACTCACTCACTCAGACTCACTCACTCACTCACTCACTCAGACTCACTCAGACTCACTCAGACTCACTCACTCACTCACTCACTCACTCAGACTTACTCACTCACTCACTCAGACTCACTCTCTCAGACTCACTCGCTCACTCAGACTCACTCACTCACTCAGACTCACTCACTCACTCTCTCAGACTCACTCACTCAGACTCACTCACTCACTCACTCAGACTCACGCACTCACTCAGACTCACTCAGACTCACTCACTCAGACTCACTCAGACTCACTCACTCACTCAGACTCACTCACTCACTCAGACTCACTCATTCACTCACCCACTCAGACTCACTCACTCACTCACTCACTCACTCAGGCTCACTCAGACTCACTCAGACTCACTCACTCACTCACTCACTCAGACTCACTAACTCACTCACTCAGACTCACTCACTCACTCAGACTCACTCACTCACTCACTCAGACTCACTCAGACTCACTCGTTCATTCACCCACTCCGACTCACTCACTCTCTCAGACACACTCAGACTCACTCACTCACTCAGACTCACTCACTCACTCACTCAGACTCACTCACTCAGACTCACTCACTCACTCACTCACTCAGACTCACTCACTCACTCTGACTCACTCACTCACTCACTCACTCACTCAGACTCACTCACTCACTCACTCAGACTCACTCAGACTCACTCACTCACTCAGACTCACTCATTCACTCACCCACTCAGACTCACTCACTCACTCACTCAGACTCACTCAGACTCACTCACTCACTCACTCAGACTCACTCACTCACTCACTCAGAATCACTCACTCACTCACTCAGACTCACTCACTCACTGACTCAGACTCACTCACTCACTCACTCAGACTCACTCACGCACTCAGACTCACTCACTCACTCAGACTCACTCACATTCACTCACTCACTCACTCAGACTCAATCACTCACTCAGACTCACTCACTCACTCACTCACTCAGACTCACTCACTCAGACTCACTCACTCAGACTCACTCACTCACTCACTCAGACTCACCCACTCACTCAGACTCACTCAGACTCACTCACTCAGACTCACTCACTCACTCAGACTCACTCACTCACTCTCTCAGACTCACTCACGCACTCAGACTCACTCACTCACTCAGACTCACTCAGATTCACTCACTCACTCACTCAGACTCACTCATTCACTCAGGCTCACCCACTCACTCAGACTCACACAGACTCACTCACTCAGACTCACTCACTCACTCAGACTCACTCACGCACTCAGACTCACTCACTCATTCAGACTCACTCAGATTCACTCACTCACTCACTCACTCAGACTCAATCACTCACTCACTCAGACTCACTCACTCAGATTCACTCACTCACTCACTCACTCAGACTCACTCACTCACTCACTCAGACTCACTCACTCAGACTCAGTCACTCAGACTCACTCACTCACTCAGACTCACTCACTCACTCAGACTCACCCACTCACTCAGACTCACTCAGACTCACTCACTCAGACTCACTCACTCACTCAGACTCACTCACTCACTCACTCACTCAGACTTACTCACTCACTCACTCAGACTCACTCTCTCAGACTCACTCACTCACTCAGACTCACTCACTCACTCAGACTCACTCACTCACTCTCTCAGACTCACTCACTCAGACTCACTCACTCACTCACTCAGACTCACTCACTCACTCAGACTCACTCAGACTCACTCACTCAGACTCACTCAGACTCACTCACTCACTCACTCAGACTCACTCATTCACTCACCCACTCAGACTCACTCACTCACTCACTCACTCACTCAGACTCACTCAGACTCACTCAGACTCACTCACTCACTCACTCAGATTCACTCACTCACTCAGTCTCACTCACTCACTCAGACTCACTCACTCACTCACTCAGACTCACTCAGACTCATTCAGACTCACTCATTCATTCACCCACTCAGACTCACTCACTCTCTCAGACTCACTCAGACTCACTCACTGACTCAGACTCACTCACTCACTCACTCACTCACTTATTCAGACTCACTCACTCAGACTCACTCACTCACTGAGACTCACTCACTCACTCTGACTCACTCACTCACTCACTCAGACTCACTCACTCACTCACCCACTCAGACTCACTCACTCTCTCAGACTTACTCAGACTCACTCACTGACTCAGACTCACTCACTCACTCAGACTCACTCACTCAGACTCACTCACTCACTCAGACTCACTCAGATTCACTCACTCACTCACTCACTCAGACTCAATCACTCACTCAGACTCACTCACTCACTCAGACTCAGTCACACAGACTCACTCACTCAGACTCACTCACTCACTCACTCAGACTCACTCACTCACTCAGACTCACCCACTCACTCAGACTCACTCACTCACTCAGACTCACTCACTCACTCAGACTCACTCATTCACTCACCCACTCAGACTCACTCACTCACTCAGACTCACTCAGACTCACTCAGACTCACTCGCTAACTCACTCACTCAGACTCACTCACTCAATCACTCAGACTCACTCACTCACTCAGACTCACTCACTCACTCAGACTCACTCAGACTCCCTCAGACTCACTCACTCACTCAGACTCACTCATTCCCTCACCCACTCAGACTCACTCACTCACTCACTCAGACTCACTCAGACTCACTCACTCACTCAGACTCACTCACTCACTCACTCACTCAGACTCACTCACTCAGACTCACTCACTCACTCACTCAGACTCACTCAGACTCACTCACTCACTCAGACTCACTCAGACTCACTCACTCACTCAGACTCACTCACTCACTCAGACTCACTCATTCACTCACCCACTCAGACTCACTCACTCACTCACTCACTCAGACTCACTCTGACTCACTCACTCACTCAGACTCACTCACTCAGACTCACTCACTCAGACTCACTCACTCACTCAGACTCACTCACTCACTCAGACTCACTCACTCACTCAGACTCACTCAGACTCACTCACTCACTCAGACTCACTCATTCATTCACCACTCAGACTCACTCACTCACTCAGACTCACTCACTCACTCACTCAGACTCACTCACTCACTCGCTCAGATTCACTCACTCACTCAATCACTCACTCAGTCTCACTCACTCACTCAGACTCACAGACTCACTCACTCAGTCAGTCACTCAGATTCACTCACTCACTCACTCACTCAGACTCACTCACTCAGGCTCACTCACACACTCACACTCACACTCACACTCACACTCAGACTCACTCACTCACTCACAGGCTCACTCACTCAGACTCACTCACTCACTCACTCACTCAGACTCACTCACTCACTCAGACTCTCTCACTCACTCAGACTCACTCACTCACTCACTCAGACTCACTCAGACTCACTCACTCACTCATTCACTCAGACTCACTCACTCACTCACTCAGACTCATTCACTCACTCACTCAGACTCACTTAGACTCACTCAGACTCACTCACTCACTCACTCAGACTCACTCACTCTCTCAGACTCACTCACTCACTCAGACTCACTCACTCACTCAGACTCACTCACTCACTCTCTCAGACTCACTCACTCAGACTCACTCACTCACTCACTCAGACTCACTCACTCACTCAGACTCACTCAGACTCACTCACTCAGACTCACTCACTCACTCAGACTCACTCATGCACTCACCCACTCAGACTCACTCACTCACTCACTCACTCACTCAGTCACTCTCACTCACTCACTCACTCACACTCACTCACACTCACTCACACACTCACTCAGACTCACTCACTCACTCAGACTCACTCACTCACTCACTCAGACTCACTCAGACTCACTCACTCACTCAGACTCACTCATTCACTCACCCACTCAGACTCACTCACTCACTCACTCAGACTCACTCAGACTCACTCACTCACTCACTCAGACTCACTCACTCATTCAGACTCACTCACTCACTCACTCACTCAGACTCACTCACTCACTCACTCAGACTCACTCACTCACTCAGACTCACTCATTCACTCACCCACTCAGACTCACTCACTCACTCACTCAGACTCACTCACTCACTCAGACTCACTCAGACTCACTCACTCAGACTCACTCACTCACTCAGACTCACTCATGCACTCACCCACTCAGACTCACTCACTCACTCACTCACTCAGTCACTCTCACTCACTCACTCACTCAGACTCACTCACACTCACTCACACACTCACTCAGACTCACTCACTCACTCAGACTCTCTCACTCACTCACTCAGACTCACTCAGACTCACTCAGACTCACTCACTCACTCAGACTCACTCATTCACTCACCCACTCAGACTCACTCACTCACTCACTCAGACTCACTCAGACTCACTCACTCACTCACTCAGACTCACTCACTCACTCAGACTCACTCACTCACTCACTCACTCAGACTCACTCACTCACTCACTCAGACTCACTCACTCACTCAGACTCACTCATTCACTCACCCACTCAGACTCACTCACTCACTCACTCAGACTCACTCACTCACTCACTCACTCTGACTCACTCACTCACTCACTCAGACTCACTCACTCACTCACTCAGACTCACTCACTCACTCACTTACTCAGACTCACTCACTCACTCAGACTCACTCACTCACTCAGACTCACTCACTCACTTACTCAGACTCACTCACTCACTCACTCAGACTCACTCACTCACTCACTCACTCAGACTCACTCACTCACTCACTCAGACTCACTCACTCACTCACTCAGACTCACTCACTCACTCACTCAGACTCAGACTCACTCAGACTCACTCACTCACTCAGACTCACTCATTCACTCACCCACTCAGACTCACTCACTCTCTCACTCAGACTCACTCACTCAGACTCACTCAGACTCACTCACTCAGACTCACTCACTCACTCAGACTCACTCATTCACTCACCCACTCAGACTCACTCACTCACTCACTCACTCACTCAGACTCACTCAGACTCACTCAGACTCACTCACTCACTCACTCAGATTCACTCACTCACTCAGTCTCACTCACTCACTCAGACTCACTCACTCACTCACTCAGACTCACTCAGACTCATTCAGACTCACTCATTCATTCACCCACTCAGACTCACTCACTCTCTCAGACTCACTCAGACTCACTCACTGACTCAGACTCACTCACTCACTCACTCACTCACTTATTCAGACTCACTCACTCAGACTCACTCACTCACTGAGACTCACTCACTCACTCTGACTCACTCACTCACTCACTCAGACTCACTCACTCACTCACCCACTCAGACTCACTCACTCTCTCAGACTTACTCAGACTCACTCACTGACTCAGACTCACTCACTCACTCAGACTCACTCACTCAGACTCACTCACTCACTCAGACTCACTCAGATTCACTCACTCACTCACTCACTCAGACTCAATCACTCACTCAGACTCACTCACTCACTCAGACTCAGTCACACAGACTCACTCACTCAGACTCACTCACTCACTCACTCAGACTCACTCACTCACTCAGACTCACCCACTCACTCAGACTCACTCACTCACTCAGACTCACTCACTCACTCAGACTCACTCATTCACTCACCCACTCAGACTCACTCACTCACTCAGACTCACTCAGACTCACTCAGACTCACTCGCTAACTCACTCACTCAGACTCACTCACTCAATCACTCAGACTCACTCACTCACTCAGACTCACTCACTCACTCAGACTCACTCAGACTCCCTCAGACTCACTCACTCACTCAGACTCACTCATTCCCTCACCCACTCAGACTCACTCACTCACTCACTCAGACTCACTCAGACTCACTCACTCACTCAGACTCACTCACTCACTCACTCACTCAGACTCACTCACTCAGACTCACTCACTCACTCACTCAGACTCACTCAGACTCACTCACTCACTCAGACTCACTCAGACTCACTCACTCACTCAGACTCACTCACTCACTCAGACTCACTCATTCACTCACCCACTCAGACTCACTCACTCACTCACTCACTCAGACTCACTCTGACTCACTCACTCACTCAGACTCACTCACTCAGACTCACTCACTCAGACTCACTCACTCACTCAGACTCACTCACTCACTCAGACTCACTCACTCACTCAGACTCACTCAGACTCACTCACTCACTCAGACTCACTCATTCATTCACCACTCAGACTCACTCACTCACTCAGACTCACTCACTCACTCACTCAGACTCACTCACTCACTCGCTCAGATTCACTCACTCACTCAATCACTCACTCAGTCTCACTCACTCACTCAGACTCACAGACTCACTCACTCAGTCAGTCACTCAGATTCACTCACTCACTCACTCACTCAGACTCACTCACTCAGGCTCACTCACACACTCACACTCACACTCACACTCACACTCAGACTCACTCACTCACTCACAGGCTCACTCACTCAGACTCACTCACTCACTCACTCACTCAGACTCACTCACTCACTCAGACTCTCTCACTCACTCAGACTCACTCACTCACTCACTCAGACTCACTCAGACTCACTCACTCACTCATTCACTCAGACTCACTCACTCACTCACTCAGACTCATTCACTCACTCACTCAGACTCACTTAGACTCACTCAGACTCACTCACTCACTCACTCAGACTCACTCACTCTCTCAGACTCACTCACTCACTCAGACTCACTCACTCACTCAGACTCACTCACTCACTCTCTCAGACTCACTCACTCAGACTCACTCACTCACTCACTCAGACTCACTCACTCACTCAGACTCACTCAGACTCACTCACTCAGACTCACTCACTCACTCAGACTCACTCATGCACTCACCCACTCAGACTCACTCACTCACTCACTCACTCACTCAGTCACTCTCACTCACTCACTCACTCACACTCACTCACACTCACTCACACACTCACTCAGACTCACTCACTCACTCAGACTCACTCACTCACTCACTCAGACTCACTCAGACTCACTCACTCACTCAGACTCACTCATTCACTCACCCACTCAGACTCACTCACTCACTCACTCAGACTCACTCAGACTCACTCACTCACTCACTCAGACTCACTCACTCATTCAGACTCACTCACTCACTCACTCACTCAGACTCACTCACTCACTCACTCAGACTCACTCACTCACTCAGACTCACTCATTCACTCACCCACTCAGACTCACTCACTCACTCACTCAGACTCACTCACTCACTCAGACTCACTCAGACTCACTCACTCAGACTCACTCACTCACTCAGACTCACTCATGCACTCACCCACTCAGACTCACTCACTCACTCACTCACTCAGTCACTCTCACTCACTCACTCACTCAGACTCACTCACACTCACTCACACACTCACTCAGACTCACTCACTCACTCAGACTCTCTCACTCACTCACTCAGACTCACTCAGACTCACTCAGACTCACTCACTCACTCAGACTCACTCATTCACTCACCCACTCAGACTCACTCACTCACTCACTCAGACTCACTCAGACTCACTCACTCACTCACTCAGACTCACTCACTCACTCAGACTCACTCACTCACTCACTCACTCAGACTCACTCACTCACTCACTCAGACTCACTCACTCACTCAGACTCACTCATTCACTCACCCACTCAGACTCACTCACTCACTCACTCAGACTCACTCACTCACTCACTCACTCTGACTCACTCACTCACTCACTCAGACTCACTCACTCACTCACTCAGACTCACTCACTCACTCACTTACTCAGACTCACTCACTCACTCAGACTCACTCACTCACTCAGACTCACTCACTCACTTACTCAGACTCACTCACTCACTCACTCAGACTCACTCACTCACTCACTCACTCAGACTCACTCACTCACTCACTCAGACTCACTCACTCACTCACTCAGACTCACTCACTCACTCACTCAGACTCAGACTCACTCAGACTCACTCACTCACTCAGACTCACTCATTCACTCACCCACTCAGACTCACTCACTCTCTCACTCAGACTCACTCACTCAGACTCACTCAGACTCACTCACTCAGACTCACTCACTCACTCAGACTCACTCATTCACTCACCCACTCAGACTCACACACTCACTCACTCACTCACTCAGACTCACTCAGACTCACTCAGACTCACTCACTCACTCACTCAGACTCACACTCACTCACTCAGTCTCACTCACTCACTCAGACTCACTCACTCACTCACTCAGACTCACTCAGACTCACTCAGACTCACTCATTCATTCACCCACTCAGACTCACTCACTCTCTCAGACTCACTCAGACTCACTCTCTCACTCAGACTCACTCACTCAGACACACTCACTCAGACTCAATCACTCACTCACTCAGACTCACTCACTCACTCTGACTCACTCACTCACTCACTCAGACTCACTCACTCAGACTCACTCACTCACTCAGACTCACTCAGATTCACTCACTCACTCACTCAGACTCAATCACTCACTCAGACTCACTCACTCACTCACTCAGACTCACTCACTCTGACTCACTCACTCAGACTCACTCACTCACTCACTCAGACTCACTCACTCACTCAGACTCACCCACTCACTCAGACTCACTCAGACTCACTCACTCAGACTCACTCACTCACTCAGACTCACTCACTCACTCACTCAGACTCACTCACGCACTCAGACTCACTCACTCAGACTCACTCAGATTCACTCACTCACTCACTCACTCAGACTCACTCACTCACTCAGACTCACCCACTCACTCAGACTCACTCAGACTCACTCACTCAGACTCACTCACTCACTCACTCAGACTCACTCACTCACTCACTCAGACTCACTCATGCACTCAGACTCACTCACTCACTCAGACTCACTCAGATTCACTCACTCACTCACTCACTCAGACTCAATCACTCACTCAGACTCACTCACTCACTCACTCAGACTCACTCACTCAGACTCACTCACTCAGACTCACTCACTCACTCACTCAGACTCACTCACTCACTCAGACTCACCCACTCACTCAGACTCACTCAGACTCACTCACTCAGACTCACTCACTCACTCAGACTCACTCACTCACTCACTCACTCACTCAGACTTACTCACTCACTCACTCAGACTCACTCTCTCAGACTCACTCACTCACTCACTCAGACTCACTCACTCACTCAGACTCACTCACTCACTCTCTCAGACTCACTCACTCAGACTCACTCACTCAGACGCACTCACTCACTCACTCAGACTCACTCACTAACTCAGACTCACTCAGACTCACTCACTCAGACTCACTCAGACTCACTCACTCACTCAGACTCACTCACTCACTCAGACTCACTCATTCACTCACCCACTCAGACTCACTCACTCACTCACTCAGGCTCACTCAGACTCACTCAGACTCACTCACTCACTCACTCAGACTCACTCACTCACTCAGACTCACTCAGACTCACTCACTCACTCAGACTCACTCATTCACTCACCCACTCAGACTCACTCACTCACTCAGACTCACTCAGACTCACTCACTCACTCACTCAGACTCACTCACTCACTCACTCAGACTCACTCACTCACTCACTCAGACTCACTCACTCACTCACTCAGACTCACTCACTCACTCACTCAGACTCACTCACTCACTCAGACTCACTCACTCACTCACTCAGACTCACTCACTCACTCAGTCACTCAGACTCACTCACTCACTCACTCACTCAGACTCACTCAGACTCACTCACTCACTCAGTCTCACTCAGACTCACTCACTCACTCTGACTCACTCACTCAGACTCACTCATTCACTCACCCACTCAGACTCACTCACTCACTCACTCACTCAGACTCACTCTGACTCACTCACTCACTCAGACTCACTCACTCAGACTCACTCACTCAGACTCACTCACTCACTCAGACTCACTCACTCACTCACTCACTCAGACTCACTCACTCACTCAGACTCACTCAGACTCACTCACTCACTCAGACTCACTCATTCATTCACCCACTCAGACTCACTCACTCACTCAGACTCACTCTGACTCACTCTCTCACTCAGTCTCACTCACTCACTCACTCACTCAGACTCACTCACTCACTCAGACTCACTCACTCACTCACTCAGACTCACTCACTCACTCAGACTCACTCACTCACTCAGACTCACTCACTCACTCACTCACTCAGACTCACTCACTCACTCACTCAGATTCACTCACTCACTCAATCACTCACTCAGTCTCACTCACTCACTCAGACTCACAGACTCACTCACTCAGTCAGTCACTCAGATTCACTCACTCACTCACTCACTCACTCAGACTCACTCACTCAGGCTCACTCACACACTCACACTCACACTCACACTCAGACTCACTCACTCACTCACAGGCTCACTCCCTCAGACTCACTCACTCACTCAGACTCACTCACTCACTCAGACTCTCTCACTCACTCAGACTCACTCACTCACTCACTCAGACTCACTCAGACTCACTCACTCACTTATTCACTCAGACTCACTCACTCACTCACTCAGACTCACTCACTCAGACTCACTCACTCAGACTCACTCACTCACTCACTCAGACTCACTCACTCACTCAGACTCACCCACTCACTCAGACTCACTCAGACTCACTCACTCAGACTCACTCACTCACTCAGACTCACTCACTCACTCACTCACTCAGACTTACTCACTCACTCACTCAGACTCACTCTCTCAGACTCACTCACTCACTCAGACTCACTCACTCACTCAGACTCACTCACTCACTCTCTCAGACTCACTCACTCACTCACTCAGACTCACTCACTCACTCAGACTCACTCAGACTCACTCACTCAGACTCACTCAGACTCACTCACTCACTCACTCAGACTCACTCATTCACTCACCCACTCAGACTCACTCACTCACTCACTCACTCACTCAGACTCACTCAGACTCACTCAGACTCACTCACTCACTCACTCAGATTCACTCACTCACTCAGTCTCACTCACTCACTCAGACTCACTCACTCACTCACTCAGACTCACTCAGACTCATTCAGACTCACTCATTCATTCACCCACTCAGACTCACTCACTCTCTCAGACTCACTCAGACTCACTCACTGACTCAGACTCACTCACTCACTCACTCACTCACTTATTCAGACTCACTCACTCAGACTCACTCACTCACTGAGACTCACTCACTCACTCTGACTCACTCACTCACTCACTCAGACTCACTCACTCACTCACCCACTCAGACTCACTCACTCTCTCAGACTTACTCAGACTCACTCACTGACTCAGACTCACTCACTCACTCAGACTCACTCACTCAGACTCACTCACTCACTCAGACTCACTCAGATTCACTCACTCACTCACTCACTCAGACTCAATCACTCACTCAGACTCACTCACTCACTCAGACTCACTCACTCAGACTCACTCACTCAGACTCACTCACTCACTCACTCAGACTCACTCACTCACTCAGACTCACCCACTCACTCAGACTCACTCACTCACTCAGACTCACTCACTCACTCAGACTCACTCATTCACTCACCCACTCAGACTCACTCACTCACACAGACTCACTCAGACTCACTCAGACTCACTCGCTAACTCACTCACTCAGACTCACTCACTCAATCACTCAGACTCACTCACTCACTCAGACTCACTCACTCACTCAGACTCACTCAGACTCCCTCAGACTCACTCACTCACTCAGACTCACTCATTCCCTCACCCACTCAGACTCACTCACTCACTCACTCAGACTCACTCAGACTCACTCACTCACTCAGACTCACTCACTCACTCACTCACTCAGACTCACTCACTCAGACTCACTCACTCACTCACTCAGACTCACTCAGACTCACTCACTCACTCAGACTCACTCAGACTCACTCACTCACTCAGACTCACTCACTCACTCAGACTCACTCATTCACTCACCCACTCAGACTCACTCACTCACTCACTCACTCAGACTCACTCTGACTCACTCACTCACTCAGACTCACTCACTCAGACTCACTCACTCAGACTCACTCACTCACTCAGACTCACTCACTCACTCAGACTCACTCACTCACTCAGACTCACTCAGACTCACTCACTCACTCAGACTCACTCATTCATTCACCACTCAGACTCACTCACTCACTCAGACTCACTCTGACTCACTCTCTCACTCAGTCTCACTCACTCACTCAGACTCACTCACTCACTCAGACTCACTCACTCACTCACTCACTCAGACTCACTCACTCACTCAGACTCACTCACTCACTCACTCAGACTCACTCACTCACTCGCTCAGATTCACTCACTCACTCAATCACTCACTCAGTCTCACTCACTCACTCAGACTCACAGACTCACTCACTCAGTCAGTCACTCAGATTCACTCACTCACTCACTCACTCAGACTCACTCACTCAGGCTCACTCACACACTCACACTCACACTCACACTCACACTCAGACTCACTCACTCACTCACAGGCTCACTCACTCAGACTCACTCACTCACTCACTCACTCAGACTCACTCACTCACTCAGACTCTCTCACTCACTCAGACTCACTCACTCACTCACTCAGACTCACTCAGACTCACTCACTCACTCATTCACTCAGACTCACTCACTCACTCACTCAGACTCATTCACTCACTCACTCAGACTCACTTAGACTCACTCAGACTCACTCACTCACTCACTCAGACTCACTCACTCTCTCAGACTCACTCACTCACTCAGACTCACTCACTCACTCAGACTCACTCACTCACTCTCTCAGACTCACTCACTCAGACTCACTCACTCACTCACTCAGACTCACTCACTCACTCAGACTCACTCAGACTCACTCAGACTCACTCACTCAGACTCACTCACTCACTCAGACTCACTCATGCACTCACCCACTCAGACTCACTCACTCACTCACTCACTCACTCAGTCACTCTCACTCACTCACTCACTCAGACTCACTCACACTCACTCACACACTCACTCAGACTCACTCACTCACTCAGACTCACTCACTCACTCACTCAGACTCACTCAGACTCACTCACTCACTCAGACTCACTCATTCACTCACCCACTCAGACTCACTCACTCACTCACTCAGACTCACTCAGACTCACTCACTCACTCACTCAGACTCACTCACTCATTCAGACTCACTCACTCACTCACTCACTCAGACTCACTCACTCACTCACTCAGACTCACTCACTCACTCAGACTCACTCATTCACTCACCCACTCAGACTCACTCACTCACTCACTCAGACTCACTCACTCACTCAGACTCACTCAGACTCACTCACTCACTCAGACTCACTCATGCACTCACCCACTCAGACTCACTCACTCACTCACTCACTCAGTCACTCTCACTCACTCACTCACTCAGACTCACTCACACTCACTCACACACTCACTCAGACTCACTCACTCACTCAGACTCACTCACTCACTCACTCAGACTCACTCAGACTCACTCAGACTCACTCACTCACTCAGACTCACTCATTCACTCACCCACTCAGACTCACTCACACACTCACTCAGACTCACTCAGACTCACTCACTCACTCACTCAGACTCACTCACTCACTCAGACTCACTCACTCACTCACTCACTCAGACTCACTCACTCACTCACTCAGACTCACTCACTCACTCAGACTCACTCATTCACTCACCCACTCAGACTCACTCACTCACTCACTCAGACTCACTCACTCACTCACTCACTCTGACTCACTCACTCACTCACTCAGACTCACTCACTCACTCACTCAGACTCACTCACTCACTCACTTACTCAGACTCACTCACTCACTCAGACTCACTCACTCACTCAGACTCACTCACTCACTTACTCAGACTCACTCACTCACTCACTCAGACTCACTCACTCACTCACTCACTCAGACTCACTCACTCACTCACTCAGACTCACTCACTCACTCACTCAGACTCACTCACTCACTCACTCAGACTCAGACTCACTCAGACTCACTCACTCACTCAGACTCACTCATTCACTCACCCACTCAGACTCACTCACTCTCTCACTCAGACTCACTCACTCAGACTCACTCAGACTCACTCACTCACTCAGACTCACTCACTCACTCAGACTCACTCATTCACTCACCCACTCAGACTCACACACTCACTCACTCACTCACTCAGACTCACTCAGACTCACTCAGACTCACTCACTCACTCACTCAGACTCACACTCACTCACTCAGTCTCACTCACTCACTCAGACTCACTCACTCACTCACTCAGACTCACTCAGACTCACTCAGACTCACTCATTCATTCACCCACTCAGACTCACTCACTCTCTCAGACTCACTCAGACTCACTCTCTCACTCAGACTCACTCACTCAGACACACTCACTCAGACTCAATCACTCACTCACTCAGACTCACTCACTCACTCTGACTCACTCACTCACTCACTCAGACTCACTCACTCAGACTCACTCACTCACTCAGACTCACTCAGATTCACTCACTCACTCACTCAGACTCAATCACTCACTCAGACTCACTCACTCACTCACTCAGACTCACTCACTCTGACTCACTCACTCAGACTCACTCACTCACTCACTCAGACTCACTCACTCACTCAGACTCACCCACTCACTCAGACTCACTCAGACTCACTCACTCAGACTCACTCACTCACTCAGACACACTCACTCACTCACTCAGACTCACTCACGCACTCAGACTCACTCACTCACTCAGACTCACTCAGATTCACTCACTCACTCACTCACTCAGACTCACTCACTCACTCAGACTCACCCACTCACTCAGACTCACTCAGACTCACTCACTCAGACTCACTCACTCACTCACTCAGACTCACTCACTCACTCACTCAGACTCACTCATGCACTCAGACTCACTCACTCACTCAGACTCACTCAGATTCACTCACTCACTCACTCACTCAGACTCAATCACTCACTCAGACTCACTCACTCACTCACTCAGACTCACTCACTCAGACTCACTCACTCAGACTCACTCACTCACTCACTCAGACTCACTCACTCACTCAGACTCACCCACTCACTCAGACTCACTCAGACTCACTCACTCAGACTCACTCACTCACTCAGACTCACTCACTCACTCACTCACTCACTCAGACTTACTCACTCACTCACTCAGACTCACTCTCTCAGACTCACTCACTCACTCACTCAGACTCACTCACTCACTCAGACTCACTCACTCACTCTCTCAGACTCACTCACTCAGACTCACTCACTCAGACGCACTCACTCACTCACTCAGACTCACTCACTAACTCAGACTCACTCAGACTCACTCACTCAGACTCACTCAGACTCACTCACTCACTCAGACTCACTCACTCACTCAGACTCACTCATTCACTCACCCACTCAGACTCACTCACTCACTCACTCAGGCTCACTCAGACTCACTCAGACTCACTCACTCACTCACTCAGACTCACTCACTCACTCAGACTCACTCAGACTCACTCACTCACTCAGACTCACTCATTCACTCACCCACTCAGACTCACTCACTCACTCAGACTCACTCAGACTCACTCACTCACTCACTCAGACTCACTCACTCACTCACTCAGACTCACTCACTCACTCACTCAGACTCACTCACTCACTCACTCAGACTCACTCACTCACTCACTCAGACTCACTCACTCACTCAGACTCACTCACTCACTCACTCAGACTCACTCACTCACTCAGTCACTCAGACTCACTCACTCACTCACTCACTCAGACTCACTCAGACTCACTCACTCACTCAGTCTCACTCAGACTCACTCACTCACTCAGACTCACTCACTCAGACTCACTCATTCACTCACCCACTCAGACTCACTCACTCACTCACTCACTCACTCAGACTCACTCTGACTCACTCACTCACTCAGACTCACTCACTCAGACTCACTCACTCAGACTCACTCACTCACTCAGACTCACTCACTCACTCACTCACTCAGACTCACTCACTCACTCAGACTCACTCAGACTCACTCACTCACTCAGACTCACTCATTCATTCACCCACTCAGACTCACTCACTCACTCAGACTCACTCTGACTCACTCTCTCACTCAGTCTCACTCACTCACTCACTCACTCAGACTCACTCACTCACTCAGACTCACTCACTCACTCACTCAGACTCACTCACTCACTCAGACTCACTCACTCACTCAGACTCACTCACTCACTCACTCACTCAGACTCACTCACTCACTCACTCAGATTCACTCACTCACTCAATCACTCACTCAGTCTCACTCACTCACTCAGACTCACAGACTCACTCACTCAGTCAGTCACTCAGATTCACTCACTCACTCACTCACTCACTCAGACTCACTCACTCAGGCTCACTCACACACTCACACTCACACTCACACTCAGACTCACTCACTCACTCACAGGCTCACTCCCTCAGACTCACTCACTCACTCAGACTCACTCACTCACTCAGACTCTCTCACTCACTCAGACTCACTCACTCACTCACTCAGACTCACTCAGACTCACTCACTCACTTATTCACTCAGACTCACTCACTCACTCACTCAGACTCATTCACTCACTCACTCAGACTCACTTAGACTCACTCAGACTCACTCACTCACTCACTCACTCAGACTCACTCACTCTCTCAGACTCACTCACTCACTCAGACTCACTCACTCACTCAGACTCACTCACTCACTCTCTCAGACTCACTCACTCAGACTCACTCACTCACTCACTCAGACTCACTCACTCACTCAGACTCACTCAGACTCACTCAGACTCACTCACTCAGACTCACTCACTCACTCAGACTCACTCATGCACTCACCCACTCAGACTCACTCACTCACTCACTCACTCAGTCACTCTCACTCACTCACTCACTCAGACTCACTCACACTCACTCACACACTCACTCAGACTCACTCACTCACTCAGACTCACTCACTCACTCACTCAGACTCACTCAGACTCACTCAGACTCACTCACTCACTCAGACTCACTCATTCACTCACCCACTCAGACTCACTCACTCACTCACTCAGACTCACTGAGACTCACTCACTCACTCACTCAGACTCACTCACTCACTCAGACTCACTCACTCACTCACTCAGACTCACTCACTCACTCACTTACTCAGACTCACTCACTCACTCAGACTCACTCACTCACTCAGACTCACTCACTCACTTACTCAGACTCACTCACTCACTCACTCAGACTCACTCACTCACTCAGATTTACTCACTCACTCACTCACTCACTCAGACTCACTCACTCACTCAGTCACTCAGATTCACTCACTCACTCACTCACTCAGACTCACTCACTCAGACCCGCTCACTCACTCACAGACTCACTCACACTCACACTCAGACTAACTCACTCACTCACAGGCTCACTCACTCACAGGCTCACTCACTTACTCAGACTCACTCACTCACTCAGACTCACTCACTCACTCGCTCAGACTCACTCACTCACTCACGAACTCAGACTCACTCACTCACTCACTCAGACTCACTCACTCAGACTCACTCATTCACTCACCCACTCAGACTCACTCACTCACTCACTCACTCACTCAGACTCACTCAGACTCACTCACTCACGCAGACTCACTCACTCACTCACTCACTCAGACTCACTCAGACTCACTCACTCACTCCGATTCACTCACTCACTCAGACTCACTCACTCACTCACTCACTCAGACTCACTCACTCACTCAGACTCACTCACTCACTCAGACTCACTCACTCACTCACTCAGACTCCCTCACTCACTCACTCAGGCTCACTCACTCACTCACTCTCTCAGACTCACTCACTCACTCAGACTCACTCACTCAGACTCACTCACTCACTCAGACTCACTCAGACTCACTCACTCACTCAGACTCACTCACTCACTCAGACTCACTCATTCACTCACCCACTCAGACTCACTCACTCACTCACTCACTCAGGCTCACTCAGACTCACTCAGACTCACTCACTCACTCACTCACTCAGACTCACTAACTCACTCACTCAGACTCACTCACTCACTCAGACTCACTCACTCACTCACTCAGACTCACTCAGACTCACTCGTTCATTCACCCACTCCGACTCACTCACTCTCTCAGACACACTCAGACTCACTCACTCACTCAGACTCACTCACTCACTCACTCAGACTCACTCACTCAGACTCACTCACTCACTCACTCACTCAGACTCACTCACTCACTCTGACTCACTCACTCACTCACTCACTCAGACTCACTCACTCACTCACTCAGACTCACTCAGACTCACTCACTCACTCAGACTCACTCATTCACTCACCCACTCAGACTCACTCACTCACTCACTCAGACTCACTCAGACTCACTCACTCACTCACTCAGACTCACTCACTCACTCACTCAGAATCACTCACTCACTCACTCAGACTCACAGACTCACTCACTCAGTCAGTCACTCAGATTCACTCACTCACTCACTCACTCAGACTCACTCACTCAGACTCACTCACACACTCACACTCACACTCACACTCAGACTCAATCACTCACTCACAGGCTCACTCTCTCAGACTCACTCAATCACTCACTCAGACTCACTCACTCAGGCTCACTCACTCACTCAGACTCACTCACTCACTCACTCAGACTCACTCACTCACTCACTCATTCACTCAGACTCACTCACTCACTCACTCAGACTCACTCACTCACTCACTCAGACTCACTTAGACTCACTCAGACTCACCCACTCACTCACTCACTCTCAGACTCACTCACTCACTCAGTCAGACTCACTCAGATTCAATCAGACTCACTCACTCAGACTCACTCACTCACTCAGACTCACTCACTCACTCACTCAGACTCACTCACGCACTCAGACTCACTCACTCACTCAGACTCACTCAGATTCACTCACTCACTGACTCAGACTCAATCACTCACTCAGACTCACTCACTCACTCACTCAGACTCACTTACTCAGACTCACTCACTCACTCACTCAGACTCACTCACTCACTCAGACACACCCACTCACTCAGACTCACTCAGACTCACTCACTCAGACTCCCTCACTCACTCACTCAGACTCACTCACGCACTCAGACTCACTCACTCACTCAGACTCACTCAGATTCACTCACTCACTCACTCAGACTCACTCACTCACTCAGACTCACCCACTCACTCAGACTCACTCAGACTCACTCACTCAGACTCACTCACTCACTCAGACTCACTCACTCACTCACTCAGACTCACTCACGCACTCAGACTCACTCACTCACTCAGACTCACTCAGATTCACTCACTCACTCACTCAATCACTCACTCAGACTCACTCACTCACTCACTCAGACTCACTCACTCAGACTCACTCGCTCAGACTCACTCACTCACTCAGACTCACTCACTAACTCAGACTCACCCACTCACTCAGACTCACTCAGACTCACTCACTCAGACTCACTCACTCAGACTCACTCACTCACTCACTCACTCAGACTTACTCACTCACTCTCTCAGACTCACTCACTCAGACTCACTCACTCACTCACTCAGACTCACTCACTCACTCAGACTCACTCACTCACTCTCTCAGACTCACTCACTCAGACTCACTCACTCACTCACTCAGACTCACGCACTCACTCAGACTCACTCAGACTCACTCACTCAGACTCACTCAGACTCACTCACTCTCTCAGACTCACTCAATCACTCACTCAGACTCACTCACTCAGGCTCACTCACTCACTCAGACTCACTCACTCACCCACTCAGACTCACTCACTCACTCACTCACTCAGGCTCACTCAGACTCACTCAGACTCACTCACTCACTCACTCACTCAGACTCACTAACTCACTCACTCAGACTCACTCACTCACTCAGACTCACTCACTCACTCACTCAGACTCACTCAGACTCACTCGTTCATTCACCCACTCCGACTCACTCACTCTCTCAGACACACTCAGACTCACTCACTCACTCAGACTCACTCACTCACTCACTCAGACTCACTCACTCAGACTCACTCACTCACTCACTCACTCAGACTCACTCACTCACTCTGACTCACTCACTCACTCACTCAGACTCACTCACTCACTCACTCAGACTCACTCAGACTCACTCACTCACTCAGACTCACTCATTCACTCACCCACTCAGACTCACTCACTCACTCACTCAGACTCACTCAGACTCACTCACTCACTCACTCAGACTCACTCACTCACTCACTCAGAATCACTCACTCACTCACTCAGACTCACTCACTCACTCACTCAGACTCACTCACTCACTCACTCAGACTCACTCACGCACTCAGACTCACTCACTCACTCAGACTCACTCACATTCACTCACTCACTCACTCACTCACTCAGACTCAATCACTCACTCAGACTCAGTCACTCACTCACTCACTCAGACTCACTCACTCAGACTCACTCACTCAGACTCACTCACTCACTCACTCAGACTCACTCACTCACTCAGACTCACCCTCTCACTCAGACTCACTCAGACTCACTCACTCAGACTCACTCACTCACTCAGACTCACTCACTCACTCACTCAGACTCACTCACGCACTCAGACTCACTCACTCACTCAGACTCACTCAGATTCACTCACTCACTCACTCAGACTCACTCATTCACTCAGACTCACCCACTCACTCAGACTCACACAGACTCACTCACTCAGACTCACTCACTCACTCAGACTCACTCACGCACTCAGACTCACTCACTCATTCAGACTCACTCAGATTCACTCACTCACTCACTCACTCAGACTCAATCACTCACTCACTCAGACTCACTCACTCAGACTCACTCACTCACTCACTCACTCAGACTCACTCACTCACTCACTCAGACTCACTCACTCAGACTCAGTCACTCAGACTCACTCACTCACTCACTCAGACTCACTCACTCACTCAGACTCACCCACTCACTCAGACTCACTCAGACTCACTCACTCAGACTCACTCACTCACTCAGACTCACTCACTCACTCACTCACTCAGACTTACTCACTCACTCACTCAGACTCACTCTCTCAGACTCACTCACTCACTCAGACTCACTCACTCACTCAGACTCACTCACTCACTCTCTCAGACTCACTCACTCAGACTCACTCACTCACTCACTCAGACTCACTCACTCACTCAGACTCACTCAGACTCACTCACTCAGACTCACTCAGACTCACTCACTCACTCAGACTCACTCATTCACTCACCCACTCAGACTCACTCACTCACTCACTCACTCAGACTCACTCAGACTCACTCAGACTCACTCACTCACTCACTCAGATTCACTCACTCACTCAGTCTCACTCACTCACTCAGACTCACTCACTCACTCACTCAGACTCACTCAGACTCATTCAGACTCACTCATTCATTCACCCACTCAGACTCACTCACTCTCTCAGACTCACTCAGACTCACTCACTGACTCAGACTCACTCACTCACTCACTCACTCATTCAGACTCACTCACTCAGACTCACTCACTCACTGAGACTCACTCACTCACTCTGACTCACTCACTCACTCACTCAGACTCACTCACTCACTCACCCACTCAGACTCACTCACTCTCTCAGACTTACTCAGACTCACTCACTGACTCAGACTCACTCACTTACTCAGACTCACTCACTCAGACTCACTCACTCACTCAGACTCACTCAGATTCACTCACTCACTCACTCACTCAGACTCAATCACTCACTCAGGCTCACTCACTCACTCACTCAGACTCACTCACTCAGACTCACTCACTCAGACTCACTCACTCACTCACTCAGACTCACTCACTCACTCAGACTCACCCACTCACTCAGACTCACTCACTCACTCAGACTCACTCACTCACTCACTCACTCACTCACTCAGACTCACTCAGACTCACTCACTAACTCACCCACTCAGACTCACTCACTCACTCACTCACTCACTCACTCAGACTCACTCAGACTCACTCACTAACTCACTCACTCAGACTCACTCACTCAATCACTCAGACTCACTCACTCACTCAGACTCACTCACTCACTCACTCACTCAGACTCACTCAGACTCACTCAGACTCACTCACCCACTCAGACTCACTCATTCCCTCACCCACTCAGACTCACTCACTCACTCACTCACTCAGACTCACTCACTCAGACTCACTCACTCTCTCACTCAGACTCACTCAGACTCACTCACTCTCTCAGACTCACTCACTCACTCACTCACTCAGACTCACTCATTCACTCACCCACTCAGACTCACTCACTCACTCACTCACTCAGACTCACTCTGACTCACTCACTCACTCAGACTCACTCACTCAGACTCACTCACTCAGACTCACTCACTCACTCAGACTCACTCACTCACTCACTCAGACTCACTCACTCACTCAGACTCACTCAGACTCACTCACTCACTCAGACTCACTCATTCATTCACCACTCAGACTCACTCACTCACTCAGACTCACTCTGACTCACTCTCTCACTCAGTCTCACTCACTCACTCACTCACTCAGACTCACTCACTCACTCACACTCACTCACTCACTCACTCACTCAGACTCACTCACTCACTCAGACTCACTCACTCACTCAGACTCACTCACTCACTCACTCACTCAGACTCACTCACTCACTCACTCAGATTCACTCACTCACTCAATCACTCACTCAGTCTCACTCACTCACTCAGACTCACAGACTCACTCACTCAGTCAGTCACTCAGATTCACTCACTCACTCACTCACTCACTCACACTCACTCACTCAGGCTCACTCACACACTCACACTCACACTCACACTCACACTCACACTCAGACTCACTCACTCACTCACAGGCTCACTCACTCAGACTCACACACTCACTCACTCAGACTCACTCACTCACTCAGACTCTCTCACTCACTCAGACTCACTCACTCACTCACTCAGACTCACTCAGACTCACTCACTCACTCATTCACTCAGACTCACTCACTCACTCACTCACTCAGACTCATTCACTCACTCACTCAGACTCACTTAGACTCACTCAGACTCACTCACTCACTCACTCACTCAGACTCACTCACTCTCTCAGACTCACTCACTCACTCAGACTCACTCACTCACTCAGACTCACTCACTCACTCTCTCAGACTCACTCACTCAGACTCACTCACTCACTCACTCAGACTCACTCACTCACTCAGACTCACTCAGACTCACTCAGACTCACTCACTCAGACTCACTCACTCACTCAGACTCACTCATGCACTCACCCACTCAGACTCACTCACTCACTCACTCACTCAGTCACTCTCACTCACTCACTCACTCACTCAGACTCACTCACACTCACTCACACATTCACTCAGACTCACTCACTCACTCAGACTCACTCACTCACTCACTCAGACTCACTCAGACTCACTCAGACTCACTCACTGACTCAGACTCACTCACTCACTCACTCACTCATTCAGACTCACTCACTCAGACTCACTCACTCACTGAGACTCACTCACTCACTCTGACTCACTCACTCACTCACTCAGACTCACTCACTCACTCACCCACTCAGACTCTCTCACTCTCTCAGACTTACTCAGACTCACTCACTGACTCAGACTCACTCACTCACTCAGACTCACTCACTCAGACTCACTCACTCACTCAGACTCACTCAGATTCACTCACTCACTCACTCACTCAGACTCAATCACTCACTCAGACTCACTCACTCACTCACTCAGACTCACTCACTCAGACTCACTCACTCAGACTCACTCACTCACTCACTCAGACTCACTCACTCACTCAGACTCACCCACTCACTCAGACTCACTCACTTACTCAGACTCACTCACTCACTCAGACTCACTCATTCACTCACCCACTCAGACTCACTCACTCACTCACTCACTCACTCACTCAGACTCACTCAGACTCACTCAGACTCACTCAGACTCACTCACTAACTCACTCACTCAGACTCACTCACTCAATCACTCAGACTCACTCACTCACTCAGACTCACTCACTCACTCACTCACTCAGACTCACTCAGACTCACTCAGACTCACTCACTCACTCAGACTCACTCATTCCCTCACCCACTCAGACTCACTCACTCACTCACTCAGACTCACTGAGACTCACTCACTCACTCAGACTCACTCACTCACTCACTCACTCAGACTCACTCACTCAGACTCACTCACTCACTCACTCAGACTCACTCAGACTCACTCACTCACTCAGACTCACTCAGACTCACTCACTCACTCAGACTCACTCACTCACTCAGACTCACTCATTCACTCACCCACTCAGACTCACTCACTCACTCACTCAGACTCACTCTGACTCACTCACTCACTCAGACTCACTCACTCAGACTCACTCACTCACTCAGACTCACTCACTCACTCACTCAGACTCACTCACTCACTCAGACTCACTCAGACTCACTCACTCACTCAGACTCACTCATTCATTCACCCACTCAGACTCACTCACTCACTCAGACTCACTCTGACTCACTCTCTCACTCAGTCTCACTCACTCACACACTCACTCAGACTCACTCACTCACTCAGACTCACTCACTCACTCACTCACTCAGACTCACTCACTCACTCAGACTCACTCACTCACTCACTCACTCACTCAGACTCACTCACTCACTCACTCAGATTCACTCACTCACTCAATCACTCACTCAGTCTCACTCACTCACTCAGACTCACAGACTCACTCACTCAGTCAGTCACTCAGATTCACTCACTCACTCACTCACTCACTCAGACTCACTCACTCAGGCTCACTCACACACTCACACTCACACTCACACTCACACTCAGACTCACTCACTCACTCACAGGCTCACTCACTCAGACTCACTCACTCACTCACTAAGACTCACTCACTCACTCAGACTCTCTCACTCACTCAGACTCACTCACTCACTCACTCAGACTCACTCAGACTCACTCACTCACTCATTCACTCAGACTCACTCACTCACTCACTCAGACTCATTCACTCACTCACTCAGACTCACTTAGACTCACTCAGACTCACTCACTCACTCACTCACTCAGACTCACTCACTCTCTCAGACTCACTCACTCACTCAGACTCACTCACTCACTCAGACTCACTCACTCACTCTCTCAGACTCACTCACTCAGACTCACTCACTCACTCACTCAGACTCACTCACTCACTCAGACTCACTCAGACTAACTCAGACTCACTCACTCAGACTCACTCACTCACTCAGACTCACTCATGCACTCACCCACTCAGGCTCACTCACTCACTCACTCACTCAGTCACTCTCACTCACTCACTCACTCACTCAGACTCACTCACACTCACTCACACACTCACTCAGACTCACTCACTCTCTCAGACTCACTCACTCACTCACTCAGACTCACTCAGACTCACTCACTCACTCAGACTCACTCATTCACTCACCCACTCAGACTCACTCACTCACTCACTCAGACTCACTCAGACTCACTCACTCACTCACTCAGACTCACTCACTCACTCAGACTCACTCACTCACTCACTCACTCAGACTCACTCACTCACTCACTCAGACTCACTCACTCACTCAGACTCACTCATTCACTCACCCACTCAGACTCACTCACTCACTCAGACTCACTCACTCACTCACTCAGACTCACTCACTCACTCACTCACTCAGACTCACTCACTCACTCAGACTCGCTCTCTCACTCACTTACTCAGACTCACTCACTCACTCAGACTCACTCACTCAGACTCACTCACTCACTTACTCAGACTCACTCACTCACTCAGACTCACTCACTCACTCCGATTCACTCACTCACTCACTCAGACTCACTCACTCACTCAGACTCACTCACTCACTCAGACTCACTCACTCACTCACTCAGACTCCCTCACTCACTCACTCAGGCTCACTCACTCACTCTCTCTCTCAGACTCACTCACTCACTCAGACTCACTCACTCAGACTCACTCACTCACTCAGACTCACTCAGACTCACTCACTCACTCAGACTCACTCATTCACTCACCCACTCAGACTCACTCACTCACTCACTCACTCAGACTCACTCACTCACTCAGACTCACTCACTCACTCACTCACTCAGACTCACTCACTCAGACTCACTCACTCAGACTCACTCACTCACTCAGACTCACTCACTCACTCTGACTCACTCACTCACTCACTCAGACTCACTCACTCAATCACTCACTCAGACTCACTCACTCACTCACTCAGATTCACTCACTCACTCACTCAGACTCACTCACTCACTCAGACTCACAGACTCACTCACTCAGTCAGTCACTCAGATTCACTCACTCACTCACTCACTCAGACTCACTCACTCAGGCTCACTCACACACTCACACTCACACTCACACTCAGACTCACTCACTCACTCACAGGCTCACTCTCTCAGACTCACTCAATCACTCACTCAGACTCACTCACTCAGTCTCACTCACTCACTCAGACTCACTCACTCACTCACTCAGACTCACTCACTCACTCACTCACTCATTCACTCAGACTCACTCACTCACTCACTCACTCAGACTCACTCACTCACTCACTCAGACTCACTTAGACTCACTCAGACTCACCCACTCACTCACTCACTCTCAGACTCACTCACTCACTCAGTCAGACTCACTCAGATTCAATCAGACTCACTCACTCAGACTCACTCACTCACTCAGACTCACTCACTCACTCACTCAGACTCACTCACGCACTCAGACTCACTCACTCACTCAGACTCACTCAGATTCACTCACTCACTCACTCAGACTCAATCACTCACTCAGACTCACTCACTCACTCACTCACTCAGACTCACTTACTCAGACTCACTCACTCACTCACTTAGACTCACTCACTCAGACACACCCACTCACTCAGACTCACTCAGACTCACTCACTCAGACTCCCTCACTCACTCACTCAGACTCACTCACGCACTCAGACTCACTCACTCACTCAGACTCACTCAGATTCACTCACTCACTCACTCAGACTCACTCACTCACTCAGACTCACCCACTCACTCAGACTCACTCAGACTCACTCACTCAGACTCACTCACTCACTCAGACTCACTCACTCACTCACTCAGACTCACTCACGCACTCAGACTCTCTCACTCACTCAGACTCACTCAGATTCACTCACTCACTCACTCAATCACTCACTCAGACTCACTCACTCACTCACTCAGACTCACTCACTCAGACTCACTCGCTCAGACTCACTCACTCACTCAGACTCACTCACTAACTCAGACTCACCCACTCACTCAGACTCACTCAGACTCACTCACTCAGACTCACTCACTCAGACTCACTCACTCACTCACTCACTCACTCACTCAGACTTACTCACTCACTCACTCAGACTCACTCTCTCAGACTCACTCGCTCACTCAGACTCACTCACTCACTCAGACTCACTCACTCACTCTCTCAGACTCACTCACTCAGACTCACTCACTCACTCACTCAGACTCACGCACTCACTCAGACTCACTCAGACTCACTCACTCAGACTCACTCAGACTCACTCACTCACTCAGACTCACTCACTCACTCAGACTCACTCATTCACTCACCCACTCAGACTCACTCACTCACTCACTCACTCACTCAGGCTCACTCAGACTCACTCAGACTCACTCACTCACTCACTCACTCAGACTCACTAACTCACTCACTCAGACTCACTCACTCACTCAGACTCACTCACTCACTCACTCAGACTCACTCAGACTCACTCGTTCATTCACCCACTCCGACTCACTGACTCTCTCAGACACACTCAGACTCACTCACTCACTCAGACTCACTCACTCACTCACTCAGACTCACTCACTCAGACTCACTCACTCACTCACTCACTCAGACTCACTCACTCACTCTGACTCACTCACTCACTCACTCACTCAGACTCACTCACTCACTCACTCAGACTCACTCAGACTCACTCACTCACTCAGACTCACTCATTCACTCACCCACTCAGACTCACTCACTCACTCACTCAGACTCACTCAGACTCACTCACTCAGACTCACTCACTCACTCAGACTCACTCACTCACTCACTCAGACTCACTCACTCACTCACTCAGACTCACTCACTCACTCAGACTCACTCATTCACTCACCCACTCAGACTCACTCACTCACTCAGACTCACTCACTCACTCACTCAGACTCACTCACTCACTCACTCACTCAGACTCACTCACTCACTCAGACTCACTCACTCACTCACTTACTCAGACTCACTCACTCACTCAGACTCACTCACTCACTCAGACTCACTCACTCACTTACTCAGACTCACTCACTCACTCACTCAGACTCACTCACTCACTCAGATTTACTCACTCACTCACTCACTCACTCAGACTCACTCACTCACTCAGTCACTCAGATTCACTCAATCACTCACTCACTCAGACTCACTCACTCAGACCCGCTCACACACTCACAGTCTCACTCACACTCACACTCAGACTAACTCACTCACTCACAGGCTCACTCACTCACAGGCTCACTCACTTACTCAGACTCACTCACTCACTCAGACTCACTCACTCACTCGCTCAGACTCACTCACTCACTCACGAACTCAGACTCACTCACTCACTCACTCAGACTCACTCACTCAGACTCACTCATTCACTCACCCACTCACTCACTCACTCACTCACTCAGACTCACTCAGACTCACTCACTCACGCAGACTCACTCACTCACTCACTCACTCAGACTCACTCAGACTCACTCACTCACTCCGACTCACTCACTCACTCAGACTCACTCACTCACTCACTCACTCACTCAGACTCACTCACTCACTCAGACTCACTCACTCACTCAGACTCACTCACTCACTCCCTCATACTCCCTCACTCACTCACTCAGGCTCACTCACTCACTCACTCTCTCAGACTCACTCACTCAATCAGACTCACTCACTCAGACTCACTCACTCACTCAGACTCACTCAGACTCACTCACTCACTGAGACTCACTCATTCACTCACTCACTCACTAAGACTCACTCAGACTAACTCACTCACTCAGACTCACTCACTCAGACTCACTCACTCAGACTCACTCACTCACTCAGACTCACTCACTCACTCAGACTGACTCACTCACTCACTCAGACTCACTCAGACTCACTCAGACTCACTCACTCACTCAGACTCACTCATTCATTCACCCACTCAGACTCACTCACTCTCTCAGACTCACTCAGACTCACTCACTCACTCAGACTCACTCACTCACTCAGACTCACTCACTCAGACTCACTCACTCAGACTCACTCACTCACTCTGACTCACTCACTCACTCACTCAGACTCACTCACTCACTCACTCAGACTCACTCACTCACTCACTCAGATTCACTCACTCACTCACTCACTCAGACTCACAGACTCACTCACTCAGTCAGTCACTCAGATTCACTCACTCACTCACTCACTCACTCAGACTCACTCACTCAGACTCACTCACTCAGACACACTCACTCACTCAGACTCACTCACTCACTCACTCAGACTCACTCACTCACTCAGACTCACTCAGACTCACTCACTCACTCAGACTCACTCATTCATTCACCCACTCAGACTCACTCACTCACTCAGACTCACTCTGACTCACTCTCTCACTCAGTCTCACTCACTCACTCACTCACTCACTCAGACTCACTCACTCACTTACTCAGACTCACTCACTCACTCAGACTCACTCACTCACTCCGATTCACTCACTCACTCACTCAGACTCACTCACTCACTCAGACTCACTCACTCACTCAGACTCACTCACTCACTCACTCAGACTCCCTCACTCACTCACTCAGGCTCACTCACTCACTCTCTCTCTCAGACTCACTCACTCACTCAGACTCACTCACTCAGACTCACTCACTCACTCAGACTCACTCAGACTCACTCACTCACTCAGACTCACTCATTCACTCACCCACTCAGACTCACTCACTCACTCACTCACTCAGACTCACTCACTCACTCAGACTCACTCACTCACTCACTCACTCAGACTCACTCACTCAGACTCACTCACTCAGACTCACTCACTCACTCAGACTCACTCACTCACTCTGACTCACTCACTCACTCACTCAGACTCACTCACTCAATCACTCACTCAGACTCACTCACTCACTCACTCAGATTCACTCACTCACTCACTCAGACTCACTCACTCACTCAGACTCACAGACTCACTCACTCAGTCAGTCACTCAGATTCACTCACTCACTCACTCACTCAGACTCACTCACTCAGGCTCACTCACACACTCACACTCACACTCACACTCAGACTCACTCACTCACTCACAGGCTCACTCTCTCAGACTCACTCAATCACTCACTCAGACTCACTCACTCAGTCTCACTCACTCACTCAGACTCACTCACTCACTCACTCAGACTCACTCACTCACTCACTCACTCATTCACTCAGACTCACTCACTCACTCACTCACTCAGACTCACTCACTCACTCACTCAGACTCACTTAGACTCACTCAGACTCACCCACTCACTCACTCACTCTCAGACTCACTCACTCACTCAGTCAGACTCACTCAGATTCAATCAGACTCACTCACTCAGACTCACTCACTCACTCAGACTCACTCACTCACTCACTCAGACTCACTCACGCACTCAGACTCACTCACTCACTCAGACTCACTCAGATTCACTCACTCACTCACTCAGACTCAATCACTCACTCAGACTCACTCACTCACTCACTCACTCAGACTCACTTACTCAGACTCACTCACTCACTCACTTAGACTCACTCACTCACTCAGACACACCCACTCACTCAGACTCACTCAGACTCACTCACTCAGACTCCCTCACTCACTCACTCAGACTCACTCACGCACTCAGACTCACTCACTCACTCAGACTCACTCAGATTCACTCACTCACTCACTCAGACTCACTCACTCACTCAGACTCACCCACTCACTCAGACTCACTCAGACTCACTCACTCAGACTCACTCACTCACTCAGACTCACTCACTCACTCACTCAGACTCACTCACGCACTCAGACTCTCTCACTCACTCAGACTCACTCAGATTCACTCACTCACTCACTCAATCACTCACTCAGACTCACTCACTCACTCACTCAGACTCACTCACTCAGACTCACTCGCTCAGACTCACTCACTCACTCAGACTCACTCACTAACTCAGACTCACCCACTCACTCAGACTCACTCAGACTCACTCACTCAGACTCACTCACTCAGACTCACTCACTCACTCACTCACTCACTCACTCAGACTTACTCACTCACTCACTCAGACTCACTCTCTCAGACTCACTCGCTCACTCAGACTCACTCACTCACTCAGACTCACTCACTCACTCTCTCAGACTCACTCACTCAGACTCACTCACTCACTCACTCAGACTCACGCACTCACTCAGACTCACTCAGACTCACTCACTCAGACTCACTCAGACTCACTCACTCACTCAGACTCACTCACTCACTCAGACTCACTCATTCACTCACCCACTCAGACTCACTCACTCACTCACTCACTCACTCAGGCTCACTCAGACTCACTCAGACTCACTCACTCACTCACTCACTCAGACTCACTAACTCACTCACTCAGACTCACTCACTCACTCAGACTCACTCACTCACTCACTCAGACTCACTCAGACTCACTCGTTCATTCACCCACTCCGACTCACTGACTCTCTCAGACACACTCAGACTCACTCACTCACTCAGACTCACTCACTCACTCACTCAGACTCACTCACTCAGACTCACTCACTCACTCACTCACTCAGACTCACTCACTCACTCTGACTCACTCACTCACTCACTCACTCAGACTCACTCACTCACTCACTCAGACTCACTCAGACTCACTCACTCACTCAGACTCACTCATTCACTCACCCACTCAGACTCACTCACTCACTCACTCAGACTCACTCAGACTCACTCACTCAGACTCACTCACTCACTCAGACTCACTCACTCACTCACTCAGACTCACTCACTCACTCACTCAGACTCACTCACTCACTCAGACTCACTCATTCACTCACCCACTCAGACTCACTCACTCACTCAGACTCACTCACTCACTCACTCAGACTCACTCACTCACTCACTCAGACTCACTCACTCACTCAGACTCACTCACTCACTCACTTACTCAGACTCACTCACTCACTCAGACTCACTCACTCACTCAGACTCACTCACTCACTTACTCAGACTCACTCACTCACTCACTCAGACTCACTCACTCACTCAGATTTACTCACTCACTCACTCACTCACTCAGACTCACTCACTCACTCAGTCACTCAGATTCACTCAATCACTCACTCACTCAGACTCACTCACTCAGACCCGCTCACACACTCACAGACTCACTCACACTCACACTCAGACTAACTCACTCACTCACAGGCTCACTCACTCACAGGCTCACTCACTTACTCAGACTCACTCACTCACTCAGACTCACTCACTCACTCGCTCAGACTCACTCACTCACTCACGAACTCAGACTCACTCACTCACTCACTCAGACTCACTCACTCAGACTCACTCATTCACTCACCCACTCACTCACTCACTCACTCACTCAGAATCACTCAGACTCACTCACTCACGCAGACTCACTCACTCACTCACTCACTCAGACTCACTCAGACTCACTCACTCACTCCGACTCACTCACTCACTCAGACTCACTCACTCACTCACTCACTCACTCAGACTCACTCACTCACTAAGACTCACTCACTCACTCAGACTCACTCACTCACTCCCTCATACTCCCTCACTCACTCACTCAGGCTCACTCACTCACTCACTCTCTCAGACTCACTCACTCAATCAGACTCACTCACTCAGACTCACTCACTCACTCAGACTCACTCAGACTCACTCACTCACTGAGACTCACTCATTCACTCACTCACTCACTAAGACTCACTCAGACTAACTCACTCACTCAGACTCACTCACTCAGACTCACTCACTCAGACTCACTCACTCACTCAGACTCACTCACTCACTCAGACTGACTCACTCACTCACTCAGACTCACTCAGACTCACTCAGACTCACTCACTCACTCAGACTCACTCATTCATTCACCCACTCAGACTCACTCACTCTCTCAGACTCACTCAGACTCACTCACTCACTCAGACTCACTCACTCACTCAGACTCACTCACTCAGACTCACTCACTCAGACTCACTCACTCACTCTGACTCACTCACTCACTCACTCAGACTCACTCACTCACTCACTCAGACTCACTCACTCACTCACTCAGATTCACTCACTCACTCACTCACTCAGACTCACAGACTCACTCACTCAGTCAGTCACTCAGATTCACTCACTCACTCACTCACTCACTCAGACTCACTCACTCAGACTCACTCACTCAGACACACTCACTCACTCAGACTCACTCACTCACTCACTCAGACTCACTCACTCACTCAGACTCACTCAGACTCACTCACTCACTCAGACTCACTCATTCATTCACCCACTCAGACTCACTCACTCACTCAGACTCACTCTGACTCACTCTCTCACTCAGTCTCACTCACTCACTCACTCACTCAGACTCACTCACTCACTCAGACTCACTCACTCACTCAGACTCACTCACTCACTCAGACTCACTCACTCACTCACTCACTCAGACTCACTCACTCAGATTCACTCACTCACTCAATCACTCACTCAGTCTCACTCACTCACTCAGACTCACAGACTCACTCACTCAGTCAGTCACTCAGATTCACTCACTCACTCACTCACTCAGACTCACTCACTCAGGCTCACTCACACACTCACACTCACACTCACACTCACACTCAGACTCACTCACTCACTCACAGGCTCACTCACTCAGACTCACTCACTCACTCACTCAGACTCACTCACTCACTCAGACTCTCTCACTCACTCAGACTCACTCACTCACTCACTCAGACTCACTCAGACTCACTCACTCACTCATTCACTCAGACTCACTCACTCACTCACTCAGACTCATTCACTCACTCACTCAGACTCACTTAGACTCACTCAGACTCACTCACTCACTCACTCACTCAGACACACTCACTCACTCAGACTCACTCACTCACTCAGACTCACTCACTCACTCTCACAGACTCACTCACTCAGACTCACTCACTCACTCACTCAGACTCACTCACTCACTCAGACTCACTCAGACTCACTCAGACTCACTCACTCAGACTCACTCACTCACTCAGACTCACTCATGCACTCACCCACTCAGACTCACTCACTCACTCACTCACTCAGTCACTCTCACTCACTCACTCACTCAGACTCACTCACACTCACTCACACACTCACTCAGACTCACTCACTCACTCAGACTCACTCACTCACTCACTCAGACTCACTCAGACTCACTCAGACTCACTCACTCACTCAGACTCACTCAGACTCACTCACTCACTCAGACTCACTCACTCACTCAGACTCACTCATTCACTCACCCACTCAGACTCACTCACTCACTCACTCAGACTCACTCACTCACTCAGACTCACTCAGACTCACTCACTCACTCAGACTCACTCATGCACTCACCCACTCAGACTCACTCACTCACTCACTCACTCAGTCACTCTCACTCACTCACTCACTCAGACTCACTCACACTCACTCACACACTCACTCAGACTCACTCACTCACTCAGACTCACTCACTCACTCACTCAGACTCACTCAGACTCACTCAGACTCACTCACTCACTCAGACTCACTCATTCACTCACCCACTCTGACTCACTCACTCACTCACTCAGACTCACTCAGACTCACTCACTCACTCACTCAGACTCACTCACTCACTCAGACTCACTCACTCACTCACTCAGACTCACTCACTCACTCACTCAGACTCACTCACTCACTCACTCAGACTCACTCACTCACTCACTCAGACTCACTCACTCACTCACTCAGACTCACTCACTCACTCACTTACTCAGACTCACTCACTCACTCAGACTCACTCACTCACTCAGACTCACTCACTCACTTACTCAGACTCACTCACTCACTCACTCAGACTCACTCACTCACTCAGATTTACTCACTCACTCACTCACTCAGACTCACTCACTCACTCAGTCACTCAGATTCACTCACTCACTCACTCACTCAGACTCACTCACTCAGACCCGCTCACACACTCACAGACTCACTCACACTCACACTCAGACTAACTCACTCACTCACAGGCTCACTCACTCACAGGCTCACTCACTTACTCAGACTCACTCACTCACTCAGACTCACTCACTCACTCGCTCAGACTCACTCACTCACTCACGAACTCAGACTCACTCACTCACTCACTCAGACTCACTCACTCAGACTCACTCATTCACTCACCCACTCAGACTCACTCACTCACTCACTCACTCACTCACACTCACTCAGACTCACTCACTCACGCAGACTCACTCACTCACTCACTCACTCAGACTCACTCAGACTCACTCACTCACTCCAACTCACTCACTCACTCAGACTCACTCACTCACTCACTCACTCACTCAGACTCACTCACTCACTCAGACTCACTCACTCACTCAGACTCACTCACTCACTCACTCAGACTCCCTCACTCACTCACTCAGGCTCACTCACTCACTCACTCTCTCAGACTCACTCACTCACTCAGACTCACTCACTCAGACTCACTCACTCACTCAGACTCACTCAGACTCACTCACTCACTCAGACTCACTCATTCACTCACTCACTCACTAAGACTCACTCAGACTAACTCACTCACTCAGACTCACTCACTCACTCAGACTCACTCAGACTTACTCAGACTCACTCAGACTCACTCACTCACTCAGACTCACTCATTCATTAACCCCTCAGACTCACTCACTCTCTCAGACTCACTCAGACTCACTCACTCACTCAGACTCACTCACTCACTCACTCACTCAGACTCACTCACTCAGACTCACTCACTCAGACTCACTCACTCACTCTGACTCACTCACTCACTCACTCAGACTCACTCACTCACTCACTCACTCAGACTCACTCACTCACTCACTCAGATTCACTCACTCACTCACTCACTCAGACTCACTCACTCACTCAGACTCACAGACTCACTCACTCAGTCAGTCACTCAGATTCACTCACTCACTCACTCACTCAGACTCACTCACTCAGACTCACTCACACACTCACACTCACACTCCCACTCAGACTCACTCACTCACTCACTCACAGGCTCACTCTCTCAGACTCACTCAATCACTCACTCAGACTCACTCACTCAGACTCACTCACTCACTCAGACTCTCTCACTCACTCAGACTCACTCACTCACTCACTCAGACTCACTCACTCACTCACTCACTCATTCACTCAGACTCACTCACTCACTCACTCAGACTCACTCACTCACTCAGACTCACTTAGACTCACTCAGACTCACCCACTCACTCACTCACTCTCAGACTCACTCACTCACTCACTCACTCAGACTCACTCAGTCTCAATCAGACTCACTCACTCAGACTCACTCACTCACTCAGACTCACTCACTCACTCACTCAGACTCACTCACGCACTCAGACTCACTCACTCACTCAGACTCACTCAAATTCACTCACTCACTCACTCAGACTCAATCACTCACTCAGACTCACTCACTCACTCACTCAGACTCACTTACTCAGACTCACTCACTCACTCACTCAGACTCACTCACTCACTCAGACTCACCCACTCACTCAGACTCACTCAGACTCACTCACTCAGACTCACTCACTCACTCAGACTCACTCACGCACTCAGACTCACTCACTCAGACTCACTCAGATTCACTCACTCACTCACTCACTCAGACTCACTCACTCACTCAGACTCACCCACTCACTCAGACTCACTCAGACTCACTCACTCAGACTCACTCACTCACTCAGACTCACTCACTCACTCACTCAGACTCACTCACGCACTCAGACTCACTCACTCACTCAGACTCACTCAGATTCACTCACTCACTCACTCACTCAGACTCAATCACTCACTCAGACTCACTCACTCACTCACTCAGACTCACTCACTCAGACTCACTCACTCAGACTCACTCACTCAGGCTCACTCACTCACTCAGACTCACCCACTCTCTCAGACTCACTCAGACTCACTCACTCAGACTCACTCACTCACTCACTCACTCAGACTTACTCACTCACTCACTCAGACTCACTCTCTCAGACTCACTCACTCACTCAGACTCACTCACTCACTCAGACTCACTCACTCACTCTCTCAGACTCACTCACTCAGACTCACTCACTCACTCAGACTCACTCACTCACTCAGACTCACTCAGACTCACTCACTCAGACTCACTCAGACTCACTCACTCACTCAGACTCACTCACTCACTCAGACTCACTCATTCACTCACCCACTCAGACTCACTCACTCACTCACTCACTCAGGCTCACTCAGACTCACTCAGACTCACTCACTCACTCACTCAGACTGACTCACTCACTCACTCAGACTCACTCACTCACTCAGACTCACTCACTCACTCACTCACTCAGACTCACTCAGACTCACTCAGACTCACTCATTCATTCACCCACTCAGACTCACTCACTCTCTCAGACACACTCAGACTCACTCACTCACTCAGACTCACTCACTCACTCACTCAGACTCACTCACTCAGACTCAGTCACTCATTCACTCAGACTCACTCACTCACTCTGACTCACTCACTCACTCAGACTCACTCACTCACTCACTCAGACTCACTCAGACTCACTCAGACTCACTCACTCACTCAGACTCACTCATTCACTCACCCACTCAGACTCACACACTCACTCACTCAGACTCACTCAGAATCACTCACTCACTCACTCAGACTCACTCACTCACTCACTCAGACTCACTCACTCACTCACTCAGACTCACTCACGCACTCAGACTCACTCACTCACTCAGACTCACTCAGATTCACTCACTCACTCACTCAGACTCACTCACTCACTCAGACTCACTCACTCACTCACTCAGACTCACTCAGACTAACTCAGACTCAGTCATTCACTCTGACTCACTCACTCACTCAGACTCACTCAGTCACTCACTCAGACTCACTCAGACTCACTCAGACTCATTCACTCAGTCTCTCAGACTCACTCACTCAGACTCACTGACTCACTCACTCAGACTCACGCACTCACTCAGACTCACTCAGACTCACTCACTCAGACTCACTCAGACTCACTCACTCACTCAGACTCACTCACTCACTCAGACTCACTCATTCACTCACCCACTCAGACTCACTCACTCACTCACTCACTCACTCACTCAGGCTCACTCAGACTCACTCAGACTCACTCACTCACTCACTCACTCAGACTCACTAACTCACTCACTCAGACTCACTCACTCACTCAGACTCACTCAGACTCACTCACTCAGACTCACTCAGACTCACTCGTTCATTCACCCACTCCGACTCACTCACTCTCTCAGACACACTCAGACTCACTCACTCACTCAGACTCACTCACTCACTCACTCAGACTCACTCACTCAGACTCACTCACTCACTCACTCACTCAGACTCACTCACTCACTCTGACTCACTCACTCACTCACTCACTCAGACTCACTCACTCAATCACTCAGACTCACTCAGACTCACTCACTCACTCAGACTCACTCATTCACTCACCCACTCAGACTCACTCACTCACTCACTCAGACTCACTCAGACTCACTCACTCACTCACTCAGACTCACTCACTCACTCACTCACTCACTCAGAATCACTCACTCACTCACTCAGACTCACTCACTCACTCACTCAGACTCACTCACTCACTCAGACTCACTCACGCACTCAGACTCACTCACTCACTCAGACTCACTCACATTCACTCACTCACTCACTCACTCAGACTCAATCACTCACTCAGACTCACTCACTCACTCACTCACTCAGACTCACTCACTCAGACTCACTCACTCAGACTCACTCACTCACTCACTCAGACTCACTCACTCACTCAGACTCACCCACTCACTCAGACTCACTCAGACTCACTCACTCAGACTCACTCACTCACTCAGACTCACTCACTCACTCACTCAGACTCACTCACGCACTCAGACTCACTCACTCACTCAGACTCACTCAGATTCACTCACTCACTCACTCAGACTCACTCATTCACTCAGACTCACCCACTCACTCAGACTCACACAGACTCACTCACTCAGACTCACTCACTCACTCAGACTCACTCACGCACTCAGACTCACTCACTCATTCAGACTCACTCAGATTCACTCACTCACTCACTCACTCAGACTCAATCACTCACTCACTCAGACTCACTCACTCAGACTCACTCACTCACTCACTCACTCAGACTCACTCACTCACTCACTCAGACTCACTCACTCAGACTCAGTCACTCAGACTCACTCACTCACTCACTCAGACTCACTCACTCACTCAGACTCACCCACTCACTCAGACTCACTCAGACTCACTCACTCAGACTCACTCACTCACTCACTCAGACTTACTCACTCACTCACTCAGACTCACTCTCTCAGACTCACTCACTCACTCAGACTCACTCACTCACTCAGACTCACTCACTCACTCTCTCAGACTCACTCACTCAGACTCACTCACTCACTCACTCAGACTCACTCACTCACTCAGACTCACTCAGACTCACTCACTCAGACTCACTCAGACTCACTCACTCACTCCGACTCACTCATTCACTCACCCACTCAGACTCACTCACTCACTCACTCACTCAGACTCACTCAGACTCACTCAGACTCACTCACTCACTCACTCACTCAGATTCACTCACTCACTCAGTCTCACTCACTCACTCAGACTCACTCACTCACTCACTCAGACTCACTCAGACTCATTCAGACTCACTCATTCATTCACCCACTCAGACTCACTCACTCTCTCAGACTCACTCAGACTCACTCACTGACTCAGACTCACTCACTCACTCACTCACTCATTCAGACTCACTCACTCAGACTCACTCACTCACTGAGACTCACTCACTCACTCTGACTCACTCACTCACTCACTCAGACTCACTCACTCACTCACCCACTCAGACTCACTCACTCTCTCAGACTTACTCAGACTCACTCACTGACTCAGACTCACTCACTCAGACTCACTCACTCAGACTCACTCACTCACTCAGACTCACTCAGATTCACTCACTCACTCACTCACTCAGACTCAATCACTCACTCAGACTCACTCACTCACTCACTCAGACTCACTCACTCAGACTCACTCACTCACTCACTCAGACTCACTCACTCACTCAGACTCACCCACTCACTCAGACTCACTCACTCACTCAGACTCACTCACTCACTCAGACTCACTCATTCACTCACCCACTCAGACTCACTCACTCACTCACTCACTCACTCAGACTCACTCAGACTCACTCACTAACTCACTCACTCAGACTCACTCACTCAATCACTCAGACTCACTCACTCACTCAGACTCACTCACTCACTCACTCACTCAGACTCACTCAGACTCACTCACTCACTCAGACTCACTCACTCACTCACTCACTCTGACTCACTCACTCAGACTCACTCACTCACTCACTCAGACTCACTCAGACTCACTCACTCACTCAGACTCACTCAGACTCACTCACTCACTCAGACTCACTCACTCACTCAGACTCACTCATTCACTCACCCACTCAGACTCACTCACTCACTCACTCACTCACTCAGACTCACTCTGACTCACTCACTCACTCAGACTCACTCACTCAGACTCACTCACTCAGACTCACTCACTCACTCAGACTCACTCACTCACTCACTCAGACTCACTCACTCACTCAGACTCACTCAGACTCACTCACTCACTCAGACTCACTCATTCATTCACCACTCAGACTCACTCACTCAGACTCACTCTGACTCACTCTCTCACTCAGTCTCACTCACTCACTCACTCACTCACTCAGACTCACTCACTCACTCAGACTCACTCACTCACTCACTCACTCAGACTCACTCACTCACTCAGACTCACTCACTCACTCAGACTCACTCACTCACTCACTCACTCAGACTCACTCACTCACTCACTCAGATTCACTCACTCACTCAATCACTCACTCAGTCTCACTCACTCACTCAGACTCACAGACTCACTCACTCAGTCAGTCACTCAGATTCACTCACTCACTCACTCACTCAGACTCACTCACTCAGGCTCACTCACACACTCACACTCACACTCACACTCAGACTCACTCACTCACTCACAGGCTCACTCACTCAGACTCACTCACTCACTCACTCAGACTCACTCACTCACTCAGACTCTCTCACTCACTCAGACTCACTCACTCACTCACTCAGACTCACTCAGACTCACTCACTCACTCATTCACTCAGACTCACTCACTCACTCACTCACTCAGACTCATTCACTCACTCACTCAGACTCACTTAGACTCACTCAGACTCACTCACTCACTCACTCACTCAGACTCACTCACTCTCTCAGACTCACTCACTCACTCAGACTCACTCACTCACTCAGACTCACTCACTCACTCTCTCAGACTCACTCACTCAGACTCACTCAGACTCACTCACTCAGACTCACTCACTCACTCAGACTCACTCATGCACTCACCCACTCAGACTCACTCACTCACTCACTCAGTCACTCTCACTCACTCACTCACTCACTCAGACTCACTCACACTCACTCACACACTCACTCAGACTCACTCACTCACTCAGACTCACTCACTCACTCACTCAGACTCACTCAGACTCACTCAGACTCACTCACTGACTCAGACTCACTCACTCACTCACTCACTCATTCAGACTCACTCACTCAGACTCACTCACTCACTGAGACTCACTCACTCACTCTGACTCACTCACTCACCCACTCAGACTCACTCACTCTCTCAGACTTACTCAGACTCACTCACTGACTCAGACTCACTCACTCATTCAGACTCACTCACTCAGACTCACTCACTCACTCAGACTCACTCAGATTCACTCACTCACTCACTCACTCAGACTCAATCACTCACTCAGACTCACTCACTCACTCACTCAGACTCACTCACTCAGACTCACTCACTCAGACTCACTCACTCACTCACTCAGACTCACTCACTCACTCAGACTCACCCACTCACTCAGACTCACTCACTCACTCAGACTCACTCACTCACTCAGACTCACTCATTCACTCACCCACTCAGACTCACTCACTCACTCACTCACTCACTCAGACTCACTCAGACTCACTCAGACTCACTCACTCACTCAGACTCACTCATTCCCTCACCCACTCAGACTCACTCACTCACTCACTCAGACTCACTCAGACTCACTCACTCACTCAGACTCACTCACTCACTCACTCACTCACTCAGACTCACTCACTCAGACTCACTCACTCACTCACTCAGACTCACTCAGACTCACTCACTCACTCAGACTCACTCAGACTCACTCACTCACTCAGACTCACTCACTCACTCAGACTCACTCATTCACTCACCCACTCAGACTCACTCACTCACTCACTCACTCAGACTCACTCTGACTCACTCACTCACTCAGACTCACTCACTCAGATTCACTCACTCAGACTCACTCACTCACTCAGACTCACTCACTCACTCACTCAGACTCACTCACTCACTCAGACTCACTCAGACTCACTCACTCACTCAGACTCACTCATTCATTCACCCACTCAGACTCACTCACTCACTCAGACTCACTCTGACTCACTCTCTCACTCAGTCTCACTCACTCACTCACTCACTCAGACTCACTCACTCACTCAGACTCACTCACTCACTCACTCACTCAGACTCACTCACTCACTCAGACTCACTCACTCACTCAGACTCACTCACTCACTCACTCACTCAGACTCACTCACTCACTCACTCAGATTCACTCACTCACTCAATCAATCACTCAGTCTCACTCACTCACTCAGACTCACAGACTCACTCACTCAGTCAGTCACTCAGATTCACTCACTCACTCACTCACTCACTCAGACTCACTCACTCAGGCTCACTCACACACTCACACTCACACTCACACTCAGACTCACTCACTCACTCACAGGCTCACTCACTCAGACTCACTCACTCACTCACTCAGACTCACTCACTCACTCAGACTCTCTCACTCACTCAGACTCACTCACTCACTCACTCAGACTCACTCAGACTCACTCACTCACTCATTCACTCAGACTCACTCACTCACTCACTCAGACTCATTCACTCACTCACTCAGACTCACTTAGACTCACTCAGACTCACTCACTCACTCACTCACTCAGACTCACTCACTCTCTCAGACTCACTCACTCACTCAGACTCACTCACTCACTCACTCAGACTCACTCACTCACTCTCTCAGACTCACTCACTCAGACTCACTCACTCACTCACTCAGACTCACTCACTCACTCAGACTCACTCACTCAGACTCACTCACTCACTCACTCACTCAGTCACTCTCACTCACTCACACACTCACTCAGACTCACTCACTCACTCACTCAGACTCACTCACTCACTCACTCAGACTCACTCAGACTCACTCACTCACTCAGACTCACTCATTCACACACCCACTCAGACTCACTCACTCACTCACTCAGACTCACTCAGACTCACTCACTCACTCACTCAGACTCACTCACTCACTCAGACTCACTCACTCACTCACTCAGACTCACTCACTCACTCACTCAGACTCACTCACTCACTCAGACTCACTCATTCACTCACCCACTCAGACTCACTCACTCACTCAGACTCACTCACTCACTCACTCAGACTCACTCACTCACTCACTCACTCAGACTCACTCACTCACTCAGACTCACTCACTCACTCACTTACTCAGACTCACTCACTCACTCAGACTCACTCACTCACTCAGACTCACTCACTCACTTACTCAGACTCACTCACTCACTCACTCAGACTCACTCACTCACTCAGATTTACTCACTCACTCACTCACTCAGACTCACTCACTCACTCAGTCACTCAGATTCACTCAATCACTCACTCACTCAGACTCACTCACTCAGACCCGCTCACACACTCACAGACTTACTCACACTCACACTCAGACTAACTCACTCACTCACAGGCTCACTCACTCACAGGCTCACTCACTTACTCAGACTCACTCACTCACTCAGACTCACTCACTCACTCGCTCAGACTCACTCACTCACTCACGAACTCAGACTCACTCACTCACTCACTCAGACTCACTCACTCAGACTCACTCATTCACTCACCCACTCACTCACTCACTCACTCACTCAGACTCACTCAGACTCACTCACTCACGCAGACTCACTCACTCACTCACTCACTCAGACTCACTCAGACTCACTCACTCACTCCAACTCACTCACTCACTCAGACTCACTCACTCACTCACTCACTCACTCAGACTCACTCACTCACTCAGACTCACTCACTCACTCAGACTCACTCACTCACTCACTCAGACTCCCTCACTCACTCACTCAGGCTCACTCACTCACTCACTCTCTCAGACTCACTCACTCAATCAGACTCACTCACTCAGACTCACTCACTCACTCAGACTCACTCAGACTCACTCACTCACTGAGACTCACTCATTCACTCACTCACTCACTAAGACTCACTCAGACTAACTCACTCACTCAGACTCACTCACTCAGACTCACTCACTCAGACTCACTCACTCACTCAGACTCACTCAGACTCACTCACTCACTCAGACTGACTCACTCACTCACTCAGACTCACTCAGACTCACTCAGACTCACTCACTCACTCAGACTCACTCATTCATTCACCCACTCAGACTCACTCACTCTCTCAGACTCACTCAGACTCACTCACTCACTCAGACTCACTCACTCACTCACTCACTCAGACTCACTCACTCAGACTCACTCACTCAGACTCACTCACTCACTCTGACTCACTCACTCACTCACTCAGACTCACTCACTCACTCACTCAGACTCACTCACTCACTCACTCAGATTCACTCACTCACTCACTCACTCAGACTCACTCACTCAATCAGACTCACAGACTCACTCACTCAGTCAGTCACTCAGATTCACTCACTCACTCACTCACTCACTCAGACTCACTCACTCAGACTCACTCACTCAGACACACTCACTCACTCAGACTCACTCACTCACTCACTCAGACTCACTCACTCACTCAGACTCACTCAGACTCACTCACTCACTCAGACTCACTCATTCATTCACCCACTCAGACTCACTCACTCACTCAGACTCACTCTGACTCACTCTGTCACTCAGTCTCACTCACTCACTCACTCACTCAGACTCACTCACTCACTCAGACTCACTCACTCACTCAGACTCACTCACTCACTCAGACTCACTCACTCACTCACTCACTCAGACTCACTCACTCACTCACTCAGATTCACTCACTCACTCAATCACTCACTCAGTCTCACTCACTCACTCAGACTCACAGACTCACTCACTCAGTCAGTCACTCAGATTCACTCACTCACTCACTCACTCAGACTCACTCACTCAGGCTCACTCACACACTCACACTCACACTCACACTCACACTCAGACTCACTCACTCACTCACAGGCTCACTCACTCAGACTCACTCACTCACTCACTCAGACTCACTCACTCACTCAGACTCTCTCACTCACTCAGACTCACTCACTCACTCACTCAGACTCACTCAGACTCACTCACTCACTCATTCACTCAGACTCACTCACTCACTCACTCAGACTCATTCACTCACTCACTCAGACTCACTTAGACTCACTCAGACTCACTCACTCACTCACTCACTCAGACACACTCACTCACTCAGACTCACTCACTCACTCAGACTCACTCACTCACTCTCACAGACTCACTCACTCAGACTCACTCACTCACTCACTCAGACTCACTCACTCACTCAGACTCACTCAGACTCACTCAGACTCACTCACTCAGACTCACTCACTCACTCAGACTCACTCATGCACTCACCCACTCAGACTCACTCACTCACTCACTCAGTCACTCTCACTCACTCACTCACTCAGACTCACTCACACTCACTCACACACTCACTCAGACTCACTCACTCACTCACTCAGACTCACTCAGACTCACTCAGACTCACTCACTCACTCAGACTCACTCATTCACTCACCCACTCAGACTCACTCACTCACTCACTCAGACTCACTCAGACTCACTCACTCACTCACTCAGACTCACTCACTCACTCAGACTCACTCACTCACTCACTCACTCAGACTCACTCACTCACTCACTCAGACTCACTCACTCACTCACTCACTCAGACTCACTCATTCACTCACCCACTCAGACTCACTCACTCACTCACTCAGACTCACTCACTCACTCACTCAGACTCACTCACTCACTCACTCACTCAGACTCACTCACTCACTCACTCAGACTCACTCACTCACTCACTTACTCAGACTCACTCACTCACTCTGACTCACTCACTCACTCAGACTCACTCACTCACTTACTCAGACTCACTCACTCACTCACTCAGACTCACTCACTCACTCAGATTTACTCACTCACTCACTCACTCACTCAGACTCACTCACTCACTCAGTCACTCAGATTCACTCACTCACTCACTCACTCAGACTCACTCACTCAGACCCGCTCACACACTCACAGACTCACTCACACTCACACTCAGACTAACTCACTCACTCACAGGCTCACTCACTCACAGGCTCACTCACTTACTCAGACTCACTCACTCACTCAGACTCACTCACTCACTCGCTCAGACTCACTCACTCACTCACGAACTCAGACTCACTCACTCACTCACTCAGACTCACTCACTCAGACTCACTCATTCACTCACCCACTCAGACTCACTCACTCACTCACTCACTCACTCAGACTCACTCAGACTCACTCACTCACGCAGACTCACTCACTCACTCACTCACTCAGACTCACTCAGACTCACTCACTCACTCCGACTCACTCACTCACTCAGACTCACTCACTCACTCACTCACTCACTCAGACTCACTCACTCACTCAGACTCACTCACTCACTCAGACTCACTCACTCACTCACTCAGACTCCCTCACTCACTCACTCAGGCTCACTCACTCACTCACTCTCTCAGACTCACTCACTCACTCAGACTCACTCACTCAGACTCACTCACTCACTCAGACTCACTCAGACTCACTCACTCACTCAGACTCACTCATTCACTCACTCACTCACTAAGACTCACTCAGACTAACTCACTCACTCAGACTCACTCACTCACTCAGACTCACTCAGACTCACTCAGACTCACTCAGACTCACTCACTCACTCAGACTCACTCATTCATTAACCCCTCAGACTCACTCACTCTCTCAGACTCACTCAGACTCACTCACTCACTCAGACTCACTCACTCACTCACTCACTCAGACTCACTCACTCAGACTCACTCACTCAGACTCACTCACTCACTCTGACTCACTCACTCACTCACTCACTCAGACTCACTCACTCACTCACTCAGACTCACTCACTCACTCACTCAGATTCACTCACTCACTCACTCACTCACTCAGACTCACTCACTCACTCAGACTCACAGACTCACTCACTCAGTCAGTCACTCAGATTCACTCACTCACTCACTCACTCAGACTCACTCACTCAGACTCACTCACTCACTCACTCACAGGCTCACTCTCTCAGACTCACTCAATCACTCACTCAGACTCACTCACTCACTCAGACTCACTCACTCACTCACTCACTCACTCAGACTCACTCAGACTCACTCACTCACTCAGACTCACTCATTCCCTCACCCACTCAGACTCACTCACTCACTCACTCAGACTCACTCAGACTCACTCACTCACTCAGACTCACTCACTCACTCACTCACTCTGACTCACTCACTCAGACTCACTCACTCACTCAGACTCACTCAGACTCACTCACTCACTCAGACTCACTCAGACTCACTCACTCACTCAGACTCACTCACTCACTCAGACTCACTCATTCACTCACCCACTCAGACTCACTCACTCACTCACTCACTCAGACTCACTCTGACTCACTCACTCACTCAGACTCACTCACTCAGACTCACTCACTCAGACTCACTCACTCACTCAGACTCACTCACTCACTCACTCAGACTCACTCACTCACTCAGACTCACTCAGACTCACTCACTCACTCAGACTCACTCATTCATTCACCACTCAGACTCACTCACTCACTCAGACTCACTCTGACTCACTCTCTCACTCAGTCTCACTCACTCACTCACTCACTCACTCAGACTCACTCACTCACTCAGACTCACTCACTCACTCACTCACTCAGACTCACTCACTCACTCAGACTCACTCACTCACTCAGACTCACTCACTCACTCACTCACTCAGACTCACTCACTCACTCACTCAGATTCACTCACTCACTCAATCACTCACTCAGTCTCACTCACTCACTCAGACTCACAGACTCACTCACTCAGTCAGTCACTCAGATTCACTCACTCACTCACTCACTCAGACTCACTCACTCAGGCTCACTCACACACTCACACTCACACTCACACTCAGACTCACTCACTCATTCACAGGCTCACTCACTCAGACTCACTCACTCACTCACTCAGACTCACTCACTCACTCAGACTCTCTCACTCACTCAGACTCACTCACTCACTCACTCAGACTCACTCAGACTCACTCACTCACTCATTCACTCAGACTCACTCACTCACTCACTCACTCAGACTCATTCACTCACTCACTCAGACTCACTTAGACTCACTCAGACTCACTCACTCACTCACTCACTCAGACTCACTCACTCTCTCAGACTCACTCACTCACTCAGACTCACTCACTCACTCAGACTCACTCACTCACTCTCTCAGACTCACTCACTCAGACTCACTCAGACTCACTCACTCAGACTCACTCACTCACTCAGACTCACTCATGCACTCACCCACTCAGACTCACTCACTCACTCACTCAGTCACTCTCACTCACTCACTCACTCACTCAGACTCACTCACACTCACTCACACACTCACTCAGACTCACTCACTCACTCAGACTCACTCACTCACTCACTCAGACTCACTCAGACTCACTCAGACTCACTCACTGACTCAGACTCACTCACTCACTCACTCACTCATTCAGACTCACTCACTCAGACTCACTCACTCACTGAGACTCACTCACTCACTCTGACTCACTCACTCACCCACTCAGACTCACTCACTCTCTCAGACTTACTCAGACTCACTCACTGACTCAGACTCACTCACTCACTCAGACTCACTCACTCAGACTCACTCACTCACTCAGACTCACTCAGATTCACTCACTCACTCACTCACTCAGACTCAATCACTCACTCAGACTCACTCACTCACTCACTCAGACTCACTCACTCAGACTCACTCACTCAGACTCACTCACTCACTCACTCAGACTCACTCACTCACTCAGACTCACCCACTCACTCAGACTCACTCACTCACTCAGACTCACTCACTCACTCAGACTCACTCATTCACTCACCCACTCAGACTCACTCACTCACTCACTCACTCACTCACTCAGACTCACTCAGACTCACTCAGACTCACTCACTAACTCACTCACTCAGACTCACTCACTCAATCACTCAGACTCACTCACTCACTCAGACTCACTCACTCACTCACTCACTCAGACTCACTCAGACTCACTCAGACTCACTCACTCACTCAGACTCACTCATTCCCTCACCCACTCAGACTCACTCACTCACTCACTCAGACTCACTCAGACTCACTCACTCACTCAGACTCACTCACTCACTCACTCACTCACTCAGACTCACTCACTCAGACTCACTCACTCACTCACTCAGACTCACTCAGACTCACTCACTCACTCAGACTCACTCAGACTCACTCACTCACTCAGACTCACTCACTCTCTCAGACTCACTCATTCACTCACCCACTCAGACTCACTCACTCACTCACTCACTCAGACTCACTCTGACTCACTCACTCACTCAGACTCACTCACTCAGATTCACTCACTCAGACTCACTCACTCACTCAGACTCACTCACTCACTCACTCAGACTCACTCACTCACTCAGACTCACTCAGACTCACTCACTCACTCAGACTCACTCATTCATTCACCCACTCAGACTCACTCACTCACTCAGACTCACTCTGACTCACTCTCTCACTCAGTCTCACTCACTCACTCACTCAGACTCACTCACTCACTCAGACTCACTCACTCACTCACTCACTCAGACTCACTCACTCACTCAGACTCACTCACTCACTCAGACTCACTCACTCACTCACTCACTCAGACTCACTCACTCACTCACTCAGATTCACTCACTCACTCAATCAATCACTCAGTCTCACTCACTCACTCAGACTCACAGACTCACTCACTCAGTCAGTCACTCAGATTCACTCACTCACTCACTCACTCACTCAGACTCACTCACTCAGGCTCACTCACACACTCACACTCACACTCACACTCAGACTCACTCACTCACTCACAGGCTCACTCACTCAGACTCACTCACTCACTCACTCAGACTCACTCACTCACTCAGACTCTCTCACTCACTCAGACTCACTCACTCACTCACTCAGACTCACTCAGACTCACTCACTCACTCATTCACTCAGACTCACTCACTCACTCACTCAGACTCATTCACTCACTCACTCAGACTCACTTAGACTCACTCAGACTCACTCACTCACTCACTCACTCAGACTCACTCACTCTCTCAGACTCACTCACTCACTCAGACTCACTCACTCACTCAGACTCACTCACTCACTCTCTCAGACTCACTCACTCAGACTCACTCACTCACTCACTCAGACTCACTCACTCACTCAGACTCACTCAGACTCACTCACTCAGACTCACTCACTCACTCAGACTCACTCATGCACTCACCCACTCAGACTCACTCACTCACTCACTCACTCAGTCACTCTCACTCACTCACTCACTCAGACTCACTCACACTCACTCACACACTCACTCAGACTCACTCACTCACTCAGACTCACTCACTCACTCACTCAGACTCACTCAGACTCACTCACTCACTCAGACTCACTCATTCACTCACCCACTCAGACTCACTCACTCACTCACTCAGACTCACTCAGACTCACTCACTCACTCACTCACTCAGACTCACTCACTCACTCAGACTCACTCACTCACTCACTCAGACTCACTCACTCACTCAGACTCACTCATTCACTCACCCACTCAGACTCACTCACTCACTCAGACTCACTCACTCACTCACTCAGACTCACTCACTCACTCACTCACTCACTCAGACTCACTCACTCACTCAGACTCACTCACTCACTCACTCAGACTCACTCACTCACTCAGACTCACTCACTCACTCAGACTCACTCACTCACTTACTCAGACTCACTCACTCACTCACTCAGACTCACTCACTCACTCAGATTTACTCACTCACTCACTCACTCAGACTCACTCACTCACTCAGTCACTCAGATTCACTCAATCACTCACTCACTCAGACTCACTCACTCAGACCCGCTCACACACTCACAGACTTACTCACACTCACACTCAGACTAACTCACTCACTCACAGGCTCACTCACTCACAGGCTCACTCACTTACTCAGACTCACTCACTCACTCAGACTCACTCACTCACTCGCTCAGACTCACTCACTCACTCACGAACTCAGACTCACTCACTCACTCACTCAGACTCACTCACTCAGACTCACTCATTCACTCACCCACTCACTCACTCACTCACTCACTCAGACTCACTCAGACTCACTCACTCACGCAGACTCACTCACTCACTCACTCACTCAGACTCACTCAGACTCACTCACTCACTCCAACTCACTCACTCACTCAGACTCACTCACTCACTCACTCACTCACTCAGACTCACTCACTCACTCAGACTCACTCACTCACTCAGACTCACTCACTCACTCACTCAGACTCCCTCACTCACTCACTCAGGCTCACTCACTCACTCACTCTCTCAGACTCACTCACTCAATCAGACTCACTCACTCAGACTCACTCACTCACTCAGACTCACTCAGACTCACTCACTCACTGAGACTCACTCATTCACTCACTCACTCACTAAGACTCACTCAGACTAACTCACTCACTCAGACTCACTCACTCAGACTCACTCACTCAGACTCACTCACTCACTCAGACTCACTCAGACTCACTCACTCACTCAGACTGACTCACTCACTCACTCAGACTCACTCAGACTCACTCAGACTCACTCACTCACTCAGACTCACTCATTCATTCACCCACTCAGACTCACTCACTCTCTCAGACTCACTCAGACTCACTCACTCACTCAGACTCACTCACTCACTCACTCACTCAGACTCACTCACTCAGACTCACTCACTCAGACTCACTCACTCACTCTGACTCACTCACTCACTCACTCAGACTCACTCACTCACTCACTCAGACTCACTCACTCACTCACTCAGATTCACTCACTCACTCACTCACTCAGACTCACTCACTCAATCAGACTCACAGACTCACTCACTCAGTCAGTCACTCAGATTCACTCACTCACTCACTCACTCACTCACTCAGACTCACTCACTCAGACTCACTCACTCAGACACACTCACTCACTCAGACTCACTCACTCACTCACTCAGACTCACTCACTCACTCAGACTCACTCAGACTCACTCACTCACTCAGACTCACTCATTCATTCACCCACTCAGACTCACTCACTCACTCAGACTCACTCTGACTCACTCTCTCACTCAGTCTCACTCACTCACTCACTCACTCAGACTCACTCACTCACTCAGACTCACTCACTCACTCAGACTCACTCACTCACTCACTCACTCAGACTCACTCACTCACTCACTCAGATTCACTCCATCACTCAATCACTCACTCAGTCTCACTCACTCACTCAGACTCACAGACTCACTCACTCAGTCAGTCACTCAGATTCACTCACTCACTCACTCACTCAGACTCACTCACTCAGGCTCACTCACACACTCACACTCACACTCACACTCACACTCAGACTCACTCACTCACTCACAGGCTCACTCACTCAGACTCACTCACTCACTCACTCAGACTCACTCACTCACTCAGACTCTCTCACTCACTCAGACTCACTCACTCACTCACTCACTCAGACTCACTCAGACTCACTCACTCACTCATTCACTCAGACTCACTCACTCACTCACTCAGACTCATTCACTCACTCACTCAGACTCACTTAGACTCACTCAGACTCACTCACTCACTCACTCACTCAGACACACTCACTCACTCAGACTCACTCACTCACTCAGACTCACTCACTCACTCTCACAGACTCACTCACTCAGACTCACTCACTCACTCACTCAGACTCACTCACTCACTCAGACTCACTCAGACTCACTCACTCAGACTCACTCACTCACTCAGACTCACTCATGCACTCACCCACTCAGACTCACTCACTCACTCACTCACTCAGTCACTCTCACTCACTCACTCACTCAGACTCACTCACACTCACTCACACTCACTCAGACTCACTCACTCACTCACTCAGACTCACTCAGACTCACTCAGACTCACTCACTCACTCAGACTCACTCATTCACACACCCACTCAGACTCACTCACTCACTCACTCAGACTCACTCAGACTCACTCACTCACTCACTCAGACTCACTCACTCACTCAGACTCACTCACTCACTCACTCACTCAGACTCACTCACTCACTCACTCAGACTCACTCACTCACTCACTCACTCAGACTCACTCATTCACTCACCCACTCAGACTCACTCACTCACTCACTCAGACTCACTCACTCACTCACTCAGACTCACTCACTCACTCACTCACTCAGACTCACTCACTCACTCAGACTCACTCACTCACTCACTTACTCAGACTCACTCACTCACTCAGACTCACTCACTCACTCAGACTCACTCACTCACTTACTCAGACTCACTCACTCACTCACTCAGACTCACTCACTCACTCAGATTTACTCACTCACTCACTCACTCACTCAGACTCACTCACTCACTCAGTCACTCAGATTCACTCACTCACTCACTCACTCAGACTCACTCACTCAGACCCGCTCACACACTCACAGACTCACTCACACTCACACTCAGACTAACTCACTCACTCACAGGCTCACTCACTCACAGGCTCACTCACTTACTCAGACTCACTCACTCACTCAGACTCACTCACTCACTCGCTCAGACTCACTCACTCACTCACGAACTCAGACTCACTCACTCACTCACTCAGACTCACTCACTCAGACTCACTCATTCACTCACCCACTCAGACTCACTCACTCACTCACTCACTCACTCACTCAGACTCACTCAGACTCACTCACTCACGCAGACTCACTCACTCACTCACTCACTCAGACTCACTCAGACTCACTCACTCACTCCGACTCACTCACTCACTCAGACTCACTCACTCACTCACTCACTCACTCAGACTCACTCACTCACTCAGACTCACTCACTCACTCAGACTCACTCACTCACTCACTCAGACTCCCTCACTCACTCACTCAGGCTCACTCACTCACTCACTCTCTCAGACTCACTCACTCACTCAGACTCACTCACTCAGACTCACTCACTCACTCAGACTCACTCAGACTCACTCACTCACTCAGACTCACTCATTCACTCACTCACTCACTAAGACTCACTCAGACTAACTCACTCACTCAGACTCACTCACTCACTCAGACTCACTCAGACTCACTCAGACTCACTCAGACTCACTCACTCACTCAGACTCACTCATTCATTAACCCCTCAGACTCACTCACTCTCTCAGACTCACTCAGACTCACTCACTCACTCAGACTCACTCACTCACTCACTCACTCACTCAGACTCACTCACTCAGACTCACTCACTCAGACTCACTCACTCACTCTGACTCACTCACTCACTCACTCAGACTCACTCACTCACTCACTCACTCAGACTCACTCACTCACTCACTCAGATTCACTCACTCACTCACTCACTCACTCAGACTCACTCACTCACTCACTCACTCAGACTCACTCACTCAGACTCACTCACACACTCACACTCACACTCACACTCAGACTCACTCACTCACTCACTCACAGGCTCACTCTCTCAGACTCACTCAATCACTCACTCAGACTCACTCACTCAGACTCACTCACTCACTCAGACTCTCTCACTCACTCAGACTCACTCACTCACTCACTCAGACTCACTCACTCACTCACTCATTCATTCACTCAGGCTCACTCACTCACTCACTCAGACTCACTCACTCACTCAGACTCACTTAGACTCACTCAGACTCACCCACTCACTCACTCACTCTCAGACTCACTCACTCACTCACTCACTCAGACTCACTCAGTCTCAATCAGACTCACTCACTCAGACTCACTCACTCACTCAGACTCACTCACTCACTCACTCAGACTCACTCACGCACTCAGACTCACTCAGTCACTCAGACTCACTCAGATTCACTCACTCACTCACTCAGACTCAATCACTCACTCAGACTCACTCACTCACTCACTCAGACTCACTTACTCAGACTCACTCACTCACTCACTCAGACTCACTCACTCACTCAGACTCACCCACTCACTCAGACTCACTCAGACTCACTCACACAGACTCACTCACTCACTCAGACTCACTCACGCACTCAGACTCACTCACTCAGACTCACTCAGATTCACTCACTCACTCACTCACTCAGACTCACTCACTCACTCAGACTCACCCACTCACTCAGACTCACTCAGACTCACTCACTCAGACTCACTCACTCACTCAGACTCACTCACTCACTCACTCAGACTCACTCACGCACTCAGACTCACTCACTCACTCAGACTCACTCAGATTCACTCACTCACTCACTCACTCAGACTCAATCACTCACTCAGACTCACTCACTCACTCACTCAGACTCACTCACTCAGACTCACTCACTCAGACTCACTCACTCACTCAGACTCACCCACTCACTCAGACTCACTCAGACTCACTCACTCAGACTCACTCACTCACTCACTCACTCAGACTTACTCACTCACTCACTCAGACTCACTCTCTCAGACTCACTCACTCACTCAGACTCACTCACTCACTCAGACTCACTCACTCACTCTCTCAGACTCACTCACTCAGACTCACTCACTCACTCAGACTCACTCACTCACTCAGACTCACTCAGACTCACTCACTCAGACTCACTCAGACTCACTCACTCACTCAGACTCACTCACTCACTCAGACTCACTCATTCACTCACCCACTCAGACTCACTCACTCACTCACTCACTCAGGCTCACTCAGACTCACTCAGACTCACTCACTCACTCACTCAGACTGACTCACTCACTCACTCAGACTCACTCACTCACTCAGACTCACTCACTCACTCACTCACTCAGACTCACTCAGACTCACTCAGACTCACTCATTCATTCACCCACTCAGACTCACTCACTCTCTCAGACACACTCAGACTCACTCACTCACTCAGACTCACTCACTCACTCACTCAGACTCACTCACTCATTCACTCAGACTCACTCACTCACTCTGACTCACTCACTCACTCAGACTCACTCACTCACTCACTCAGACTCACTCAGACTCACTCAGACTCACTCACTCACTCAGACTCACTCATTCACTCACCCACTCAGACTCACACACTCACTCACTCAGACTCACTCAGAATCACTCACTCACTCACTCAGACTCACTCACTCACTCACTCAGACTCACTCACTCACTCACTCAGACTCACTCACGCACTCAGACTCACTCACTCACTCAGACTCACTCAGATTCACTCACTCACTCACTCAGACTCACTCACTCACTCAGACTCACTCACTCACTCACTCAGACTCACTCAGACTCACTCAGACTCACTCATTCACTCTGACTCACTCACTCACTCAGACTCACTCACTCACTCACTCAGACTCACTCAGACTCACTCAGACTCATTCACTCACTCAGACTCACTCATTCACTCACCCACTCAGACTCACTCACTCACTCACTCAGACTCACTCACTCACTCACTCAGACTCACTCACTCAGACTCACTCACTCACTCAGACTCACTCACTCACTCACTCACTCAGACTCAATCACTCACTCAGACTCACTCACTCACTCACTCAGACTCACTCACTCAGACTCACTCACTCAGACTCACTCGCTCACTCACTCAGACTCACTCACTCACTCAGACTCACCCACTCACTCAGACTCACTCAGACTCACTCACTCAGACTCACTCACTCACTCAGACTCACTCACTCACTCACTCAGACTCACTCACGCACTCAGACTCACTCACTCACTCAGACTCACTCAGATTCACTCACTCACTCACTCACTCAGACTCACTCATTCACTCAGACTCACCCACTCACTCAGACTCACACAGACTCACTCACTCAGACTCACTCACTCACTCAGACTCACTCACGCACTCAGACTCACTCACTCATTCAGACTCACTCAGATTCACTCACTCACTCACTCACTCAGACTCAATCACTCACTCACTCAGACTCACTCACTCAGACTCACTCACTCAGACTCACTCACTCACTCACTCAGACTCACTCACTCACTCACTCAGACTCACTCACTCAGACTCACTCACTCAGACTCACTCACTCACTCACTCAGACTCACTCACTCAGACTCACCCACTCACTCAGACTCACTCAGACTGACTCACTCAGACTCACTCACTCACTCAGACTCACTCACTCACTCACTCACTCACTCACTCACTCAGACTTACTCACTCACTCACTCAGACTCACTCTCTCAGACTCACTCACTCACTCAGACTCACTCACTCACTCAGACTCACTCACTCACTCTCTCAGACTCACTCACTCAGACTCACTCACTCACTCACTCAGACTCACTCACTCACTCAGACTCACTCAGACTCACTCACTCACTCAGACTCACTCACTCACTCGGACTCAATCATTCACTCACCCACTCAGACTCACTCACTCACTCACTCAGACTCACTCAGACTCACTCAGACTCACTCACTCACTCACTCAGACTCACTCACTCACTCACTCAGTCTCACTCACTCACTCAGACTCACTCACTCACTCACTCAGACTCACTCAGACTCATTCAGACTCACTCATTCATTCACCCACTCAGACTCACTCACTCTCTCAGACTCACTCAGACTCACTCACTGACTCAGACTCACTCACTCACTCACTCAGACTCACTCACTCAGACTCACTCACTCACTGAGACTCACTCACTCACTCTGACTCACTCACTCACTCACTCAGACTCACTCACTCACTCACTCAGACTCACTCACTCACTCAGACTCACTCAGATTCACTCACTCACTCACTCACTCAGACTCAATCACTCACTCAGACTCACTCACTCACTCACTCAGACTCACTCACTCAGACTCACTCACTCAGACTCACTCACTCTCTCACTCAGACTCACTCACTCACTCAGACTCACCCACTCACTCAGACTCACTCAGACTCACTCACTCACTCAGTCTCACTCACTCACTCAGACTCACTCATTCACTCACCCACTCAGACTCACTCACTCACTCAATCACTCACTCAGACTCACTCAGACTCACTCAGACTCACTCACTCACTCACTCACTCAGACTCACTCACTCAATCACTCAGACTCACTCACTCACTCAGACTGACTCACTCACTCACTCAGACTCACTCAGACACACTCAGACTCACTCACTCACTCAGACTCACTCATTCACTCACCCACTCAGACTCACTCACTCACTCACTCAGACTCACTCAGACTCACTCACTCACTCACTCAGACTCACTCACTCACTCACTCACTCAGAATCACTCACTCACTCACTCAGACTCACTCACTCACTCACTCACTCAGACTCACTCACTCACTCACTCAGACTCACTCACGCACTCAGACTCACTCACTGACTCAGACTCACTCAGATTCACTCACTCACTCACTCACTCAGACTCAATCACTCACTCAGACTCACTCACTCACTCACTCAGACTCACTCACTCAGACTCACTCACTCACTCAGACTCACCCACTCACTCAGACTCACTCAGACTCACTCACTCACTCAGACTAACTCACTCACTCACTCAGACTCGCTCACGCACTCAGACTCACTCACTCACTCAGACTCACTCAGATTCACTCACTCACTCACTCAGACTCACTCATTCACTCAGACTCACCCACTCACTCAGACTCACTCAGACTCACTCACTCAGACTCACTCACTCACTCAGACTCACTCACTCACTCACTCAGACTCACTCACACACTCAGACTCACTCACTCACTCAGACTCACTCAGATTCACTCACTCACTCACTCACTCAGACTCAATCACTCACTCAGACTCACTCACTCACTCACTCAGACTCACTCACTCAGACTCACTCACTCAGACTCACTCACTCACTCACTCAGAATCACTCACTCACTCAGACTCACCCACTCACTCAGACTCACTCAGACTCACTCACTCAGACACACTCACTCACTCAGACTCACTCACTCACTCACTCACTCACTCAGACTTACTCACTCACTCACTCAGACTCACTCTCTCAGACTCACTCACTCACTCAGACTCACTCACTCAGACTCACTCACTCACTCACTCAGACTCACTCACTCAGACTCACTCACTCACTCACTCAGACTCACTCACTCACTCAGACTCACCCACTCACTCAGACTCACTCAGACTCACTCACTCACTCAGTCTCACTCACTCACTCAGACTCACTCATTCACTCACCCACTCAGACTCACTCACTCACTCAATCACTCACTCAGACTCACTCAGACTCACTCAGACTCACTCACTCACTCACTCACTCAGACTCACTCACTCAATCACTCAGACTCACTCACTCACTCAGACTGACTCACTCACTCACTCAGACTCACTCAGACACACTCAGACTCACTCACTCACTCAGACTCACTCATTCACTCACCCACTCAGACTCACTCACTCACTCACTCAGACTCACTCAGACTCACTCACTCACTCACTCAGACTCACTCACTCACTCACTCACTCAGAATCACTCACTCACTCACTCAGACTCACTCACTCACTCACTCACTCAGACTCACTCACTCACTCACTCAGACTCACTCACTCACTCAGACTCACCCACTCACTCAGACTCACTCAGACTCACTCACTCAGACTCACTCACTCACTCAGACTCACTCACTCACTCACTCACTCACTCAGACTTACTCACTCACTCACTCAGACTCACTCTCTCAGACTCACTCACTCACTCAGACTCACTCACTCACTCAGACTCACTCACTCACTCTCTCAGACTCACTCACTCAGACTCACTCACTCAGACGCACTCACTCACTCACTCAGACTCACTCACTAGCTCAGACTCACTCAGACTCACTCACTCAGAATCACTCAGACTCACTCACTCACTCAGACTCACTCACTCACTCAGACTCACTCATTCACTCACCCACTCAGACTCACTCACTCACTCACTCAGACTCAATCACTCACTCAGACTCACTCACTCACTCAACTCACTCACTCACTCACTCAGACTCACTCAGACTCACTCACTCACTCAGACTCACTCATTCACTCACCCACTCAGACTCACTCACTCACTCACTCAGACTCACTCAGACTCACTCACTCACTCACTCAGACTCACTCACTCACTCACTCACTCAGACTCACTCACTCACTCACTCAGACTCACTCACTCACTCACTCAGACTCACTCACTCAGACTCACTCACTCACTCAGACTCACTCACTCACTCACTCAGACTCACTCACTCACTCAGTCACTCAGATTCACTCACTCACTCACTCAGACTCACTCACTCAGACTCACTCACCCACTCACAGACTCACTCACACTCACACTCAGACTAACTCACACTCACAGGCTCACTCACTCACAGGCTCACTCACTCAGACTCACTCACTCAGACTCACTCACTCACTCAGACTCACTCACTCACTCAGACTCACTCAGACTCACTCACTCGCTCAGACTCACTCACTCACTCACTCACTCACTCAGACTCACTCAGACTCACTCACTCACTCAGACTCACTCACTCACTCAGACTCACTCACTCACTCACTCAGACTCACTCACTCAGACTCACACATTCACTCACCCACTCAGACTCACTCACTCACTCACTCAGACTCACTCACTCACTCACTCAGACTCACTCACTCACGCAGACTCACTCACTCACTCACTCAGACTCACTCAGACTCACTCACTCACTCCGACTCACTCACTCACTCACTCACTCACTAATTCACTCAGACTGACTCACTCACTCAGACTCACTCAGACTCTCACTCACTCAGACTCACTCACTCACTCACTCACTCAGACTCCCTCACTCTCTCACTCAGTCTCACTCACTCACTCACTCTCTCAGACTCACTCACTCACTCAGACTCACTCACTGACTCAGACTCACTCACTCACTCACTCAGACTCACTCACTCAGACTCACTCACTCACTCACTCACTCAGACTCACTCAGACTCACTCAATCACTCAGACTCACTCAGACTCACTCACTCACTCAGACTCACTCACTCACTCAGACTCACTCATTCACTCACCCACTTAGACTCACTCACTCACTCACTCACTCAGACTCACTCACTCAGACTCACTCACTCAGACACACTCACTCACTCAGACTCACTCACTCACTCAGACTCACTCACTCACTCAGACTCACTCAGACTCACTCACTCACTCAGACTCACTCATTCATTCAACCACTCAGACTCACTCACTCACTCAGACTCACTCAGACTCACTCACTCACTCACTCAGACTCACTCACTCACTCAGACTCACTCACTCACTCAGACTCACTCACTCTCTCAGACTCACTCACTCACTCACTCAGACTCACTCACTCACTCACTCACTCACTCAGACTCACTCACTCACTCAGATTCACTCACTCACTCACTCACTCACTCAGACTCACTCAGTCACTCAGACTCACAGACTCACTCACTCAGTCAGTCACTCAGATTCACTCACTCACTCACTCACTCACTCAGACTCACTCACTCAGGCTCACTCACACACTCACACTCACACTCACACTCACACTCAGACTCACTCACTCACTCACAGGCTCACTCACTCAGACTCACTCGCTCAGACTCACTCACTCACTCAGACTCTATCACTCACTCAGACTCACTCACTCACTCAGACTCACTCAGACTCACTCACTCACTCATTCACTCAGACTCATTCACTCACTCACTCAGACTCACTCACTCACTCACTCAGACTCACTTAGACTCACTCAGACTCACTCACTCTCTCACTCACTCAGACTCATTCACTCTCTCAGACTCACTCACTCACTCAGACTCACTCACTCACTCAGACTCACTCACTCACTCTCTCAGACTCACTCACTCACTCAGACTCACTCACTCACTCAGACTCACTCAGACTCACTCACTCAGACTCACTCAGACTCACTCACTCACTCAGACTCACTCACTCACTCAGACTCACTCATTCACTCACCCACTCAGACTCACTCACTCACTCACTCACTCAGACTCACTCACTCACTCACTCAGACTCACTCACTCACTCACTCACTCAGACACACTCACTCACTCACTCACTCAGACTCACTCACTCACTCACTCAGACTCACTCAGACTCACTAATACTCACTCACTCACTCAGACACACTCATTCACTCACCCACTCAGACTCACTCACTCTCACTCAGACTCACTCAGACTCACTCACTCACTCACTCAGACTCACTCACTCACTCACTCACTCAGACTCACTCACTCACTCACTCACTCAGACTCACTCAGACTCACTCACTCACTCAGACTCACTCACTCACTCACTCAGACTCACTCACTCACTCAGATTTACTCACTCACTCACTCACTCAGACTCACTCACTCACTCAGTCACTCAGATTCACTCACTCACTCACTCAGACTCACTCACTCAGACTCACTCACACACTCAAAGACTCACTCACACTCTCACTCAGACTACCTCACTCAGTCACAGGCTCACTTACTCACAGGCTCACTCACTCAGACTCACTCACTCACTCACTCAGACTCACTCACTCAGACTCACTCACTCACTCAGACTCACTCACTCACTCAGACTCACTCACTCACTCACTCACTAAGACTCACTCAGACTCACTCACTCACTCACTCAGACTCACTCACTCACTCACTCAGACTCACTCACTCACTCACTCAGACTCACTCACTCAGACTCACTCATTCACTCACCCACTCAGACTCACTCACTCACTCACTCACTCAGACTCACTCAGACTCACTCACTCACTCAGCCTCTCTCACTCACTCAGACTCACTCACTCACTCACTCACTCAGACTCACTCACTCACTCAGACTCACTCAGACTCACTCACTCACTCAGACTCACTCACTCACTCAGACTCCCTCACTCACTCACTCAGGCTCACTCAGTCACTCACTCTCTCAGTCTCACTCACTCACTCAGACTCACTCACTCACTCACTCTCTCAGACTCACTCACTCACTCAGACTCACTCACTCACTCACTCAGACTCACTCACTCACTCACTCACTCAGACTCACTCACTCACTCACTCAGATTCACTCACTCACTCACTCACTCACTCAGTCACTCAGATTCACTCACTCACTCACTCACTCAGACTCACTCACTCAGGCTCACTCACACACTCACACTCACACTCAGACTCACTCACTCACTCACAGGCTCACTCACTCAGACTCACTCACTCAGACTCACTCACTCACTCAGACTCTATCACTCACTCAGACTCACTCACTCACTCACTCAGACTCACTCAGACTCACAAACTCATTCACTCAGACTCACTCACTCACTCACTCAGACTCACTCACTCACTCACTCAGACTGACTTAGACTCACTCAGACTCACTCACTCTCTCACTCACTCAGACTCATTCACTCTCTCAGATTCACTCACTCACTCAGACTCACTCACTCACTCAGACTCACTCACTCACTCTCTCAGACTCACTCACTCACTCACTCAGACTCACTCACTCACTCAGACTCACTCAGACTCACTCACTCAGACTCACTCAGACTCACTCACTCACACAGACTCACTCACTCACTCAGACTCACTCATTCACTCACCCACTCAGACTCACTCACTCACTCACTCACTCAGACTCACTCACTCACTCACTCAGACTCACTCACTCACTCACTCACTCAGACTCACTCACTCACTCACTCAGACTCACTCACTCACTCACTCAGACTCACTCACTCACTCACTCAGACACAGACTCACTCAGACTCACTCACTCACTCAGACTCACTCATTCACTCACCCACTCAGACTCACTCACTCTCTCACTCAGACTCACTCACTCAGACTCACTCAGACTCACTCACTCACTCAGACTCACTCACTCACTCAGACTCACTCATTCACTCACCCACTCAGACTCACACACTCACTCACTCAGACTCACTCAGACTCACTCAGACTCACTCACTCACTCACTCAGACTCACTCACTCACTCACTCAGACTCACTCAGACTCACTCAGACTCACTCATTCATTCACCCACTCAGACTCACTCACTCTCTCAGACTCACTCAGACTCACTCTCTCACTCAGACTCACTCACTCACTCACTCAGACTCACTCACTCAGACTCAATCACTCACTCACTCAGACTCACTCACTCACTCTGACTCACTCACTCACTCACTCAGACTCACTCACTCAGACTCACTCACTCACTCAGACTCACTCAGATTCACTCACTCACTCACTCAGACTCAATCACTCACTCAGACTCACTCACTCACTCACTCAGACTCACTCACTCTGACTCACTCACTCAGACTCACTCACTCACTCACTCAGACTCACTCACTCACTCAGACTCACCCACTCACTCAGACTCACTCAGACTCACTCACTCAGACTCACTCACTCACTCAGACTCACTCACTCACTCACTCAGACTCACTCACGCACTCAGACTCACTCACTCACTCAGACTCACTCAGATTCACTCACTCACTCACTCACTCAGACTCAATCACTCACTCAGACTCACTCACTCACTCACTCACTCAGACTCACTCACTCAGACTCACTCACTCAGACTCACTCACTCACTCACTCAGACTCACTCACTCACTCAGACTCACCCACTCACTCAGACTCACTCAGACTCACTCACTCAGACTCACTCACTCACTCACTCACTCAGACTTACTCACTCACTCACTCAGACTCACTCTCTCAGTCTCACTCACTCAGACGCACTCACTCACTCACTCAGACTCACTCACTAACTCAGACTCACTCAGACTCACTCACTCAGACTCACTCAGACTCACTCACTCACTCAGACTCACTCACTCACTCAGACTCACTCATTCACTCACCCACTCAGACTCACTCACTCACTCACTCAGGCTCACTCAGACTCACTCAGACTCACTCACTCAGACTCACTCACTCACTCAGACTCACTCACTCACTCACTCAGACTCACTCACGCACTCAGACTCACTCACTCACTCAGACTCACTCAGATTCACTCACTCACTCACTCACTCAGACTCAATCACTCACTCAGACTCACTCACTCACTCACTCAGACTCACTCACTCAGACTCACTCACTCAGACTCACTCACTCACTCACTCAGACTCACTCACTCACTCAGACTCACCCACTCACTCAGACTCACTCAGACTCACTCACTCAGACTCACTCACTCACTCAGACTCACTCAGACTCACTCACTCAGACGCACTCACTCACTCACTCACTCAGACTCACTCACTCACTCAGACACACTCAGACTCACTCACTCAGACTCACTCAGACTCACTCACTCACTCAGACTCACTCACTCACTCAGACTCACTCATTCACTCACCCACTCAGACTCACTCACTCACTCACTCAGGCTCACTCAGACTCACTCAGACTCACTCACTCACTCACTCAGACTCACTCACTCACTCAGACTCACTCACTCACTCAGACTCACTCACTCACTCACTCAGACTCACTCAGACTCACTCACTCAGACTCACTCACTCACTCAGACTCACTCACTCACTCTCTCAGACTCACTCACTCAGACTCACTCACTCAGACGCACTCACTCACTCTCTCAGACTCACTCACTAACTCAGACTCACTCAGACTCACTCACTCAGACTCACTCAGACTCACTCACTCACTCAGACTCACTCACTCACTCAGACTCACTCATTCACTCACCCACTCAGACTCACTCACTCACTCACTCACTCAGGCTCACTCAGACTCACTCAGACTCACTCACTCACTCACTCAGACTCACTCACTCACTCAGACTCACTCACTCACTCAGACTCACTCACTCACTCACTCAGACTCACTCAGACTCACTCACTCAGACTCACTCATTCACTCACCCACTCAGACTCACTCACTCACTCAGACTCACTCAGACTCACTCACTCACTCACTCAGACTCACTCACTCACTCACTCAGACTCGCTCACTCACTCAGACTCACTCACTCACTCACTCAGACTCACTCACTCACTCACTCACTCAGATTCACTCACTCACTCACTCAGACTCACTCACTCACCCACTCACAGACTCACTCACACTCACACTCAGACTAACTCACTCACTCACAGGCTCACTCACTCACAGGCTCACTCACTCAGACTCACTCACTCACTCACTCAGACTCACTCACTCAGACTCACTCACTCACTCAGACTCACTCACTCACTCAGACTCACTCAGACTCACTCACTCGCTCAGACTCACTCACTCACTCACTCAGACTCACTCACTCACTCAGACTCACTCACTCACTCAGACTCACTCACTCACTCACTCACTCAGACTCACTCACTCAGACTCACACATTCACTCACCCACTCAGACTCACTCAATCACTCACTCAGACTCACTCACTCACTCACTCAGACTCACTCACTCACGCAGACTCACTCACTCACTCACTCAGACTCACTCAGACTCACTCACTCACTCCGACTCACTCACTCACTCACTCACTCACTCAGACTCCCTCACTCTCTCACTCAGTCTCACTCACTCACTCACTCTCTCAGACTCACTCACTCACTCAGACTCACTCACTGACTCAGACTCACTCACTCACTCACTCAGACTCACTCACTCAGACTCACTCACTCACTCACTCACTCAGACTCACTCAGACTCACTCAATCACTCAGACTCACTCAGACTCACTCACTCACTCAGACTCACTCACTCACTCAGACTCACTCATTCACTCACCCACTTAGACTCAATCACTCACTCACTCACTCAGACTCACTCACTCAGACTCACTCACTCAGACTCACTCACTCACTCAGACTCACTCACACTCACTCACTCAGACTCACTCACTCACTCAGACTCACTCAGACTCACTCACTCACTCATACTCACTCATTCATTCAACCACTCAGACTCACTCACTCACTCAGACTCACTCAGACTCACTCACTCACTCAGACTCACTCACTCACTCACTCACTCAGACTCACTCACTCACTCAGACTCACTCACTCACTCACTCACTCAGACTCACTCACTCTCTCAGACTCACTCACTCACTCACTCAGACTCACTCACTCACTCACTCAGACTCACTCACTCACTCACTCACTCAGACTCACACAGTCACTCAGACTCACAGACTCATTCACTCAGTCAGTCACTCAGATTCACTCACTCACTCACTCACTCACTCAGACTCACTCACTCAGGCTCACTCACACACTCACACTCACACTCACACTCACACTCAGACTCACTCACTCACTCACAGGCTCACTCACTCAGACTCACTCACTCAGACTCACTCACTCACTCAGACTCTATCACTCACTCAGACTCACTCACTCACTCACTCAGACTCACTCAGACTCACTCACTCACTCATTCACTCAGACTCACTCACTCACTCACTCAGACTCACTCACTCACTCACTCAGACACACTTAGACTCACTCAGACTCACTCACTCTCTCACTCAGACTCATTCACTCTCTCAGACTCACTCACTTACTCAGACTCACTCACTCACTCAGACTCACTCAGACTCACTCACTCAGACTCACTCAGACTCACTCACTCACTCAGACTCACTCACTCACTCAGACTCACTCATTCACTCACCCACTCAGACTCACTCACTCACTCACTCAGACTCACTCACTCACTCACTCAGACTCACTCACTCACTCACTCAGACTCACTCACTCACTCACTCAGACTCACTCACTCACTCACTCAGACTCACTCACTCACTCAGACTCACTCACTCACTCACTCAGACTCACTCAGACTCACTAAGACTCACTCACTCACTCAGACACACTCATTCACTCACCCACTCAGACTCACTCACTCTCTCACTCAGACTCACTCAGACTCACTCACTCACTCACTCAGACTCACTCACTCACTCACTCACACTCACTCAGACTCACTCACTCACTCCGACTCACTCACTCACTCACTCACTCACTCAGACTCCCTCACTCTCTCACTCAGTCTCACTCACTCACTCACTCTCTCAGACTCACTCACTCACTCAGACTCACTCACTGACTCAGACTCACTCACTCACTCACTCAGACTCACTCACTCAGACTCACTCACTCACTCACTCACTCAGACTCACTCAGACTCACTCAATCACTCAGACTCACTCAGACTCACTCACTCACTCAGACTCACTCACTCACTCAGACTCACTCATTCACTCACCCACTTAGACTCACTCACTCACTCACTCAGACTCACTCACTCAGACTCACTCACTCAGACTCACTCACTCACTCAGACTCACTCACACTCACTCACTCAGACTCACTCACTCACTCAGACTCACTCAGACTCACTCACTCACTCATACTCACTCATTCATTCAACCACTCAGACTCACTCACTCACTCAGACTCACTCAGACTCACTCACTCACTCAGACTCACTCACTCACTCACTCACTCAGACTCACTCACTCACTCAGACTCACTCACTCAATCACTCACTCAGACTCACTCACTCTCTCAGACTCACTCACTCACTCACTCAGACTCACTCACTCACTCACTCAGACTCACTCACTCACTCACTCACTCAGACTCACTCAGTCACTCAGACTCACAGACTCATTCACTCAGTCAGTCACTCAGATTCACTCACTCACTCACTCACTCACTCAGACTCACTCACTCAGGCTCACTCACACACTCACACTCACACTCACACTCACACTCAGACTCACTCACTCACTCACAGGCTCACTCACTCAGACTCACTCACTCAGACTCACTCACTCACTCAGACTCTATCACTCACTCAGACTCACTCACTCACTCACTCAGACTCACTCACTCACTCATTCACTCAGACTCACTCACTCACTCACTCAGACTCACTCACTCACTCACTCAGACACACTTAGACTCACTCAGACTCACTCACTCTCTCACTCAGACTCATTCACTCTCTCAGACTCACTCACTTACTCAGACTCACTCACTCACTCAGACTCACTCACTCACTCTCTCAGACTCACTCACTCACTCACTCAGACTCACTCACTCACTCAGACTCACTCAGACTCACTCACTCAGACTCACTCAGACTCACTCACTCACTCAGACTCACTCACTCACTCAGACTCACTCATTCACTCACCCACTCAGACTCACTCACTCACTCACTCAGACTCACTCACTCACTCACTCAGACTCACTCACTCACTCACTCAGACTCACTCACTCACTCACTCAGACTCACTCACTGACTCACTCAGACTCACTCACTCACTCAGACTCACTCACTCACTCACTCAGACTCACTCAGACTCACTAAGACTCACTCACTCACTCAGACACACTCATTCACTCACCCACTCAGACTCACTCACTCTCTCACTCAGACTCACTCAGACTCACTCACTCACTCACTCAGACTCACTCACTCACTCACTCAGACTCACTCACTCACTCACTCACTCAGACTCACTGACTCACTCACTCAGACTCACTCACTCACTCACTCAGACTCACTCACTCACTCAGATTTACTCACTCACTCACTCAGACTCACTCACTCACTCAGTCACTCAGATTCACTCACTCACTCACTCACTCACTCAGACTCACTCACTCAGACTCACTCACACACTCAAAGACTCACTCACACTCTCACTCAGACTATCTCACTCACTCACAGGCTCACTTACTCACAGGCTCACTCACTCAGACTCACTCACTCACTCACTCAGACTCACTCACTCAGACTCACTCACTCACTCAGACTCACTCACTCACTCACTCACTAAGACTCACTCAGACTCACTCACTCACTCGCTCAGACTCACTCACTCACTCACTCAGACTCACTCACTCACTCACTCAGACTCACTCACTCAGACTCACTCATTCACTCACCCACTCAGACTCACTCACTCACTCACTCACTCAGACTCACTCAGACTCACTCACTCACTCAGACTCACTCACTCACTCACTCAGACTCACTCACTCACTCAGACTCACTCAGACTCACTCACTCACTCAGACTCACTCACTCACTCAGACTCCCTCACTCACTCACTCAGGCTCACTCACTCACTCACTCTCTCAGTCTCACTCACTCACTCAGACTCACTCACTCACTCACTCTCTCAGACTCACTCACTCACTCAGACTCACTCACTCACTCAGACTCACTCACTCACTCACTCAGACTCACTCACTCACTCACTCACTCACTCAGACTCACTCACTCACTCACTCACTCAGATTCACTCACTCACTCACTCACTCAGACTCACTCAGTCACTCAGACTCACAGACTCACTCACTCAGTCAGTCACTCAGATTCACTCACTCACTCACTCACTCAGACTCACTCACTCACTCACTCACTCAGACTCACTCACTCACTCAGACTCACTCAGACTCACTCACTCACTCAGACTCACTCACTCACTCAGACTCCCTCACTCACTCACTCAGGCTCACTCACTCACTCACTCACTCTCTCAGTCTCACTCACTCACTCAGACTCACTCACTCACTCACTCTCTCAGACTCACTCACTCACTCAGACTCACTCACTCACTCAGACTCACTCACTCACTCACTCAGACTCACTCACTCACTCACTCACTCAGACTCACTCACTCACTCAGATTCACTCACTCACTCACTCACTCACTCAGACTCACTCAGTCACTCAGACTCACAGACTCACTCACTCAGTCAGTCACTCAGATTCACTCACTCACTCACTCACTCACTCAGACTCACTCACTCAGGCTCACTCACACACTCACACTCACACTCAGACTCACTCACTCACTCACAGGCTCACTCACTCAGACTCACTCACTCAGACTCACTCACTCACTCAGACTCTATCACTCACTCAGACTCACTCACTCACTCACTCAGACTCACTCACTCACTCATTCACTCAGACTCACTCACTCACTCACTCAGACTCACTCACTCACTCACTCAGACTCACTTAGACTCACTCAGACTCACTCACTCTCTCACTCACTCAGACTCATTCACTCTCTCAGACTCACTCACTCACTCAGACTCACTCACTCACTCAGACTCACTCACTCACTCTCTCAGACTCACTCACTCACTCACTCAGACTCACTCACTCACTCAGACTCACTCAGACTCACTCAGACTCACTCACTCAGACTCACTCAGACTCACTCACTCACTCAGACTCACTCACTCACTCAGACTCACTCATTCACTCACCCACTCAGACTCACTAACTCACTCACTCACTCAGACTCACTCACTCACTCACTCAGACTCACTCACTCACTCACTCACTCAGACTCACTCACTCACTCACTCAGACTCACTCACTCACTCACTCAGACTCACTCACTCACTCAGACTCACTCACTCACTCACTCACTCAGACTCACTCATTCACTCACCCACTCAGACTCACTCACTCTCTCACTCAGACTCACTCAGACTCACTCACTCACTCACTCAGACTCACTCACTCACTCACTCAGACTCACTCACTCACTCACTCAGACTCACTCACTCACTCAGACTCACTCACTCACTCAGATTTACTCACTCACTCACTCACTCACTCAGACTCACTCACTCACTCAGTCACTCAGAATCACTCACTCACTCACTCACTCAGACTCACTCACTCAGACTCACTCACACACTCAAAGACTCACTCACACTCTCACTCAGACTAACTCACTCACTCACAGGCTCACTCACTCACAGGCTCACTCCCTCAGACTCACTCACTCACTCACTCAGACTCACTGACTCAGACTCACTCACTCACTCAGACTCACTCACTCACTCAGACTCACTCACTCACTCACTCACTAAGACTCACTCAGACTCACTCACTCACTCGCTCAGACTCACTCACTCACTCACTCAGACTCACTCACTCACTCACTCAGACTCACTCACTCAGACTCACTCAGTCACTCACCCACTCAGACTCACTCACTCACTCACTCAGACTCACTCAGACTCACTCACTCACTCAGACTCACTCACTCACTCAGACTCACTCACTCACTCAGACTCACTCAGACTCACTCACTCACTCAGACTCCCTCACTCACTCACTCAGGCTCACTCACTCACTCACTCACTCACTCACTCACTCACTCACTCTCTCAGTCTCACTCACTCAGACTCACTCACTCAGACTCACTCACTCAGACTCACTCACTCACTCAGACTCACTCACTCACTCAGACTCACTCAGACTCACTCACTCAGACTCACTCACTCACTCACTCACTAAGACTCACTCAGACTAACTCACTCACTCAGACTCACTCACTCAGACTCACTCACTCAGACTCACTCACTCACTCAGACTCACTCACTCAGACTCACTCAGACTCACTCACTCACTCAGACTCACTCATTCATTCACCCACTCAGACTCACTCACTCACTCAGACTCACTCAGACTCACTCACTCACTCAGACTCACTCATTCACTCACCCACTCAGACTCACTCACTCACTCACTCTGACTCACTCAGACTCACTCACTCACTCAGACTCACTCACTCACTCACTCAGACTCACTCACTCACTCACTCAGACTCACTCACTCACTCAGACTCACTCACTCACTCAGACTCACTCAGACTCACTCACTCACTCACTCAGACTCACTCACTCACTCACTCACTCACTCACTCAGACTCACTCACTCACTCAGACTCACTCACTCACTCAGACTCACTCACTCACTCACTCACTCAGACTCACTCACTCACTCAGATTTACTCACTCACTCACTCAGTCACTCAGACTCACTCACTCACTCAGTCACTCAGATTCACTCACTCACTCACTCACTCAGACTCACTCACTCAGACTCACTTCCACACTCACAGACTCACTCACACTCACACTCAGACTAACTCACTCACTCACAGGCTCACTCACTCACAGGCTCACTCACTCAGACTCACTCACTCACTCACTCAGACTCACTCACTCAGACTCACTCACTCACTCAGACTCACTCACTGAGACTCTCTCATTCACTCACCCACTCAGACTCACTCACTCACTCACTCACTCAGACTCACTCAGACTCACTCACTCACGCAGACTCACTCACTCACTCACTCAGACTCACTCACTCACTCCGACTCACTCACTCACTCAGACTCACTCACTCACTCACTCAGACTCTCACTCACTCAGACTCACACAGACTCACTCACTCACTCAGACTCACTCACTCACTCACTCAGACTCCCTCACTCACTCACTCAGGCTCACTCACTCACTCACTCTCTCAGTCTCACTCACTCACTCAGACTCACTCACTCAGACTCACTCACTCAGACTCACTCACTTACTCAGACTCACTCAGACTCACTCACTCACTCAGACTCACTCACTCACTCACTCACTCAGTCTCACTCACTCAGACTCACTCACTCACTCACTCACTCAGACTCACTCACTCACTCTGACTCACTCACTCACTCACTCAGACTCACTCACTCACTCACTCACTCAGACTCACTCACTCACTCACTCACTCAGATTCACTCACTCACTCACTCACTCAGACACACTTTCTCACTCAGACTCACAGACTCACTCACTCAGTCAGTCACTCAGATTCACTCACTCACTCACTCACTCACTCACTCAGACTCACTCACTCAGACTCACTCACACACTCACACTCACACTCACACTCACACTCAGACTCACTCACTCACTCACAGGCTCACTCACTCAGACTCACTCACTCACTCACTCTCCCAGACTCACTCACTCAGACTCACTCACTCACTCAGACTCTCTCACTCACTCAGACTCACTCACTCACTCAGACTCACTCACTCACTCACTCACTCATTCACTCAGACTCACTCACTCACTCACTCAGACTCACTCACTCACTCACTCAGACTCACTTAGACTAACTCAGACTCACTCACTCACTCACTCACTCTCAGACTCACTCACTCACTCACTCAGACTCACTCAGACTCAGTCAGACTCACTCACTCAGACTCACTCACTCACTCAGACTCACTCAGACTCACTCACTCACTCCTCACTCAGACTCACTCCCTCACTCAGACTCACTCACTCACTCACTAAGATTCACTCACTCACTCAGTCTCACTCACTCACTCACTCAGACTCACTCACTCACTCACTCAGACTCACTCACTCACTCAGATTCACTCACTCACTCACTCAGACTCACTCACTCACTCAGACTCACCCGCTCACTCAGTCACTCAGATTCACTCATTCACTCACTCACTCAGACTCACTCACTCACTCACAGGCTCACTCAATCAGACAGACTTACTCACACACTCAGACTCACTCACTCGCAGGTTCACTCACTCACTCAGACTCACTCACTCACTCTCAGATTCACTCACTCAGACTCACTCACTAACTGACTCCCTCACTCAATCACAGACTCACTCCCTCAGACTCACTCACTCACAGACTCACTCATTCACTCAGACTCACTCACTCAGACTCACTCACTCACTCACTGACTCACTCACTCACAATCTCACTCACTCAGACTCACTCACTCAGACTCACTCACTCATTCACTGACTCAGTCACTCACAAACTCACTCACTCAGACTCACTCACTCAGACTCACTCTCTCATTCACTCACTCACTCACACTCAGACTCACTCACTCACTCAGACTCACTCACAGACTCACTAACTCACTCAGACTCACTCACACTCACTCGCTCAGACTCACTCACTCAGACTCACTCACAAACTCACAGACTCACTCACACTCGCACTCAGACTCACTCACTCACTCAGACTCACTCATTCACTCACCCACTCAGACTCACTCACTCACTCAGACTCACTCAGACTCACTCACTCACTCACTCACTCAGACTCACTCAGTCACTCACTCAGACTCACTCACTCACTCACTCAGACTCACTCAGACTCACTCAGACTCACTCACTCTCTCAGACTCACTCATTCACTCACCCACTCAGACTCACTCACTCACTCACTCAGACTCACTCAGACTCACTCACTCACTCACTCAGACTCACTCACTCACTCACTCACTCAGACTCACTCACTCACTCACTCAGACTCACTCACTCACTCAGACTCACTCACTCACTCAGACTCACTCACTCACTCACTCAGACTCACTCACTCACTCAGTCACTCAGATTCACTCACTCACTCACTCACTCAGACTCACTCACTCAGACTCACTCACACACTCACAGACTCACTCACACTCACACTCAGACTAACTCACTCACTCACAGGCTCACTCACTCACAGGCTCACTCACTCAGACTCACTCACTCACTCACTCAGACTCACTCACTCAGACTCACTCACTCACTCAGACTCACTCACTCACTCACTCAGACTCACTCAGACTCACTCACTCACTCGCTCAGACTCACTCACTCACTCAGACTCACTCACTCACTCACTCAGACTCACTCACTCAGGCTCACTCATTCACTCACCCACTCAGACTCACTCACTCACTCACTCACTCAGACTCACTCAGACTCACTCACTCACGCAGACTCACTCACTCACTCACTCAGACTCACTCAGACTCACTCACTCACTCACTCACTCACTCAGACTCACTCACTCACTCAGACTCACTCAGACTCACTCACTCACTCAGACTCACTCACTCACTCAGACTCCCTCACTCACTCACTCAGGCTCACTCACTCACTCACTCTCTCAGTCTCACTCACTCACTCAGACTCACTCACTCAAACTCACTCACTCAGACTCACTCACTCACTCAGACTCACTCAGACTCACTCACTCACTCAGACTCACTCAGACTCACTCACTCACTCAGACTCACTCACTCACTCACTCACTAAGACTCACTCAGATTAACTCACTCACTCAGACTCACTCACTCACTCACTCACTCAGACTCACTCAGACTCACTCCCTCACTCAGACTCACTCAGACTCACTCACTCACTCAGACTCACTCAGACTCACTCACTCACTCAGACTCACTCACTCACTCACTCACTAAGACTCACTCAGACTAACTCACTCTCTCAGACTCACTCACTCAGACTCACTCACTCACTCACTCACTCACTCAGACTCACTCACTCACTCAGACTCACTCACTCACTCAGACTCACTCAGACTCACTCAGACTCACTCACTCAGACTCACTCATTCATTCACCCACTCAGACTCACTCACTCACTCAGACTCACTCAGACTCACTCACTCACTCAGACTCACTCACTCACTCACTCACTCAGACTCACTCACTCAGACTCACTCACTCACTCACTCAGACTCACTCACTCACTCTGACTCACTCACTCACTCACTCAGACTCACTCACTCACTCACTCAGACTCGCTCACTCACTCACTCACTCAGGTTCACTCACTCACTCACTCAGACTCACTCACTCCCTCAGACTCACAGACTCACTCACTCAGTCAGCCACTCAGATTCACTCTCTCACTCACTCACTCAGACTCACTCACTCAGACTCACTCACACACTCACACTCACACTCACACTCACACTCAGACTCACTCACTCACTCACTGAGACTCACTCACTCACTCAGACTCTCTCACTCACTCAGACTCACTCACTCACTCACTCAGACTCACTCACTCACTCACTCACTCACTCATTCACTCAGACTCACTCACTCTGACTCACTCACTCACTCAGATTCACTTAGACTCACTCAGACTCACTCACTCACTCACTCACTCTCAGACTCACTCACTCACTCACTCAGACTCACTCAGACTCACTCAGACTCACTCACTCAGATTCACTCACTCACTCAGACTCACTCACTCACTCAGACTCACTCACTCACTCCTCACTCAGACTCACTCACTCACTCACTCTGACTCACTCACTCACTCACTAAGGTTCACTCACTCACTCAGTCTCACTCACTCACTCACTCAGACTCACTCACTCACTCAGACTCACTCACTCACTCAGATTCACTCACTCACTCACTCAGACTCACTCACTCACTCAGACTCAGCCGCTCACTCAGTCACTCAGATTCACTCACTCACTCACTCACTCTGACTCACTGACTCAGACTCACTCACACACTGACAGACTCACACTCACACTCAGACTCACTCACTCACTCACAGGCTCACTGAATCAGACAGACTTACTCACACACTCAGACTCACTCACTCGCAGGTTCACTCACTCACTCAGACTCACTCACTCACTCACAGATTCACTCACTCAGACTCACTCACTAACTGACTCCCTCACTCAATCACAGACTCACTCCCTCAGACTCACTCACTCACAGACTCACTCATTCACTCAGACTCACTCACTCAGACTCACTCACTCACTCACTGACTCACTCACTCACAAACTCACTCACTCTCTCAGACTCACTCACTCAGACTCACTCACTCATTCACTGACTCACTCACTCACAAACTCACTCACTCAGACTCACTCACTCAGACTCACTCACTCATTCACTCACTCACTCACACTCAGACTCACTCACTCAGTCAGACTCACTCACAGACTCACTAACTCACTCAGACTCACTCACGCTCACTCGCTCAGACTCACTCACTCAGACTCACTCACAAACTCACAGACTCACTCACACTCGCACTCAGACTCACTCACTCACTCAGACTCACTCACTCACTCACAGACTCACTCACTCAGACTCACTCACTCACAGGCTCACTCACTCAGACAGACTTACTCACACACTCAGACTCACTCACTCAGACTCACTCACTCACAGATTCAATCACTCACTCAGACTCACTCGCTCACAGACTCACTCACACACTCACACACTCACTCTTGCACACACGCACTCTCGTGCGCACACTCACTCTCGCATGTGCACGCACACATACTCTCTCACTCTCACACACTCTCACACACACACAAACATGCACCCACACATACTCTCACACTCACTCTTGCCCACATACTTTCACACTCACTAACATACATACATGCCCTCTCTCACACTCACACACCTACACACATACTCTGTCACTTGGTGTACCAAATTGACCGTACACTATTATTGGTGTACCAAATTGACCCTACACTACTATTGGTGTTCCAAATTGACCCTACACTATTATTGGTGTACCAAATTGACCCTACACTATTATTGGTGTACCAAATTGACCCTACACTATTCTCCCCTGAATCTGGCTACAGTAGGGGTACCATTTGCAGACACACGGGGCAAGGTAGTTGTAGGAAAATGCTTTAAAATGGCGGCGCGGGCTCGTTGGGCCGAAAGGCCTGTTTCCCGTGCCGGGTTGTTCTTTGTTCTTTGTTCTTTCAAAATCTCACACAAACAGTCACACGGTATGTGGAAGAATGCACTTGTTGACACAGCCCTTAATCCCAGCTAAACTGTGACCAAGGTAACCTGGAGCGTAGTTCTGCACTGCCTTCCTGGTAACTGCCTGACAGTCAACCCTGACTCAATATCAGGTTAGCACTCCCCTCACCGTCAGACCACAGCAACCTCCCAAACACCACCTTCACATCTTAGCCACAGTACTCAGTGACCTACAGCGGCTCCCAGCCAGGCAGCACCTCACGTTTCAATCTTTGATTTCAAACACCTACAAATCTCCTATCTCTGTGACCTCCCCCAACCCCTACAACCCTCCCTATCTCTGTAACCAATCCCGGTCCCTACAACCCTCCCTATCTCTGTAACCAACCCCGGTCCCTACAACCCTCCCTATCTGTGTAACGTCCTCCAGCCCCTACAACCCTCCCTATCTCTGAAACCAACCCCGATCCCTACAACCCTCCCTGTCTCTGTAACCAACCCCGGTCCCTACAACCCTCCCTACCTCTGTAACCAACCCCGGTCCCTACAACCCTCCCTACCTCTGTAACCCACCCGATCTCTGCAATCTCCTTCCACTCCTACAACTCTCCCTATCACTGTAACCTCCTCCTGCCTCTACAACCCTCCCTATCTTCGCAACCTCCTTCCGCTCCTACAGCCTTCCTTATATCTATAACCTCCTCCAGCCCCTACAACACACCCTATCTCTGTAACCCTCCCAATCTCTGTAACCTCCTCCAACCTCTATAACCCTCTCTTTCTCTGTAATCTCCTCCAGTCCCTACAACCCTCCCTATGGCCGTAACATCCTCCAGCCCCTACAATCCTATCTCAGTAACCTCCTCCACTGCCTACTATCCTTCCTAACTCTGTAACTGTTTTCTGCCCCTACAACCCTCCCTATCAGTGTAACGTCCTCCAGCCCCTACAACCCTCCCTATCTCTGTAACCTCCTCCAGCCCCTACAACTCTCCCTATCAGTGTAACGTCCTCCAGCCCCTACAACCCTCCCAATCTCTGTAACCTCCTCCAGCCCCTACAACCCTCCCTATCTCTGTAACCTCCTCCAGTCCCTACAATCCTCCCTATCTCTGTAACCTCCTCCAGTCCCTACAATCCTCCCTATCTCTGTAACCTCCTCCAGTCCCTACAACCCTCCCTATCTCTGTAACCTCCTCCAGCCCCTACAACCCTCCCTATCTCTGTAACCTCCTCCAGTCATTATAACCCTCCTTATTTCTGTAATTTCTTCCTGTCCCTAATATCCAACTACAGACCTTTGCTTCACCGCACATCTTTTCTTTCAATTTGATACCATCCCAACCTTTGCTATTTACCCATGGAGGATGCATCTATTTGGCCGTCTTTCATTCTCGGTGGTTAATCAGTAATGAAATATTTCCTCAAACGCCTGCCAAGTTTGGCACCCTTTGCCTTTGTTATCCAGTCCATTGTAACTCTGCTTTAATTTTCATATCATTGCTTTCATTTACATTTTCAAAGGCGAGCTTCAGACCCACATTTCTTCCCCTCAAACTGGAGGTGAAATTTCATTGTGCTATGATGGCTCTTGCCGAGAGGATCTTTTACCCGTTTATCAATCCTGTCCCGTCGCACAATTACCAGCTCCAAAATACCAGGTTCAGTCCCAGAATTTAATCATTTGAAAAACAAACTGTCCAGATTACACATTTACCAAGCTGCTTTTGCAAAATTTTGATCACAGATCCTCTAACTCAATGCCATGCCCCCCCTGCCAGCTCCCAATACCCCTTGACACCTTTTGAACCCAGAAATCTATCCATTTCCTTCTTCAATATATTGGTCTCTAGAGGAAAGAATTCCACAGCTCCAACAGCCTCTGAGTGAAGAAAGTTCTCCTCACCTCAGTCCTGAATGGCTTACCCCATATCCCAACACTGTGATACTTTGTTCCACACCAACACCACTGCTCCCCCCCTCCCCCCACCCGCCAGAGGAAACAACATCCCGACATCCAAAGCATCCAGCCCTGTCAGAATTTAAAAGACAAGTCTCTCAGTGACACGGTAGCACAGTGGGTTAGCACTGCTGCTTCACAGCTTCAGGGTCCTGGGTTCGATTCCCGGCTCGGGTCCACACTGTCTGTGTGGAGCTTGCACATTCTCCTCGTGTCTGCGTGGGTTTCCTCCAGGTACTCCGGTTTCCTTCCGCAGTCCATAGATGTGCGAGTTAGGTTGATTCCCCATTCTAAATTGACCGTAGATGCATAGGTTAGAGGGATTAGTGGGTATAATGTGTCAGGATATGGGGGTAGGGCCTGGGTGGGATTGTGGTTGGTGCAGACTCGATGGGTCGAATGGCCTCTTTCTGTACTGGAGGATTCTAGGATAGCGATGAGGACCATCAGAGAGAATACAGCAGGATACAGATCAGTTGGAGACTTGGGCAGAGAGATGGCAAATAGCGGTTAATCTGGACAAATGTGACGTAATGCATTTTGGACGGTCAAATATAGATAGGAAATATACAATAAATGGCAGAATCCTTAAGAGTATTGTTAGGCAGAGGGATGTACAGGTACACAGGTCACTGAAAGTGGCAATACAGGTGGAGAAGGTAGTCAAGAAGGCATACGGCATGCTTGTCTTCATCGGCCGGGGCATAGAGTTTAAAAATTGGCAAGTCATGTTGCAACGTCATAGAACCTTAGTTAGATCACACTTGGAATATAGTGTTCAATTCTGGTCACCACACTACCAGAAGGATGTGGAGGCTTTGGAGAGGGTACAGAAAAGATTTACCAGGATGTTGCCTGGTATGGAGGGAATTAGCTATGAGGAGAGGTTGGAGAAACCTGGTTTGTTCTCACTGGAATGATGGAGGTTGAGGGGAGACCTGATAGAAGGCTACAAGATGATGAGAGGCATGGACAGAGCGGATAGTCAGAAGCTTTTTCCCAGGGTGGGAGAGTCGATGACAATGGTTTAAGATGCGAGGGGCAAGATTCCAAGGAGATGTACGGGACACGTTTTTTACAGAGAGGGTGGTGGGTGCCTGGAACTCGCTGCCAGGGGGAGGAGTGGAAGCAGATATGACAGTGGGTTTTAAGGGGTGTCTGGACAAATAAATGAATAGGATGGGAATAGAGGGATATGGTCCCCGGAAGGGACCAGAAGGGTTTTAGTTCAGTCGGCAGCATGGTCAGTGCAGGGGGCTGAAGAGACTGTTCCTGTGCTGTAATTTTCCTTGTACTTTGACATGCTCAGCATGCCAGGAACGGGTCCTGGGTGGCATCATCTGGGCTCACATTCCCATTCATCCATGCCAGTCAGAACTCACACCGACTGCTCTTCTGCACCAACGGGGACCAGAAGTGACGGCCTGGCCAGGGGAGATCAGAGAGCATTGAAGCCCCTGAGGGGTCAGGGCAGAGCCGGACAATCCCCATGGGGCAGTGCCAACCTGCAGTGCCCATCTGGCACCCTGCCACTGCCCACTGGGCATCATCGCACCGCTCTTTGGGCACCCTAGCACCATTCACTGGGCACCCTGGCACTGCCCACTGGGCACCTTTGCCATGCCCACAAGGTACCATAACTGCACCAGGGCAGTGCCAAGGGCATGAGGTTACTCTGCCAATGTCACCAATGACAGGGGGGGTGGGCAGGGCGGAGTGCGATGCCCGTGAGGGTGGTCGGTTGGGGGCAGGGGTGGCAGGTGGCTGCCTGCGCAATGGCACCCCGAGCCGTCTCAGCGCCCCCCCCATTGCATCCACAACATCTGAATCCTTCCCGTTGCTGAAAGCTGAGGGTTTGGACACATTCTCCATCTTGTGCTGTAGGTATTCTGGGGGCTTGATAAGAAGTTAGCCCAGCAGAAACATTTCCCCTCGGTGAACTGGCTGATCAGCTACAGTAAGTACACCCGGACGCTGGACGAGTATTACGAGAAGCACTTCTCCGAGTTTGTTCCCCTGCGTACCAAGGCCAAGGAGATTCTTCAGGAGGAGGAGGACCTGGCTGAGATTGTACAGCTGGTCGGAAAGGTGAGCCACGGAGGGGGAGGGAGGGGTAGGGAGGGAGGGGAGGGAGGAGTGGGAGGGAGGGGGAGGGAGGAGGGGGAGGGAGGAGTGGGAGGGAGGGGAAGGAGGAGGGGGAGAGGGGGGAGGGAGGAGTGGGAGAGAGGGGAGGGAGGAGTGGGAGGGAGGAGGGGGAGGGAGGCGTGGGAGGAGTGGTAGAGAGGGGAGGGAGGAGTGGGAGGGAGGGGAGGGAGGAGTGGGAGGGAGGAGGGGGAGGGAGGAGTGGGAGGAGTGGGAGGGAGGGGTAGGGAGGAGTGGGAGAGAGGGGAGGGAGGAGTGGGAGAGAGGGGAGGGAGGAGGGGGAGAGAGGGGAGGGAGGAGTGGGAGGGAGGGGAGGGAGGAGTGGGAGGGAGGGGCAGGGAGGAGTGGGAGGGAGGGGAGGGAGAGAGGGGAGGGAGGAGTGGGAGGGAGGGGAGGGAGGAGTGGGAGGGAGGGGCAGGGAGGAGTGGGAGGGAGGGGCAGGGAGGAGTGGGAGGGAGGGGGAGGGAGGAGTGGGAGAGAGGGGAGGAAGGAGTGGGAGAGAGGGGAGGGAGGGGTGGGAGGGAGGGGAGGGAGGAGTGGGAGGGAGGGGGAGGGAGGAGTGGGAGGGAGGGGTAGGGAGGAGTGGGAGGGAGGGGTAGGGAGGAGTGGGAGGGAGGATTGGGAGGGAGGGGAGGGAGGAGTGGGAGGGAGGGGTAGGGAGGAGTGGGAGGGAGGGGAGGGAGGAGTGGGAGGGAGGGGAGGGAGGAGTGGGAGGGAGGGGAAGGAGGAGTGGGAGGGAGGAGTGGGAGGGAGGGGTATGGAGGAGTGGGAGGGAGGGGAGGGAGGAGTGGGGGGGAGGGGAGGGAGGAGTGGGAGGGAGGGGAGGGAGGAGTGGGAGAGAGGGGAGGGAGGAGTGGGAGGGAGGGGAGGGAGGAGTGGGAGGGAGAGGGAAAGGGGAGGAAGGGAGAGGGAAAGAAAGAGGGAGGGGAGAGGAAGGGAGGAAGTGGAGGGAGGGAGGGAGGGAAGAAGGGTGACAGGTTTTTGGGGACTCTCGCTCTCTGTGTGTTGGGGTGGTGTGTATCTATTTGTATTTATTTCCCTCTCTCTCACCTGCTCTCTGTCAGCCACAGAATCACAGAGATGTACAACACAGAAACAGGCCCTTCGGCCCAACTCATCCATACTGACCAGGTTTCCCAAACTGATTTAGTCCCATTTGCCTGTGTTTGGCCCATCTCCCTCTAAACCTTTCCTATTCATGTCGCTTTCAAATCTGTAACTGTAGTAATTGTAGCCGCCTCTACCACCTCCTCTGGCAGCTCATTCCATCTACATCCCACCCTCTGTGTGAAAAAGGTGACACTCAGGTCCAGTTTCAATCTTTCCCCTCTCACCTGAGGCCTGTGCCCTCGAGTTTTGAGCTGCCCTACTCTGGGGAAAAGATTTTGACTCTTCACCTTATGATGATTTTATAGACCTGTATAAAGTTATCCCCTCATCCTCCTACACTCCAGGGAGAGACAGTCCCAGCCTATCCAGCCTCTCCTTAGAATTCAAACCTTCCATTAGAGTCATAGAGATTTACAGCATGGAAACAGGCCCGTCGGCCCTAAGCTAGTCCCAATTACCCGCACTTGGCCCATATCCGTCTATCCCCATCTTAACCATGTAACTTTCTAAATGCTTTTTAAAAAACAAAATTGTACCCACCTCTACTACTACTTATTCCAGACACTCACTATCCTCTGTGTGAAAGAAAAAGCTGCTCTGGACACTTTTGTATCTCTCCCCTCTCACCTTAAACCTCTGCCTTTTAGTTTTAGACTCCCCTACCTTTGGGAAAAGATATTGACTTTCTCGCTGATCTGTGGCCCTCATTATTTTATAGACATTATTATAAATCTTTTTTGCACCCTTTCCAGTTTAATAACATCCTTCCTACAGCAAGGCGACTGGAATTGTCCCCCTTACTCCAAATGTGGTCTTACCAATGTCTTGTACAGTTGTAATATAAAGTCCCAACTCCTGTATTCAATGCCCTGAATGATGAAGGCCAGTGTGCCAAACTTCTCCTTCACCACCCTGTCTTCCATGATGCCACTTCCAAGGAACTATGTACCTGTACCCCTCGGTCTCCCTGTTCAACAACACTCCCCAGGCCCTACCATTAACAGGTGTAAGTCCTGTCCTGGTTTGTCTTACCAAAATGCAACACTTTATCTGAATTAAACTCCATCTGCCATTCCTTGGCCCACTGGCCCAGATGATCAAGATCCCACTGTAGCCTTAGATAACGTCTTCACTGTCCACTCTACCACCAATTTTAGTGTCATCCACAAACTTACAAAGTGTGCCTCCTAAAATCTCATCCAAACCGTTTGTATAAATGACAAACGACAGTGGACCCAGCACCGATCCCTGGAGCACACTGCTGGTCACAGATCTCCAGTCTGCCTGGTACACAAACCAATTTTTTTTAATCCAATTGGCTAGTTCTTGCTGGATCCCATGTGACCTAACCTTCCTGACTGGTCTACCATGCTGTACCTTGTCAAAGGCCTTGCGATCGTCCATGTAGACAATGTCTACAACACTGCCCTCATCTTTGGTCACCCTTTCAAAAAACGCTATCAGATTTGTAAGACACAATTTCCGACGTACAAAGCCATGCTGATTATTCCTAATCAAAGAACAACAAAAGTTACAGCACAGGAACAGACCCTCCATGCTTACACCGGTCATGCTGACCATCTGAACTAAAACCTTCTACCCTTCCAGGGTCCATATCTCTCTATTCCCATCCTAGTCATATATTTGTTTACTATTACTATTTAAAGGGCGAAAAGCTGCAGCAGGCGACGGTGCAGAGGGACCTGGGGGTCCTTGTGCACGAGTCACAAAAACCCAGCTTGCAGGTGCAGCAGGTGGTCAGGAAGGCGATTGGGATGCTGGCCTTTATAGCGAGGGGGATTGAATATAAAAGCAGGGAGGTCTTGCTGCAACTGTACAGGGCACTGGTGAGGCCGTAACTGGAGTACTGTGTGCAGTTTTGGTCGCCGCACTTACGCAAGGATATTTTGGCCTTGGAGGGAGTGCAGAGGAGGTTCACGAGGCTGATACTGGAGATGAGGGGATTGGAGTATGAAGAGAGACTGGGTCTGTACTCGTTAGAGTTTAGAAGGATGAGGGGGGATCTTATAGAGACGTATAAGATAATGAAGGGGATGGATAGGGTAGAGGTAGAGAGATTCTTCCCGCTTAGAAAGGACAGTAGGACTAGGGGGCACAGCCTCAAGATAAGGGGGGGGCAGTTTAGAACGGAGTTGAGGAGGAACTTCTTCACTCAAAGGGTGGTGAATCTCTGGAATTCTCTGCCCGTTGAAGTGGTGGAGGCTGCCTCGCTAAATATATTTAAGTCACGGGTAGATAGGTTTCTGATAGACAAGGGGATTAAGGGTTATGGGGAGAAAGCGGGAAAGTGGAACTGATTCACTTCAGATCAGCCATGATCTTATTGAATGGTGGGGCAAGCTCAAGGGGCTAGATGGCCTACTCCTGCTCCTATTTCTTATGTTCTTATGTTGTCTAGACACCCCTTAAAAGTCACTATCGTATCTGCTTCCACAACTTCCCAGCGGTGAGTTCCAGGCATCCACCATCCTCTGTGCAAAAAAATTGCAGTAAAAAGTCTGACAACACCAGGTTTTAGTCCAACCTATTTATTTGATAATATACTCACAAGCTTTCGAGGGGACTGCCTCTTTGTCAGGTGAATGGAGAGTTCTGGCCTCAGACAGAGCATATAAAGCACAGACAGTTTAGAGATTACTGATTAGAATGCGAATCCTTACACCTAACCTGCTGTTCAAGACCTGTCACGACAGCGCAGAGTCGCTGAACAGAGACTGATAGCCAAGTTCCACACACATGAGGACGGTCTCAACAGGGATCTTGGGTTCATGTCGCACTATCTGTAACCCCCGTGACTTGCCTGGGTTTGCAAAACCTCACTTACTGTACTGTCTGGAGACAGTACACATCTCTGTAACCTGTGATCAGTGCTCCTTCCACTCACATTGTCGGCCACTTCAGGACTTGAACAGCAGGTTAGGTGTAAAGATTCGCATTTGAATCAGTAATCTCTAAACTGTCTGTGCTTTATATGCTCTGTCTGAGGCCAGAACTCTCCATTCACCTGACGAAGGGGCTAACCCGAAAGCTTGTGAGTCTATTATCAAATAAATAGGTTGGACTAAAACCTGGTGTTGTCAGACTTTTTACTGTGTTTACGCCAGTCCAACGCCGGCATACCCACATCAAAAAAATTGCCTCATACATCTCCTTTAAACCTTGCCCCTCGCATTTTAAACCTATGCCCCCGAGTAATTGACTCTTCCACCCTGGAAAAAAGCTTCCACTCTGTCCACGCCCCTCATAATCTTGTAGCCTTCTATCAGATCGCTCCTCAGCCTCTGTTGTTCCAGTGAGAACAAACCAAGTTTCTCCAACCTCTCCTCACAGCTAATGCTCTCCATACCAGGCAACATCCTGGTAAATCTTTTCTGTACCATCTGCTGAGCTTCCACATCCTTCTGGTAGTGTGGTGACCAGAGTTGAACACTATATTCCAAACACAGCCTAACTAAGGTTCTATAAAGCTGCAACATGACTTGCCAATTTTTAAATTCAATACCCCGGCCGATGAAGACAAGCATGCCGTATGCCTTCTTGACTACCTTCTCCACCTGCATTGCCACTTTCAGTGACCTGTGTACGTACACCCAGATCCCTCTGCCTATCAATACTCCTAAGGGTCCTGCCATTTACTGTATATTTCCTATCTGTATTAGACCTTCCAAAATGCATTACCTCACATTTCTCCAGATTAAACTCCACCTGCCATCTCTCCACCCAAGTCTCCAACTGATCTATATCCTGCTGTATCCTCTGATGGTCCTTATCACTATTCGCAAACCCATCAACTTTTGTGTCGTTCACAAACTTACTAATCAATCCAGTTACATTTCCCTCCACATCATTTATATATATTACAAACAGCAAAGATCCCAGCACTGATCCCTGAGGAACACCGCTTGTCACAACCCTCCATTCAGAAACACACCTTTCCACTGCTACCCTCTGTCTTCTTTGACTGAGTAAAAAGTCTGACAACACCAGGTTTTAGTCCAACCGATTTATTTGATGATAGACTCACAAGCTTCAAATATCATCAATATCATCAAATAAATCGGTTGGACTAAAACCTGGTGTTGTCAGGCTTTTTACTGTGTTTACGCCAGTCCAACGCCAGCGTACCCACATCATGACTTCTTTGACTGAGCCAGTTTTGTATCCACCTTGCCAGCTCGCCTCTGATCCCATGCGACTTCACCTTCTGCACCAGTCTGCCATGAGGGACCTTGTCAAAGGCCTTACTGAAGTCCATGTAGACAACATCCACTGCCCCACCCTCATCAACCATCTTTGTCACTTCCTTGAAAAACTCGATCAAGTTAGTGGGATATGACCTCCCCTTCACAAAATCCTATTGCCTCTTGCTAATACGTCCACTTATTTCCAAGTGGGAATAAATCCTGTCTCGAAGAATCCTCTCCAATAATTTCCCTATCACTGATGTCAGGTTCACTGGCCTGTAATGACCTGGATTATCCTTGCTACCCTTCTTAAACAAAGGAACAACACTGGCTATTCCTCTGAGACCTCTCCTGCAGCCTAAGAGGACACATAGATTTCTCTCAAGGCCCCAGCAATTTTCTCCCTTGCCTCTCTCAGTATTCTGGGGTATAGACCATCAGGCCCTGGGAACTTATCTACTTTAATGTTTCTCAAGACCCTCAGTACCACCTCCTTTCTGATCTCAACATGACTCAAACTATCTACAAACTATCAGTCCTTGCCTTTCCAAATACATGTAGATCCTGTCTATCAGTATTCCTTCCGAGGTGATGGCCTAGTGGTATTATTGCTAGATTATTAATCCAGAAACTCAGCTAATGTTCTGGGCAAGCAGCTTCGAATCCCACCACGGTAGATGGTGGAATGAAGAATCTGCTGGCGATCATGAAACCATTGCCGTAAAAACCCACTGGTTCACTAATGGCCATTAGGGAAGGAAATCTGCCATCCTGACCTGGTCTGGCCAACATGTGACTCCAGAGCCACAGCAATGTGGTTGACTCTCAACTACCCTCCAAGGACAACGAGGAATGGACAATAAATTCTGGCGCGCATGTCCTATGAATGAATAAATTTTTTTAAAAAACTTACCCCCCACTGACGTTGGGCTAATCGGTCTGTAGTACCATGGTTTTTCCCTGTCAACTTTCCTAAATAAGAGATCAACATTTGCCTCCCTCCAGTCTTCTGGCGACTCACCAATAGCTGTCCATGATACAATTATCTCCCTAGCTTCCCCAATGCCCTGGGATACACACAATCAGGTCCCAAGGATTTATTACCTTTATGCGTTTTAAGACCTCCAGCACCTCCTCTTCTGCTTTTCAAGACATCTCTATTTACTTCCCCGCGTTTCCTAACTTCCTCCGTGGTGAATACTGACAAGAACTATTCATTTAGGATCTCACCCATCTCCTGGGGCTCCACACATAGACAACCTCATTGATCTTAAAGGGGACCTATTCTCTACCTAGTTACTCTTCTGCCCTTAATATGTTTGTAAAATATCTTTGGATTCTCCTTTACCTCCCCTGTCAAAAGCTATCCCATGTCCCCTTATTGCCCTCCTGATTTCTCTTTGAAGTGTACTCCTACACCCCCTATACTCCTCAAGGGATTCACTTGACCCCCAGCTGCCTACACTCGACATAAGCTTCCTTCTTTTTATTGACCAGAGCCTCGATATCTCGAGTCATCCAGCGTTCCCTACTCCTGCCAGCCTTGCACTTCACACTAACAGGAACACGCTGGCCCTGAATTCTCGTTATCTCGTTTTTGCTTGCCGGACTGTGTGTGTCCACAGGTACACGTGAGTGGTGTTTGTGGGCATTTGATAAGATGCCACACAAAAAATTTAACATAGAAGGTTCTTGCACATGAGATTAGGAGTAATTTATTACCTTTGATAGAGGAGCGGCTAACTAATTGAAACATAAGAACATAAGAAATAGGAGCAGGAGTAGGCCATCTAGCCCTTCGAGCCTGCTCCGCCATTCAATAAGATCATGGCTGATCTGTCGCTGCTCAGTTCCACTTTCCCGCTTTCTCCCCATAACCCTTAATCCCCTTGCCTACCAAAAACCTATCTACCTGCGTCTTAAATATATTTAACGAGGCAGCCTCCACCACTTCAACGGGCAGAGAATTCCAGAGATTCACCACCCTTTGAGTGAAGAAGTTCCTCCTCAACTCTGTTCTAAACTGCACCCGCCTTATCTTGAGGCTGTGCCCTCTAGTCCTGCTATCCTTTCTGAGCGGGAAGAACCTCTCCACCTCTACCCTATCCATCCCATTCATCATCTTACACATCTCAATGAGATCTCCCCTCATCCTTCTAAACTCTAACGAGTACAGACCCAGTCTATTCAGCCTCTCCTCATAGCTCAACCCCCTCAACTCCAGTATCAGCCTAGTAAACCTCCTCTGCACTCCCCCCAAGGCCAAAATATCCTTGCGCAAGTGCAGCGACCAAAACTGCACACAGTACTCCAGCTGCGGCCTCACCAGTACCCTATACAGCCGCAGCAAGACCTCCCTACTTTTATATTCTATCCCCCTCGCTATGAAGGCCAGCATCCCATTTGCCTTCCTGACCACCTGCTGCACCTGCAGGCTGGGTTTGGTAAGCAGAGAGTTAGGATAATTAGGGAAGTGAAGTTAAGGCCACAGACAGATCAGAAATAAGAGGTGAGACAGGATTGGGGGGCTGAATGGCCACGTCTGCCTCATTTCTGTGTTTGTATTCAAACATAGTAATAGTCGCAACAGAGACGCACACAGTAACACGGATACACACAGTCCCAGAACACAATTGAGGTGTACAAGATGAGGGGGGGAGGAATTGGCAGTATAAATGTGGAGAGGATGTTTTCTCTTGTGGAGTAATCAAGAACAAGAGGTCATTGTTTTAGGATAAGGGGTTGCACATTTAACTCAGAGATGAGGAGAAACTACTTCTCTTACCATCCCTAATTGCCCTTAAACTGAGTGTCTCACTCGGTCATTTAAGGATCACATTGCTGTGGCTCTGGAGTCAGATGTAGACCAGACCGGGTGAAGATGGAAGGTTTCCTTCCCTAAAGGGCAGCAGTAAACCAAAAGGTCAATGATAGTTCCTTGATCACCATTCTGAGACTGGCTTTGTATTCCAGATTCATTCATTGAATTTAAATTTCACAAGCTGCCAGAGTGGGATTCGGACCTGAGTTCCCAGAGCATTACCCTGGCCTCTAGATAACTAACCCAGTGACAATACTGCTTCCCCCACCTTTTGTCCAACTATCTCTTTATCTGCATCTCTCTCTCACTCTGTCCTTCACTCTTTCTCTCTCTCACTTTGTCTCACACAATCTCTCACTCTCTAACCCATTCTTTGTCACTCTCTCTCTCTCTTTCCCGCTCTTTCTGTCCCTGTCTTTCTTTCTCTCCCTCCATTCCCCTCTCTCACTCTTTTCCCCTCTGTCCCTCTCTCTCTCTGTCACTCTCTCTCCCTTTCTGTCGCTCCCTGTCACTCTCTCTCTCTCTCACTCTCTCTACCTCTCTGTCACTCATTCTCCCTGTCACTCTCTGTCTCACTTCTCTCACTCTGTCACCCACTCTCCCTTTCTGTCACCCCCTTTCTGTCACTCACTCTCGTCACTCAGTCTCTGTCTCTCTCACTCTCTGTCTCTCTCACTTTCTGTCTCTCACTCTGTCTCTCACTCTGTCTCTCTCTTTCTGTCTGTCTGTCTCTCTCTCACTCGCTGTCTCTCTCTGTCTCTTTTTGTCTCTCTCCCTCTTTCTCTTTCACTCTGTGTCACTCACTCTGTCTGTCTGTCTGTCTCTCTCTGTCTCTCTCACTCTGTCTCTCTGTCTCTCTCTCTGTCTCTCTCACTCTCTCTCGCTGTCTCTCTCACTCTCTCTCTCACTCGCTGTCTATCTCTCTCTCTTTTTGTCTCTATCCCTCTTTCTCTCTCACTCTGTGTGTCTCACTCTGTCTCTTTCTGTCTCTCTCTCTCACTGTCTCTCTCTCTCTCTCTGTCTTTCTCTCTCTCTGTCTCTCTCCAGCTCTGTAATAAATATATTTTTGAATCCACTCTTGTCCCACAGGCCTCTTTAGCTGAAACAGATAAGATCACTCTGGAGGTGGCAAAGCTCCTTAAGGATGATTTTCTGCAGCAGAACGGACACTCTCCCTATGACAGGTGGGTGGGGGGTGAGGAGGAAGGGGAGGTGGGTGGGGGGTGAGGAGGAGGGGCAAGTGAGTGGTGTAGGGATGTTTGGGCAAAGGAAGCGAGAGTGGGAGGGGTCAAAGGGATTCTCCGAAGCCCCTATTCCAAGTGATACCCCTTTGGACAATCCAACATGGACAGGCACATAGACATTGCGAGGTCCCCACACTCCTCCTGTGAGGTGGGTGAGCTGCTGGCCTCCGGTTTACCTTTGTGGAGGGAGCGATGCCTCCTTGAGTCAGAATCATTGCCCCTACATCTGAGCGGAACCCAACCCCCTTCCGATTACCAGGAACTCAGAGTGAGGGGTGGGGAAACCCAAAAATTGCGGGGGGTGGTGTTGGCTGTAGCTCAATTCTTCCTGTGGGATCCTGCTGTGCAGAGGGAGTGACATCGGCGCCTCCTGGAGGGGTAATGACGTGGCAGTTACCTAACACAGTGTGGTCTCCTTCCTGTGTCCAGTGCTCACGGGTAGGCTCGCCCTCACAAACCACCCTCCCCCATCATTTTCTCTCTCTCTCTCTCGTCCCTTGTTTACAGGTTTTGCCCCTTCTATAAGACGGTGGGGATCCTGCAGAACATCATTGGTTTCTACGAACTGGCCCGACACGCAGTGGAGACCACGGCACACTCTGAGAGTCGCATCACCTGGGCGAATATCCGGGAGAACCTGGGAGACGTTCTGTACAAGCTCAGCTCCATGAAGTTCAAGGTGAGTGTGCAGTAGGCCCTCTTTCCCCAACCCACCAACTGCTCAGACCCTCAGGTGAGATAGCCTTGGGTGGAATGATGACACAGTGGTTAGCACTGCTGCCTCACAGCGCCAGGGATCTGGCTTCAATTCCAGCCTCAGGTCACCACCGTCTGTGTGGAGTTTGCACATTCTCCCCGTGTCTGCGTGGGTTTCCTCCGGATGCTCTGGTTTCCTCCCACAGTCCAGAGATGTGCAGGTTAGGTGCATTGGCCACGCGCAATTGTCCCTTAATGTCAGGGAGACTAGCAGGGGTTGTGGACATAAGGCCTGGGTGGGATTGTTGTTGGTACAAGTTCAATGGGCTGAATGGCCTCCTTCTGTAGGAGTTTATGATTCTTTGAACCTCACTGAGCCACCTGATTACCAGGATCTGTGTTAACCCTGCAGGGTATAAATATGAGGGGGAAGAGAGTCTTTCTCTCTCTCTGTGACTCCATCTGTACCATTATCTCTGTTTGTCTGTCTCTCTCTACATTTCTGAGTATCTCTCATTCACTCTGTCTCTCACTCTATATCTATCCAACTTTAAGAACATAAGAACTAGGAGCAGGAGTCGGCCATCTGGCCCCTCGAGCCTGCTCCGCCACTCAATAAGATCGTGGCTGATCTTTTTGTGGACTCAGCTCCACTTACCCTCCCGCTCACCATAACCCTTCATTCCTTTACTGTTCAAAAATGTATCTATCCTTGCCTTAAAAACATTCAGTGAGGTAGCCTCAACTGCTTCACTGGGCAGGGAATTCCACAGATTCACAACCCTTTATGTGAAGAGGTTCTTCCTCAACTCAGTCCTAAATCTGCTCCCTCTTATTTTGAGGCCATGCTCCCTCGTTCGAATTTCACCCACCAGTGGGAATAACTTCCCTGCTTCTATCTCATCCGTTCCCTTCATAATTTTACATGTTTCTATAAGATCTCCCCTCATTCTTCTGAATTCCAATGAGTTTAGCCTCAGTCTACTCAGTCTCTCCTCATAAGCCAACCCTCAACTCCGGAATCAACCTAGTGAATCTCCTCTGTACCCCCTCCAGAGCCGGTATATCCTTTCTCAAGTAAGGAGACCAAAACTGTACACAGTACTCCAGGTGTGGCCTCACCCAGCACCTTATACAACTGCAACATAACCTCACAGTTTTTAAACCCCATCCCTCTAGCAATGAAGGACAAAATTCCATTTGCCTCCTTAATTACCTGCTGCACTTGCAAACCAACTCCTTGTGATTCTTACACAAGGACACCCAGATCCCTCTGCACGCTGCAATTTTTTTTACCATTTAAATAATGGTCCAGTGAGAGTAAATAATAGTTCCTTTCTATCACTCTCTCTCTCTCTCCCCCATCTATCCCTACGAGTGTCTCTTTGTCTCAATCTGGGCACAGTGGTTAGCACTGCTGCCTCACAGTGCCAGGGACCCGGGTTCAATCCCTGGCTTGGCTAACTGTCTGTGCAGACTCTGCATGTTCTCCCCATGTCTGTGTGGGTTTCCTCCAGTGAGGTGCATTGGCCGTGCTAAATTCTCCCTCAGTGTGCCCAAACAAGTGCCGGAGTGTGACCACAAGGGGATTTTCACAGTAACTTCATTGCAGTGTTAATGTAAGACGACTTGTGACACTAATAAATGAATTTTAAAAAAATGTTGAATGGCGAAGCAGATTTGAGGGGATGAATGACTTACTTCTGCTGCACTCTTTCTACTGCTCTCCTTCCCCCTCTCCGTTTTACTCTCTCTCTTTCTCATTCCCTCTCTTATTCCTCACCAGGATCCAGTCAAGGACGGTGAGGCGAAGATAAGGGCAGACTATGCTCAGCTCCACGATGAGATGCAAAATGCGTTCCGCAATCTGGAGGATTGAGTGAGGACTGGGCGGCTGATCGGCCACGGGAGGCGGCACCCCAACAGTGGGAAAGGGATCAGAGTCTTGCAAACACCTCACCCCCTCCAAACATTAAATAAAACAAATACTTCCAAATACAACAACTGCTCGCTGGCATTTTGTTTTAAATATTGCAGGTTTGTGGGGAGAGGTGGGTGAGAGGGTTAATCCCCCCTCCGATAGGGGAACAGACTGCCCGGTGTATGTCAATGGGGAGAGGTGGGTGAGAGGGTTAATCCCCCCTCCGATAGGGGAACAGACTGCCCGGTGTGTGTCAATGGGGGAGAGGTGGGTGAGAGGGTTAATCCCCCCTCCGATAGGGGAACAGACTGCCCGGTGTGTGTCAATGGGGGAGAGGTGGGTGAGAGGGTTAATCCCCCTCCGATAGGGGAACAGACTGCCCGGTGTGTGTCAATGGGGGAGAGGTGGGTGAGAGGGTTAATCCCCCCTCCGATAGGGGAACAGACTGCCCGGTGTGTGTCAATGGGGGAGAGGTGGGTGAGAGGGTTAATCTCCCCTCCGATAGGGGAACAGGCTGCCCGGTGTGTGTCAATGGGGGAGAGGTGGGTGAGAGAACAAGAACAGTATAGTACAGGAACAGGCCCTTCGGCCCAACAAGCCTGCACTGGCAATAATACCTTTTTAAATTAAAGACCTTTTGCCTCTATGTGGTCCGTATCTCTCTATTCCCCGCCTATTCATGTATCTGTTAAGATACTTCTTAAATGTTGCCATTGAATCAACTTCTACCATCTCCTCTGGCAGCACGTTCCAGGCACTTACCACCCTCTGTGTAAAGAAAACTCACCGCTCACATCTCCTTTAAACTTTCTCCCTTTTACCTTAAACCTATGTCCCCTATTAGTTGACATTCCTGCCCTGGGAAGAAGACTCTGACTGTCCATTCTATCCATGCCTCTTGTAATTTTGATAGTCAGGTCGCCCCTCAGTCTCCGACACTCAAGTGAAAACAAACTAAGTTTGTCCAATCTCTCCTCATAGAGAATGCCTTCCATACCAGGCAACGTCGTGGTAGATCTTTTTCTGTACCCTCTCCAAAGCCTCCACATCCTTCTGGTAGTGGAGCGACCAGAACTGTATGCAATATTTCAATGTGGCCTAACTAGAGTTCTCTGCAGCAGCAACATCATAGAAACCCTACAGCACAGAAAGAGGCCCTTCGGCCCATCGAGTCTGCACCGACCACAATCCCACCCAGGACCTACCCCCAATCTGTACATATTTTACCCACTAATCCTCTAACCAATGTATCTACGGTCAACTTAGCATGGCCAATCAACCTAACCCGCACATCTTTGGAGTGTGGGAGGAAACCGGAGCACCCGGAGGAAACCCACGCAGACACGAGAAGAATGTGCAAACTCCACACGGACAGTGACCCAAGCCGGGAATCGAACCCAGGTCCCTACAGCTGTGAAGCAGCAGTGTTAACCACTATGCTACCATGCTGCCCGATGATTTGCCAATTTTTATACTCTCTGCTCCGGCCAATGAAGGCAAGCACGCCATACACCTTCTTGATCACCTGATTCATTGCGTTGCCACTTTCAGAGAACTGTGATCCTGTAGGCCTAGATCGCTCTGTAGGTTAATGCTTCTGCCATTTACTTTATACATCCCTTCTGCATTACACTTCCAAAAATGCATCGACTCGCATTTGTCTGGATTAAATTCCATCTGCCATTTCTCCACCTGAGCCTTACTATATCCTGCTGTATCCTCTGACCAGCCTCCTCAATATTCATAGCTCCTCCAGTCTTTGTGTCATCTAATAACTTACTAATCGGACCATCTACATTTTCCTCCTGATCATTTATATATATTACAAACAGCAGAGGTCCCTGCACTGATCCCTACAGAATGCCACTAGCTACAAATCTCCATTCTGAAAAACACCCTTCCACCGCTACTCTGTCTCCTCTGTGCCCAATCCAGTTCTGTATCCATCTTGCCAGCTTACTGCGGGTACGTGTGACTTCACCTTCTGTATCAGCCCGCAATGAGGGACCTTGTCAAAGTCCTTGTCCATGTAGACAACATCCACTGCCCTACCTGTATCAATCATCTTCATCACTTCCTCCAAAAACTCAATCAAGTTTGTGAGACACAACCGGCCCCACACAAGCCATTCTGCCTGCTGCTGTTAAATCCATATTTTCCCAAATGTGAGTAAACCCTGTTCATAAGAATCTTCTCCAATAATTTGCCTACCACTGATATAAGGCTGACTGGCCTGTAATTACCTGGATTATCCCTGCTGCCCTTAAACAAAGGGACAAGATTGGCTATTCTCCAGTCGGCTGAGACCTCCTGTGATAAAGGAGGATACAAAGATTTTGTACAAGGCTCCAGCAATTTCCTCCCTCAGCATTCTGGGATCGAATACCTTAAGGTCTACCTTAATGCTTTTCAAAACATCCAATTCCTCTTTTATATCGACGTGTCCTAGAATATCAGCATCGCCCTCTCTATACTCACTCTCTGCCATATCCTTCGCCATTGTGAACATCGATGCAAAGTATTTGTTAATGACTGCACTCTTTCTGCTCCATGTAGAAGTTCCCTCTTTGTCATTGACTGGACCCACCCTTCCCCTAGCCACCTTCTCGCTCCTTATATGCGCTTAAAATATATTGGGATTTCTCTCAATCATGTTTGTCAAGGGCATTTCATGGTCCTTTTTAGCCCTCCAACTCCTGTTTAAGTTCCCTAAGAACATAAGAAATAGGAGCAGGAGGAGGCCATCTAGCCCTTCGAGCCTGCCCCGCCATTCAATAAGATCATGGCTGATCTGACGTGGATCAGTTCCACTTTCCCGCTTTCTCCCCATAACCCTTAATCCCCTTGTCTATCAGAAATCTATCTACCCGTGACTTGAATATATTTAGCGAGGCAGCCTCCACCACTTCAATGGGCAGAGAATTCCAGAGATTCACCACCCTTTGAGTGAAGAAGTTCTGCCTCAACTCTGATCTAAACTGCGTCCCCCCCCCGCCTTATTTTGAGGCTGTGCCCTCCAGTTCTAGTTCTAGTTCTGCCCTCCAGGGAACAGGCCATGCAGTATGTGTAAATGGGTGACAGTCTCTGCTGTTTTGGGTTAAACACTTTGTTTAGTTCTCCCCAGACTTTTCCTCCTGTTTGTTAAGTTCTGACCAGCTCCAAGTCTGTGATATCCACACGCTTCAGGTTCAAACAGGATAAGAGATGCATAAAGCACCGGGATTCACGGAGTGTCAGCACTGCGACTAGAGAGACAGATAGACAGAGGAAAAGAGTAAGACAGAGAACGGGGAAGTGTGGCAAGGACAGAGAGAAACAGAGAGAGAGAGAGAAAGAGGCAGATAGAAATAGAGACGTAGGGTGTGAAATAGAAAGGCAGGCAGAGAGTGTGACACAAACAGACAGGAGAAGAGAGTTAAAGTGACACACAGTGAGAGACACAACAAGGGAGGCAGAGACAGGGAGTGAGAAACAGAGATAGTGAAGGATAGGGAGAGAGAAAGAGGCACTCGTCGAGATATCTTAGAAGCAGAGAGAGAGATACAACAACAGCAGATAGAGCCGAGAGAGAAATAAATACAAAGTGAGATAGCAGGAGAGAGAAAGGGAGAAGGGGAGAAAGGCAGACAGAGAGAGAGAGGGTGAGAGGGGCAGAAACAGAAAGAGGGTGAGGGGGGCAGATACAGAGAGAGGGTGCGAGGGGCAGATACAGAAAGAGGGTGAGAGGGGCAGATACAGAAAGAGGGTGAGAGGGACAGATACAGAAAGAGGGTGAGACGGACAGACACAGAGAGAGGGTGAGAGGGGCAGATACAGAAAGAGGGTGAGAGCGGCAGACACAGAGAGAGGGTGAGAGGGGCAGACACAGAGAGAGGGTGAGAGGGGCAGATACAGAAAGAGGGTGAGAGGGACAGATACAGAGAGAGGGTGAGAGGGGCAGATACAGAGAGAGGGTGAGAGGGGCAGACACAGAGAGAGGGTGAGAGGGACAGATACAGAGAGAGGGTGAGAGGGACAGATACAGAAAGAGGGTGAGAGGGGCAGACACAGAGAGAGGGTGAGAGGGACAGACACAGAAAGAGGGTGAGAGGGGCAGATACAGAAAGAGGGTGAGAGGGACAGACACAGAAAGAGGGTGAGAGGGGCAGACACAGAGAGAGGGTGAGAGGGACAGACACAGAAAGAGGGTGAGAGGGGCAGATACAGAAAGAGGGAGAGAGGGGCAGACACAGAGGGTGTGTGACTTGGATATAAGCTTGTGAGTTTGGATTTGCATTGGTGAGTGCTCTCTTTTATCCTCTGCTTGGTGGGGTTGTTTTATCTCTATTTATGCCCTGAGTCTATTCATCCCCAGCCATTTCAGAACTCTCTCCGTGTGACTATTCAGTCCCACCTGCCAGTCCACTCTCCACCCAAACCCTGACTGAAAAACCTTCTCCCCCTTATCTGTGATAGGGGAAAGTGTACAGGGGGATGTGGGAGGGGATTGAATGGGGTAGACTGTGATAGGGGAGAGTTTATAGGGGGATGTGGGAGGGGATTGAATGGGGTAGACTGTGATAGGGGAGAGTGTACAGGGGGATGTGGGAGGGGATTGAATGGGGTAGACTGTGATAGGGGAGAGTGTACAGGGGGATGTGGGAGGGGATTGAACGGGGTAGACTGTGATGGGGAGAGTGTACATGGGGGTGTGGGAGGGGATTGAATGGGGTAGACTGTGATAGGGGAGAGTGTACAGGGGGATGTGGGAGGGGATTGAATGGGGGAGAGTGTGATAGGGGAGAGTGTACAGGGGGATGTGGGAGGTGGTGGAATTGGGCAGACTGTGATAGGGGACAGTGTACAGGGGGACATGGGAGGGGATTGAATGGGGTAGACTGTGATAGGGGAGAGTGTACAGGGGAATGTGGGAGGGGATTGAATGGGGAAGACTGTGATAGGGGAGAGTTTACAGGGGGATGAGGGAGGGGATTGAATGGGGGAGAGTGTGATTGGGGAGAGTGTAGATGGGGATGTGGGAGGGGATTGAATGGGGTAGACTGTGATAGGGGAGAGTGTACATGGGGATGTGAGAGTGGATTGAATGGGGGAGAGTGTGATAGGGGAGACTGTACAGGGGGTTGTGGGAGGGGATTGAATGGGGGAGACTGTGATGGGGAGAGTGTACATGGGGATGTGGGAGGGGATTAAATGGGGTAGACAGAGATGGGGAGAGTGTACATGGGGATGTGGGTGGGGGTGTAATGGGGAGACTGTGATGGGGAGAGTGTACAGGGGGACGTGGGAGGGGATTGAATGGGGTAGACTGTGATAGGGGAGACTGTACAGGGGGATGTCGGAGTGGATTGAATGGCGTAGATGTGATAGGGGAGAGTGTACGGGGGGATGTGGGTGGGGATTCAATGGGGTAGACTGTGATGGGGGAGAGTGTACAGGGGGACATGGGAGAGGATCGAATGGGGTTGACTGTGATAGGGGAGAGTGTACAGGGGGATGTGGGAGTGGGTGTAATGGGGAGACTGTGATGGGGAGAATGTACATGGGGATGTGGAGGGGATTGAATGGGGGAGAGTGTGATAGGGGAGATTGTACAGGGGGATGTGGGAGAGGATTGAATGGGGTAGACTGTGATGGGGAGAGTGTACATGGGGATGTGGGAGGGGATTGAATGGGGTAGACTGTGATGGGGAGAGTGTACATGGGGATGTGGGAGGGGATTGAATGGGGTAGACTGTGATGCGGAGAGTGTACATGGGGACGTGGGATGGGATTGAATGGGGTAGACTGTGATGGGGAGAGTGTACATGGGGATGTGGGATGGGATTGAATGGGGTAGACTGTGATACGGGAGAGTGTACAGGGGGATGTGGGAGGGGATTGAATGGGGTAGACTGTGATGCGGAGAGTGTACATGGGGATGTCGGAGGGGATTGAATGGGGTAGACTGTGATAGGGGAGAGTGTACATGGGGATGTGGGAGGGGATTGAAAGGGGTAGACAGTGATGGGGAGAGTGTACATGGGGATGTGGGTGGGGATTGAATGGGGGAGAGTGTGATAGGGGAGAGTGTACAAGGGAATGTGGGAGGGGATTGAATGGGGTAGACTGTGTTGGGGAGAGTGTACGTGGGGATGTGGGAGAACATTGAATGGGGAAGACTGTGTTAGGGGAGAGTGTACATGGGGATGTGGGAGGGGATTGAACGGGGGAGAGTGTGATAGGGTAGAGTGTACAGGGGGATGTGGGAGGGGATTGAATGGGGTAGACTGTGACAGCGGAAAGTGTACATGGGGATGTGGGAGGGGATTGAATGGGGTAGACTGTGATAGGGGAGAGTCTACGGGGGATGTGGGAGGGGATTGAATGGGGTAGACTGTGATAGGGGAGAGTGTACAGGGGGATGTGGGAGGGGATTGAATGGGGTAGACTGAGATGGGGAGAGTGTACATGGGGATGTGGGAGGGGATTGAATGGGGTAGACTGTGATAGGGGAGAGTGTACAGGGGGATGTGGGAGGGGATTGATTGGGGGAGAGTGTGATGGGGAGAGTGTACATGGGGATGTGGGAGGGGATTGATTGGGGGAGAGTGTGATAGGGGAGAGTTTACAGGGGGATGTGGTAGGTGATTGAATGGGGTAGACTGTGATAGGGGAGAGTGTACAGGGGGATGTGGGAGGGGATTGAATGGGGGAGACTGTGATAGGGGAGAGTGTACAGGGAGATGTGGGAGGGGATTGAATGGGGTAGACTGTGATAGGGGAGAGTGTACATGGGGATGTGGGAGGTGGTGGATTGGGGTAGACTGTGATAGGGGAGAGTGTACATGGGATGTGGGAGGGGATTGAATGGGGGAGATTGTGATAGGGGAGCATGTACAGGGGGATGTGGGGGGGTCGTGTAATGGGGTAGACTGTGATTGGGGAGAGTGTACATGGGGATGTGGGAGGGGATTGAATGGGGGAGAATGTGATAGGGGAGAGTGTTCTGGGGGATGTGGGAGGTGGTGGAATGGGGTAGTCTGTGATAGGGGAGAGTGTACAGGGGGATGTGGGAGGGGATTGAATGGGGTAGACTGTGATGGGGAGAGTGTACAGGGGGATGTGGGAGTGGGTGGAATGGGGTTGATGTGATAGGGGAGAGTGTACAGGGGATGTGGGAGGGGATTGAATGGGGTAGACTGTGATAGGGGAGAGTGTACAGGGGGATGTGGGAGGGGATTGAATGGGGTAGACTGTGATGGGGAGAGTGTTCATGGAGATGTGGGAGGGGATTGAATGGGGTAGACTGTGATAGGGGAGAGTGTACATGGGGATGTGGGTGGGGATTGAATGGGTAGACTGTGATAGGGGAGAGTGTACATGGGGATGTGGGAGGGGATTGAATGGGTAGACTGTGATAGGGGAGAGTGTACATGGGGATGTAGGAGGGGATTGAATGGGGTAGACTGTGATAGGGGAGAGTGTACAGGGGGGTGTGGGAGGGGATTGAATGGGGTAGATGTGATAGGGGAGAGTGTACATGGGGACGTGGGAGGGGATAGAATGGGGTTGACTGTGGTCGGGGACAGTGTACATGGGGATGTGGGTCGGGTTGGAATGGGGGCGAGTGTGAAATGGGAGAGTGTACAGGGGGATGTGGGAGGGGGTGGAAAGGGGTTGACTGTTTTAGGGGAGAGTGTACTTGGCGATGTGGGAGGGGATTGAATGGGGGAGAGCGTGATAGGGAGAGTGTACAGGGGGATGTGGGAGGGGATTGAATGGGGTAGACTGTGACAGGGGAGAGTGTAGAGGGGGATGTGGGAGGGGGTGGAAAGGGGTTGACTGTTTTAGGGGAGAGCGTACGTGGGGCTGTGGCGCTGGGCAGGGGCTCAGTAGGAGGGTGGGATTGAATGCACGATCCATTGGAGGCCATGAATAATTCCGAAGCTGGATATTTTGCCCTTGACTCTGTGTGCGATCAGATAAGATCCCGATGTTATGTAAACTCGAGATAATAATCTGTGATTGCATCTCCCTCTCCTTCAATTCTCACTCGTAACTCTTTAAACAACAACACGTCTCTGTTACTTTCTATCTTAAGTCAAATCCAGCATCGTATACATTTCACCAGAGTGTGATGAAGCAATGTTTTAACAGTCAGACCGTACGATCGGGGTTAGAGTAAAAGTTCAGTCAAAGAGGCAGGATTTCAGTAACACGAGGAGATAGGAGGAGAAACAGAGACAGCAAGAGGGAGGAAAGAGAGGGAGAGAGAGAGGGGCACACCACATGGGATAACATTGAAACCAGTTAATAATCCTGGAGTTCAATTTGAGATGTTTACTAATGTTGGATGATCTTGGGGACTGGGGAGGTTACAGAGATAGGGAGGGTTGAAGGGGCAGAGGAGGTTACAGAGATAGGGAGTGTTGTAGGGGCTGGAGGAGGTTACAGAGATAGGGAGGGTTGAAGGGGCAGAGGAGGTTACAGAGATAGGGAGTGTTGTAGGGGCTGGAGAAGGTTACAGAGATAGGGAGGGTTGTAGGGGCTGGAGGAGGTTACAGAGATAGGGAGGGTTGTAGGGGCAGAGGAGGTTACAGAGATAGGGAGGGTTGTAGGGGCTGGAGGAGGTTACAGAGATAGAGACGGTTGTAGGGGCTGTAGGGAGTGTTGTAGGGGCAGAGGAGGTTACAGAGATAGGAAGGGTCATAAGAGCTGCAGAAGGTTACAGAGATGGGGAGGGTTTTACAGTCTGGAGGTGGTTACAGAGATAGTGAGTGTTGGAGGAGATGATGGAGGTTACAGAACTCAGGAGGTTTGTAGAGGCTGGAGGAGGTTACAGAGACAGGGAGGGTTGTAGGGGCTGGAACAGGTTAAGGAGATAGGAAGGGTTTGTAGAGGCTGGAGGACATTACTGAGATAGGGAGTGTTGTAGGGGCTGGAGGAGGTTACAGAGATAGGGAGGGTTGTAGGGGCTGGAGGAGGTTACAGAGATAGGGAGGGCTGTAGAGGCTGGAGGAGGTTACAGAGACAGGGAAGGTTGTAGGGGCTGCAGTAGGTTACAGAGACAGGGAAGGTTGTAAGGACTGGAGGAGGTTACAGAGATAGGGAGGGTTGTAGGGACTGGAGGAGGTTACAGAGATAGGGAGGGTTGATGGGGCTGGAGGAGGTTACAGAGACAGGGAGGGTTGTAAGGGCTGGAGGAGGTTACAGAGATAGGGAGGGTTGTAGGGACTGGAGGCGGTTACAGAGATAGGGAGGGCTGTAGGGGCTGGAGGAGATTACAGAGATAGGGAGGGTTGTAGGAGCTGGAGGAGGATACAGAGATGGGGTGGTTATAGAGGCTGGAGGAGGGTATAGAAATAGGGATCTTTGCAGTGAATGGGGAGTTTAGAGATTGGTAGGGTTGTAGCGCCTGGAGGAGGTTTCAGCAATAAAGGAGGATTGGATGACTGGGGAGGTTACAGAGATAGGGAGGATTGTAGTGACAGGGGAGGTTACAGAGATGGAGTGGGTTATTGTGATTGGGACGGGTATAGTGCTAGGGAGGATTTTAGGGGCGAGAGGAGATTACAGAGATAGGGAGGGTTGTAGACCCTCGAGGAGGTTACAGAGGTAGAGAGTGTTGTCGTGGTTGGAGGAAGTTACAGAGATAGGGAGGGTCATAGTGACTGGGGAGGTTACAGAGGTAGGGAGGGTCATAGTGACTGGGGAGGTTACAGAGGTAGGGAGGGTCATAATGACAGGGGAGGTTACAGAGGTAGGGAGGGTCATAGTGACTGGGGAGGTTACAGAGGTAGGGAGGGTCATAATGACTGGGGAGGTTCAGAGATTGGGAGAGCTGTGGGGACTGGAAAATGTTTTATAGATAGGGAGGATTGTAGGGACTGCAGGAGGTTACAGAGATAGGGAGGGTTGTGGGGGCTGGAGGAGGTTACCAAGATAGGGTGAGCAGAGTTGAGGGACAGATTGGCCTCCTCTTGCTGCTGTTTCACTGTGATATTCGGGGACCCAGTGGGGTTTCAGGTTGTCTCATTCAGTCTAAGGCTTGATTATCCCATGTCAAGCTCACAGCTCTTTCTCTCCCCGTCACGCTGTCTTTTCCTGTTATCTCTCATGCATCGCAACGACCAAGCACTAACTTCCAGCATGGATTTCGAGAAGCTGCCAAAGGTTCGCGACGAGGATCGAGAGAGCATGTTTGGATATGTTCACGGAGTCTCGGGTCCAGGTGAGAGACACTCCAAGAGAGAGGAGACTCAGAGAGACACCAGTGTACAGATATCTCCCTGAGAGAGAGAGACTGAGAGACACCAGTCAGTGTGCAGATATCTCCCTGAGAGAGAGGGACTGAGAGACACCAGTCAGTGTACAGATATCTCCCTGAGAGAGAGGGACTGAGAGACACCAGTCAGTGTACAGATATCTCCCTGAGAGAGAGGGATTGAGAGATACCAGTCAGTGTACAGATATCTCCCTGAGAGAGAGGGACTGAGAGACACCAGTCAGTGTACAGATATCTCCCTGAGAGAGAGGGACTGAGAGACACCAGTCAGTGTACAGATATCTCCCTGAGAGAGAGGGACTGAGAGACACCAGTCAGTGTACAGATATCTCCCTGAGAGAGAGGGACTGAGAGACACCAGTCAGTGTGCAGATATCTCCCTGAGAGAGAGGGACTGAGATACCCCAGTCAGCGTACAGATATCTCCCTGAGAGAGAGGGACTGAGATACACCAGTCAGCGTACAGGGACTGAGAAACATGTGTTATAATTTCCTCTGGCTATCTGTCTCTTTCCCTCCGCAGTTGTCCTGGCATCCAATATGTCCGGTGCTGCTATGTATGAGTTGGTGCGAGTTGGCCACAGTGAGCTGGTGGGTGAGATTATCCGCCTGGATGGTGAGATGGCGACAGTCCAAGTTTATGAGGAGACTTGTATCCTTTGCCAACACTCTCCGGGGCAGTAGAGGGGTGCAGGTGGAGTTTGGCCCATTGTGCGGGCTACCTGAGTTAAGGCCTCATTAGTAGGCCGGGAGCGTGGTCCTCGCGGGTAGGCCGGGAGCCTGGGCCTCGCAGGTAGACCGGGAGCCTGGGCCTCGCGGGTCGGCCAGGAACTTGGGCCTCGCAGGTAGGCCGAGAGCCTGGGCCTCGCAGGTAGGCCGGGAGCCTGGGCCTCGCGGGTAGACCGGGAACTTGGGCCTCGCAGGTAGGCCGAGAGCCTGGGCCTCGCGGGTAGGCCGGGAACTTGGGCCTCGCAGGTTGGCCGAGAGCCTGGGCCTCGCGGGTAGGCCGGGAACTTGGGCCTCGCAGGTAGGCCGAGAGCCTGGGCTTCGCGGGTAGGCCGGGAGCCTGGGCCTCGCGGATAGGCCGGGAGACTGGGCCTCGCGGGTAGGCCGGGAGCCTGGGCCTCGCGGGTAGGCCGGGAGCCTGGGCCTCGCGGGTAGGCCGGGAGACTGGGCATCGCGGGTAGGCCGGGAGCCTGGGTCTCAGCCATGTTGGTGTCCTGAGCAGATAGTCACAGCTGGCGTGTCGGTCGGAGATCCGGTCCTGCGGACAGAGAAGCCCCTCTCTGTGGAGCTGGGTCCAGGGATCATGGGCTCCATCTTTGACGGGATCCAGCGGCCCCTCTTTGACATCTGGCAGATGACTGAGAGCATCTACATCCCACGGGGGGTCAACGTCAGCCCGCTGCCCACCCACACCAAGTGGGAGTTCACCCCAGAGCCAAATATCAGGGTAAGGAATGGGGGTGAGGTGTGTGGGAGTGGGAGAGAGTGAGGAATTGAGGCAGAGGTGGAGAGAGAGGGGAGAGGAAAGAGATAAAGAGAAATGGAGGGAGGAAAAAGAGGGAGTGAGAGAGGGAGAGAGATAGAGGTAGAGAGTAAGAGGCAGGAAGGGAAGTAGAGGGGGAGGGAAAGGGAATGAAAGAGAAAAAGATGGAGGAAAGGGGTGAGGGGCAGGCAGGTGTGAATGACAGAGGATGGGGGCGAATGGAGGGAGGGAGAGTGGGAGAAGAAGGATGGAAGGGAGTGAGAGACAGAGAGATAGGGAGTTGGAGAAGTCTGATGGAACCTAATGGACAGTCAGAGAGAGGGAGAGTCAGTGGTGGAGACAGAAAAGAGGTGGATAAGAATGGCAGAGATTGAGAGTCCGTGACAGAATTGGAGGGAGAGCTGGAGAGTGTGAATGGGTCAGAGAGATGGAGAGTCTGTGACAGTCTGAAGGAGAGATGGACAAAGTGTGAAAGGGCCAGATGGAGAGAGGGTGAAACAGTTGGAGAGAGATGTGGAGCGTGTATCAGAGTCATAGGAAGAGATGAAGAGAGTGTGAGACAGAGTTGGACGGCGAGATGGAGCGAAGGTAACGCGGTCCCGAGGGAGAAATGGAGTCAGTGTGACAGACTCAGATAGCGAGGGGGCGAATGGGAGATTTGGAGGGAGGATTGGAGAGAGTGTGACTCGGATAAAGTGAGTGTGACAGGATTGGAGGGAGAGGTGGAATGAATGAGAGATGCGGATAGAGTGAATGTGACAGGTTTGGAGGGAGAGATGGAGAGAGTGTGAGAGCTGCAGATAGTGAGTGTGACAGATTTGGAGGGAAATGGAGTGAGTTTGGCAGACTCAGGTAGAGGCCTGGACGAGGTGAGTGTGGCAGGTGGGGAGGGGGATGGGCCGAGTGTGGTGGCGCGGAGGGGGAATGGGGCAATTGTGGCAGGCGTGGAAGTGTGCCCCGACATTGACGGTACCCTCCTGTCTCCCCTCAGGTAGGGAGTCACGTCACTGGCGGAGATGTTTATGCCTCGGTTTTTGAGAACTCCCTGATCAAACACAAGATCCTGATTCCCCCCAAGAGCAAGGGGACAGTCACCTTCATTGCACCCCCCGGGCACTATGATGTGACGGTGAGTATAACTGCGATCCCTGAGCAGTGAGAATGGTGTGACTGACTGGCCTGGAGAGCACAATGTCCGGCGCGGGGAGCGTGACTGACCGGCACGGGAAGGTGGCGCCTGGCACGGGGAACACGGCACGGCACAGGGACCATGGCATGGGGAGCATGGCACGGGGAGTGCGGGGAGCATGGCGTGGGGAGCATGGCACGGGGAGCGCGGTGCAGGGAGCACGGTGCCTGGCGCGGGGAGCACGGTGCCTGGCGCGGGGAGCACGGTGCCTGGCACGGGGAGCACGGTGCCTGGCACGGGGAGCACGGTGCCTGGCGCGGGGAGCACGGTGCCTGGCGCGGGGAGCACGGTGCCTGGCGCGGGGAGCACGGTGCCTGGCGCGGGGTTACATTGTCGCTCTTTCTCTCTCCCTCTCTCAGGATGTGCTGATGGAGCTGGATTTTGAAGGGGTGAAAGACCAGCTGACCATGGTACAAGTGTGGCCGGTGCGTCAGATCAGACCGGTCTCCGAGAAGTTGCCCTGTAATCACCCCCTGCTGACGGGGCAGCGGGTGCTGGACGCCCTTTTCCCGTGAGTGGCAACGAGTGCGATATCTAACCGCGTCTCTCCCTCTCACTGTGAGTCTCACTCTCTGCTTCATAATCTATCATCACCCACCCCCCTCACCCCCAGACTGTGAGACCCCCCTCACACCCAGACTGTGAGACCCCCTTCACACCCAGACTGTGAGACCCCCTCACCACCAGACTGTGGGACCCTTCACCACCAGACTGTGAGACCCCCTCACCCCCAGACTGTGAGACCCTCACCCCCAGACTGTGGAACTCCTAACTCTCCCCCCCTCCCGACAATGAGACTCCTCGCACTCCCCCCAACCCCCCTCCCCCGACTATTTATTGAATGTGCAATCTTGCCCTCTGACCTTGGGTGACCTTATTTGACCCACGTTCACCCCATGACGCCCCGATTGACAAAACTGTTTTAACCTCTCATCCTCCACATCTCGAATAGCACCCTCCCAACCTCATCATAGAATCCTAGAAGCCTACAGTGCAGAAAGAGGCCCTTCGGCCCATCGAGTCTGCACCGTACACAGTCCCACCCAGGCCCCACCCCCATATCCCTACACATTATACCCAATAATCCCTCTAACCTACACATCCCTGGACACTAAGGGGCAATTTCTTAGCATGGCCAATCAACCTAACCCACACATCTTTGGACTGTGAGAGGAAACCCACACAGACACGAGGAGAATGTACAAACTCCACACAGACAGTGACCCGAGCCAGGAATCGAACCCAGGACCCTGGAGCTGTGAAGCAGCAGTGCTAACCACTGTGCTACCGTGCCGCCCTCATTTAACCCTGACGTGGCCCGGTTAAGCTAAATTGAGCCTGTTGATGTCTGTTTACCAACCTGTCACCCGCTTGCCTCTTTCCGCCACTCCCTCCCAACAATCCAGGTGCGTTCTGGGAGGAACAACGGCCATTCCCGGGGCGTTCGGCTGCGGTAAAACGGTCATCTCCCAGTCCCTGTCCAAATTCTCCAACAGCGACCTCATTGTCTACGTGGGATGTGGAGAGAGAGGCAATGAAATGGCGGAGGTGCTGAGGGACTTCCCTGAGGTAATGAGGCGCGCGGTGGCAAGGGCTGGAGGGAGGGATGTGGGAGTCTCTAGCCAGGGACTTGGGGGGGGTGGGGGTGGGGGTATTGATATAGGGATTGAGGTTCAGGGAGGAGCAGTGAGGGGTGGGATGGTTTGAAGGAGGGAATGTGGAGGGCGTTCCCTGGCTGTACCCCGTCCCCGCCCCGTATCCATGGTAACACTTCCTTCTCTCCAGCTGACGATGGAGGTCGATGGGAAGATGGAGAGCATCATGAAGAGAACCGCCCTGGTGGCCAATACCTCCAACATGCCAGTGGCAGCACGGGAGGCCTCAATCTACACTGGTGAGTGCCCATCTGCTCGACTCTGACCTTCTGAGCCCACCATCTCTGACCGCTATCCAACTCACCCTCTAATCCCATGTCCCTTACCAACCTTAGCCACCTCACCCTCCGACCTTCTCACCACGTCACCCCCATGACCCTGCCACACCATCCCTGACATTCTCACCCTTTTCCCTCTGTATTTCTTTGACTTTGTCCTCAGACCTTTTTGCCCCTTCGCCCTCTGACTTTCACTCCCATTGCCCTCTGATGGTCTTCTGCTTTGGCCTCTGTCCTGCAACTGCCTCGGCCTCTGACCTTCTCCGTCCTTGCCCATTGACATTCTCCAGGCTCGCTCTCTGACCTTCTCCGACCTTGCCCTCTGACATTCTCCAGGCTCACTCTCTGACCTTCTCTGTCCTTGCCCACTGACATTCTCCAGACTCGCTCTCTGACATTCTCCGTCCTTGCCCACTGACATTCTCCAGGCTCGCTCTCTGACCTTCTCCATCCTTGCCCATTGACATTCTCCAGACTCACTCTCTGACCTTCTCCGTCCTTGCCCATTGACATTCTCCAGGCTCGCTCTCTGACCTTCTCCATCCTTGCCCTCTGACATTCTCCAGGCTCGCCCTCTGACCTTCTCCGTCCTTGCCCACTGACATTCTCCAGGCTCGCTCTCTCACCTTCTCTGTCCCTGCCCACTGACATTCTCCAGGCTCACTCTCTGACTTTCTCTGTCCTTGCCCACTGACATTCTCCAGGCTCGCTCTCTGACCTCCGTCCTTGCCCTCTGACATTCTCTAGGCTCGCCCTCTGACCTTCTCTGTCCTTGCCCACTGACATTCTCCAGGCTCACTCTCTGACCTTCTCCGTCCTTGCCCACTGACATTCTCCAGGCTCACTCTCTGACCTCCGTCCTTGCCCTCTGACATTCTCCAGAATCGCTCTCTGACCTTCTCCGTCCTTGCCCACTGACATTTTCCAGGCTCGCTTTCTGACCTTCTCCGTCCTTGCCTTCTGACATTCTCCAGACTCGCTCTCTGACATTCTCTGTCCTTGCCCACTGACATTCTCCAGACTCACTCTCTGACATTCTCCGTCTTTGCCCTCTGACATTCTCCAGGCTCGCTCTCTGACCTTCTCCGTCCTTGCCCTCTGACATTCTCCAGGCTCGCTCTCTGACGTTCTCTGTCCTTGCCCTCTGACATTCTCCAGGCTCGCTCTCTGACCTTCTCCGTCCTTGCCCTCTGATATTCTCCAGACTCGCTCTCTGACCTTCTCCGTCCTTGCCCACTGACATTCTCCAGACTCGCCCTCTGACCTTCTCTGTCCTTGCCCACTGACATTCTCCAGGCTCGCTCTCTGACCTTCTCCTTCCTTGCCCATTGACATTCTCCAGGCTCGCCCTCTGACCTTCTCTGTCCTTGCCCACTGACATTCTCCAGGCTCGCTCTCTGACCTTCTCCGTCCTTGCCCACTGACATTCTCCAGGCTCGCTCTCTGACCTTCTCCGTCCTTGCCCTCTGACATTCTCCAGGCTCGCTCTCTGACGTTCTCTGTCCTTGCCCTCTGACATTCTCCAGGCTCGCTCTCTGACCTTCTCCGTCCTTGCCCTCTGATATTCTCCAGACTCGCTCTCTGACCTTCTCCGTCCTTGCCCACTGACATTCTCCAGACTCGCTCTCTGACCTTCTCCATCCTTGCCCACTGACATTCTCCAGGCTCGCCCTCTGACCTTCTCTGTCCTTGCCCACTGACATTCTCCAGGCTCGCTCTCTGACCTTCTCCTTCCTTGCCCATTGACATTCTCCAGGCTCGCCCTCTGACCTTCTCCGTCCTTGCCCACTGACATTCTCCAGGCTCGCTCTCTGACCTTCTCCGTACTTGCCCACTGACATTCTCCAGGCTCGCTCTCTGACCTTCTCTGTCCTTGCCCTCTGACATTCTCCAGACTCGCTCTCTGACATTCTCCGTCCTTGCCCAGTGACATTCTCCAGGCTCGCCCTCTGACCTTCTCTGTCCTTGCCCACTGACATTCTCCAGGCTCGCTTTCTGACCTTAAAAAAAAACATAGAACATAGAACATTACAGCGCGGAACAGGCCCTTCGGCCCACAATGTTGCGCCGACCAGTCTTATTTTTTAAAAAAAACATTGACCCACTAATCTAAACCAATCCCTTTTCGTCCATAAACCTATCCACCAATCTCTTAAACGCCCCCAAACTAGGCGCATTTACAACTGCAGCAGGCAGGGCATTCCAGTCCCTCACCACCCTCTGGGTAAAGAACCTGCCCCTGACATCCGTCCTATAACTACCCCCCCTTAATTTAAAGCAATGCCCCCTCGTGCTAGCTTTCTCCATCCGAGGAAACAGGCTATCACCATCCACCCTATCTAAACCTCTAATCATCTTATATGTTTCTATAAGATCCCCTCTTAGCCGCCTTCTTTCCAGTGAAAACAACCCCAAATCCCTCAGTCTCTCCTCATAGGACCTCCCCTGCATACCAGGCAACATCCTGGTAAACCTCCTCTGCACCCTCTCCAAAGCCTCCACATCTTTCCTGTAATGTGGGGACCAGAACTGCACACAGTACTCCAAGTGCGGCCGCACCAGAGTTGTGTACAGTTGCAACATGACGCTGCGACTCCTAAATTCAATCCCCCTACCAATAAACGCCAAGACACCGTACGCCTTCTTAACAACCTCATCTACTTGATTCCCAACTTTCAGGGATCTATGTACACATACACCTAGATCCCTCTGCTCCTCCACTCTATTCAAAGTCCTCCTGTTAGCCCTATACTCAACACATCTGTTATTCCTACCGAAATGGATTACCTCACACTTCTCCGCATTAAACTCCATCCGCCACCTCGCGGCCCAGCTCTGCAACCTGTCCAAGTCACCCTGCAAACTTCGACACCCTTCCTCACAATCTACCACACCTCCGACTTTGGTGTCATCAGCAAACTTACTAATCCACCCAACTATACCCTCATCCAGATCATTAATAAAGATTACAAACAACAGTGGCCCCAAAACAGATCCCTGAGGCACACCACTCGTAACCGAACTCCATGATGAATAATTACCATCAACCACCACCCTCTGTCTCCTATCCGCTAACCAATTCCTGATCCAAGTACCTAAATTACCACCAATCCCATACATCTGCATTTTCTGCAGAAGCCTACCATGGTGAACCTTATCAAACGCCTTACTAAAATCCATATATACCACGTCAACTGCCTTACCCCTATCCACCTCTTTGGTCACCTTCTCAAAGAACTCAATAAGGTTAGTAAGGCACGACCTTCCCGCTACAAAACCATGCTGACTATCTCTAATCAATTCATTACTCTCCAAATAACTATAAATCCTATCCCTAATAATTCTTTCTAAAACCTTGCCCACTACAGAAGTAAGACTCACTGGTCTATAATTCCCAGGGAAGTCTCTGTTCCCCTTCTTAAACAATGGGACAACATTCGCTGTCCTCCAATCTTCCGGTACTATACCAGAGACCAACGACGACCTGAAGATCAGAGCCAGTGGCTCTGCAATCACCTCTCTTCTCCGTCCTTGCCCTCTGACATTCTCCAGACTCGCTATCTGACATTCTCCGTCCTTGCTCACTGACATTCTCCAGACTCACTCTCTGACATTCTCCGTCCTTGCCCACTGACATTCTCCAGGCTCGCTCCCTGACCTTCTCTGTCCTTGCCCTCTGACATTCTCCAGACTCGCTCCCTGACCTTCTCCGTCCTTGCCCTCTGACATTCTCCAGGCTCGCCCTCTGACCTTCTCTGTCCTTGCCCACTGACCTTCTCCAGGCTCGCTCTCTGACCTTCTCCGTCCTTGCCCACTGACATTCTCCAGACTCGCTCTCTGACTTTCTCCGTCCTTGCCCACTGACATTCTCCAGGCTCGCTCTCTGACCTTCTCCGTCCTTGCCCTCTGACATTCTCCAGAGTCACTCTCTGACCTTCTCCGTCCTTGCTCTGTGACATTCTCCAGACTCGCCCTCTGACCTTCTCCGTCCTTGCCCTCTGACATTCTCCAGGCTCGCCCTCTGACCTTCTCCGTCCTTGCCCATTGACATTCTCCAGACTCACTCTCTGACCTTCTCCGTCCTTGCCCACTGACATTCTCCAGGCTCGCCCTCTGACCTTCTCCGTCCTTGCCCACTGACATTCTCCAGGCTCGCTCTCTGACCTTCTCTGTCCCTGCCCTCTGACATTCTCCAGGCTCACTCTCTGACCTTCTCTGTCCTTGCCCACTGACATTCTCCAGGCTCGCTCTCTGACCTCCGTCCTTGCCCTCTGACATTCTCTAGGCTCGCCCTCTGACCTTCTCTGTCCTTGCCCACTGACATTCTCCAGGCTCGCTCTCTGACCTTCTCTGTCCTTGCCCACTGACATTCTCCAGGCTCACTCTCTGACCTTCTCCGTCCTTGCCCTCTGACATTCTCCAGAATCGCTCTCTGACCTTCTCCGTCCTTGCCCACTGACATTTTCCAGGCTCGCTCTCTGACCTTCTCCGTCCTTGCCTTCTGACATTCTCCAGACTCACTCTCTGACATTCTCTGTCCTTGCCCACTGACATTCTCCAGACTCACTCTCTGACATTCTCCATCCTTGCCCACTGACATTCTCCAGGCTCACTCTCTGACCTTCTACGTCCTTGCCCTCTGACATTCTCCAGACTCGCTCTCTGACCTTCTCCGTCCTTGCCCTCTGACATTCTCCAGACTTGCTCCCTGACCTTCTCCGTCCTTGCCCTCTGACATTCTCCAGGCTCACTCTCTGACCTTCTCCGTCCTTGCCCTCTGACATTCTCCAGACTCACTCTCTGACATTCTCCGTCCTTGCCCACTGACATTCTCCAGACTCACTCTCTGACATTCTCCGTCCTTGCCCTCTGACATTCTCCAGGCTCGCTCTCTGACCTTCTCCGTCCTTGCCCTCTGACATTCTCCAGGCTCGCTCTCTGACGTTCTCTGTCCTTGCCCTCTGACATTCTCCAGGCTCGCTCTCTGACCTTCTCCGTCCTTGCCCTCTGATATTCTCCAGACTCGCTCTCTGACCTTCTCCGTCCTTGCCCACTGACATTCTCCAGACTCGCTCTCTGACCTTCTCCGTCCTTGCCCACTGACATTCTCCAGGCTCGCCCTCTGACCTTCTCTGTCCTTGCCCACCGACATTCTCCAGGCTCGCTCTCTGACCTTCTCCTTCCTTGCCCATTGACATTCTCCAGGCTCGCCCTCTGACCTTCTCTGTCCTTGCCCTCTGACATTCTCCAGACTCGCTCTCTGACATTCTCCGTCCCTGCCCACTGACATTCTCCAGGCTCGCCCTCTGACCTTCTCTGTCCTTGCCCACTGACATTCTCCAGGCTCGCTTTCTGACCTTAAAAAAAAACATAGAACATAGAACATTACAGCGCGGAACAGGTCCTTCGGCCCACAATGTTGCGCCGACCAGTCTTATTTTTTAAAAAAAACATTGACCCACTAATCTAAACCAATCCCTTTTCGTCCATAAACCTATCCACCAATCTCTTAAATGCCCCCAAACTAGGCGCATTTACAACTGCAGCAGGCAGGGCATTCCAGTCCCTCACCACCCTCTGGGTAAAGAACCTGCCCCTGACATCCGTCCTATAACTACCCCCCCTTAATTTAAAGCAATGCCCCCTCGTGCTAGCTTTCTCCATCCGAGGAAACAGGCTATCACCATCCACCCTATCTAAACCTCTAATCATCTTATATGTTTCTATAAGATCCCCTCTTAGCCGCCTTCTTTCCAGTGAAAACAACCCCAAATCCCTCAGCCTCTCCTCATAGGACCTCCCCTGCATACCAGGCAACATCCTGGTAAACCTCCTCTGCACCCTCTCCAAAGCCTCCACATCTTTCCTGTAATGTGGGGACCAGAACTGCACACAGTACTCCAAGTGCGGCCGCACCAGAGTTGTGTACAGTTGCAACATGACGCTGCGACTCCTAAATTCAATCCCCCTACCAATAAACGCCAAGACACCGTACGCCTTCTTAACAACCTCATCTACTTGATTCCCAACTTTCAGGGATCTATGTACACATACACCTAGATCCCTCTGCTCCTCCACTCTATTCAAAGTCCTCCTGTTAGCCCTATACTCAACACATCTGTTATTCCTACCGAAATGGATTACCTCACACTTCTCCGCATTAAACTCCATCCGCCACCTCGCGGCCCAGCTCTGCAACCTGTCCAAGTCACCCTGCAAACTTCGACACCCTTCCTCACAATCTACCACACCTCCGACTTTGGTGTCATCAGCAAACTTACTAATCCACCCAACTATACCCTCATCCAGATCATTAATAAAGATTACAAACAACAGTGGCCCCAAAACAGATCCCTGAGGCACACCACTCGTAACCGAACTCCATGATGAATAATTACCATCAACCACCACCCTCTGTCTCCTATCCGCTAACCAATTCCTGATCCAAGTACCTAAATTACCACCAATCCCATACATCTGCATTTTCTGCAGAAGCATACCATGGTGAACCTTATCAAACGCCTTACTAAAATCCATATATACCACGTCAACTGCCTTACCCCTATCCACCTCTTTGGTCACCTTCTCAAAGAACTCAATAAGGTTAGTAAGGCACGACCTTCCCGCTACAAAACCATGCTGACTATCTCTAATCAATTCATTACTCTCCAAATAACTATAAATCCTATCCCTAATAATTCTTTCTAAAACCTTGCCCACTACAGAAGTAAGACTCACTGGTCTATAATTCCCAGGGAAGTCTCTGTTCCCCTTCTTAAACAATGGGACAACATTCGCTGTCCTCCAATCTTCCGGTACTATACCAGAGACCAACGACGACCTGAAGATCAGAGCCAGTGGCTCTGCAATCACCTCTCTTCTCCGTCCTTGCCCTCTGACATTCTCCAGACTCGCTATCTGACATTCTCCGTCCTTGCTCACTGACATTCTCCAGACTCACTCTCTGACATTCTCTGTCCTTGCCCTCTGACATTCTCCAGGCTCGCTCTCTGACCTTCTCCGTCCTTGCCCTCTGATATTCTCCAGACTCGCTCTCTGACCTTCTCCGTCCTTGCCCACTGACATTCTCCAGACTCGCTCTCTGACCTTCTCCGTCCTTGCCCACTGACATTCTCCAGGCTCGCCCTCTGACCTTCTCTGTCCTTGCCCACCGACATTCTCCAGGCTCGCTCTCTGACCTTCTCCTTCCTTGCCCATTGACATTCTCCAGGCTCGCCCTCTGACCTTCTCTGTCCTTGCCCACTGACATTCTCCAGGCTCGCTCTCTGACCTTCTCCGTCCTTGCCCACTGACATTCTCCAGGCTCGCTCTCTGACCTTCTCTGTCCTTGCCCTCTGACATTCTCCAGACTCGCTCTCTGACATTCTCCGTCCCTGCCCACTGACATTCTCCAGGCTCGCCCTCTGACCTTCTCTGTCCTTGCCCACTGACATTCTCCAGGCTCGCTTTCTGACCTTAAAAAAAAACATAGAACATAGAACATTACAGCGCGGAACAGGCCCTTCGGCCCACAATGTTGCGCCGACCAGTCTTATTTTTTAAAAAAAACATTGACCCACTAATCTAAACCAATCCCTTTTCGTCCATAAACCTATCCACCAATCTCTTAAATGCCCCCAAACTAGGCGCATTTACAACTGCAGCAGGCAGGGCATTCCAGTCCCTCACCACTCTCTGGGTAAAGAACCTGCCCCTGACATCCGTCCTATAACTACCCCCCCTTAATTTAAAGCAATGCCCCCTCGTGCTAGCTTTCTCCATCCGAGGAAACAGGCTATCACCATCCACCCTATCTAAACCTCTAATCATCTTATATGTTTCTATAAGATCCCCTCTTAGCCGCCTTCTTTCCAGTGAAAACAACCCCAAATCCCTCAGCCTCTCCTCATAGGACCTCCCCTGCATACCAGGCAACATCCTGGTAAACCTCCTCTGCACCCTCTCCAAAGCCTCCACATCTTTCCTGTAATGTGGGGACCAGAACTGCACACAGTACTCCAAGTGCGGCCGCACCAGAGTTGTGTACAGTTGCAACATGACGCTGCGACTCCTAAATTCAATCCCCCTACCAATAAACGCCAAGACACCGTACGCCTTCTTAACAACCTCATCTACTTGATTCCCAACTTTCAGGGATCTATGTACACATACACCTAGATCCCTCTGCTCCTCCACTCTATTCAAAGTCCTCCTGTTAGCCCTATACTCAACACATCTGTTATTCCTACCGAAATGGATTACCTCACACTTCTCCGCATTAAACTCCATCCGCCACCTCGCAGCCCAGCTCTGCAACCTGTCCAAGTCACCCTGCAAACTTCGACACCCTTCCTCACAATCTACCACACCTCCGACTTTGGTGTCATCAGCAAACTTACTAATCCACCCAACTATACCCTCATCCAGATCATTAATAAAGATTACAAACAACAGTGGCCCCAAAACAGATCCCTGAGGCACACCACTCGTAACCGAACTCCATGATGAATAATTACCATCAACCACCACCCTCTGTCTCCTATCCGCTAACCAATTCCTGATCCAAGTACCTAAATTACCACCAATCCCATACATCTGCATTTTCTGCAGAAGCATACCATGGTGAACCTTATCAAACGCCTTACTAAAATCCATATATACCACGTCAACTGCCTTACCCCTATCCACCTCTTTGGTCACCTTCTCAAAGAACTCAATAAGGTTAGTAAGGCACGACCTTCCCGCTACAAAACCATGCTGACTATCTCTAATCAATTCATTACTCTCCAAATAACTATAAATCCTATCCCTAATAATTCTTTCTAAAACCTTGCCCACTACAGAAGTAAGACTCACTGGTCTATAATTCCCAGGGAAGTCTCTGTTCCCCTTCTTAAACAATGGGACAACATTCGCTGTCCTCCAATCTTCCGGTACTATACCAGAGACCAACGACGACCTGAAGATCAGAGCCAGTGGCTCTGCAATCACCTCTCTTCTCCGTCCTTGCCCTCTGACATTCTCCAGACTCGCTATCTGACATTCTCCGTCCTTGCTCACTGACATTCTCCAGACTCACTCTCTGACATTCTCCGTCCTTGCCCACTGACATTCTCCAGGCTCGCTCCCTGACCTTCTCTGTCCTTGCCCTCTGACATTCTCCAGACTCGCTCCCTGACCTTCTCCGTCCTTGCCCTCTGACATTCTCCAGGCTCGCCCTCTGACCTTCTCTGTCCTTGCCCACTGACATTCTCCAGGCTCGCTCTCTGACCTTCTCCGTCCTTGCCCACTGACATTCTCCAGACTCGCTCTCTGACTTTCTCCGTCCTTGCCCTCTGACATTCTCCAGACTCGCTATCTGACATTCTCCGTCCTTGCTCACTGACATTCTCCAGACTCGCTCCCTGACCTTCTCCGTCCTTGCCCTCTGACATTCTCCAGGCTCGCCCTCTGACCTTCTCCGTCCTTGCCCATTGACATTCTCCAGACTCACTCTCTGACCTTCTCCGTCCTTGCCCACTGACATTCTCCAGACTCGCTCTCTGACCTTCTCCGTCCTTGCCCTCTGACATTCTCCAGGCTCACTCTCTGACCTTCTCCGTCCTTGCCCTCTGACATTCTCCAGGCTCGCTCTCTGACCTTCTCCGTCCTTGCCGTCTGACATTCTCCAGGCTCGCTTCCTGACCTTCTTGTACATCAGCCTCTGATCTTTGCCTACCGTGCCCACTGACCTTCTCCCACTCACTGACCTACACCCACTTTGACCTTTGACCTTTGCTGACCCATCCCCTGACCTTCCCTCTGTCTCTGAGGAAGCACTTCCTGGTATATTTGCACCCTGACAAATTCTCTCCTGTGTCTCCACAGGGATCACACTCTCCGAGTATTTCCGGGATATGGGTTACAATGTTAGCATGATGGCTGACTCAACTTCCCGCTGGGCAGAAGCTCTTAGGGAAATCTCAGGTCGCCTGGCAGAAATGCCCGCTGGTGAGTGATTATCCCTCACTGCAATGCACACCCAAACACTCCCAGGACAGGCACAACCCAGGGCTAGATACAGAGTAAATCTCCCTCTACACTGTCCCCATCAAACACTCCCAGGACAGGTACAGCACGGGGTTAGATACAGAGTAAATCTCCCTCTACACTGTCCCCGTCAAACACTCCCAGGACAGGTACAGCACGGGGTTAGATACAGAGTAAATCTCCCTCTACACTGTCTCCATCAAACACTCCCAGGACAGGTACAGCACGGGGTTAGATACAGAGTAAATCTCCCTCTACACTGTCCCCATCAAACACTCCCAGGACAGGTACAGCACAGGGTTAGATACAGAGTAAATCTCCCTCTACACTGTCCCCATCAAACACTCCCAGGACAGGTACAGCACAGGGTTAGATACAGAGTAAATCTCCCTCTACACTGTCCCCATCAAACACTCCCAGGACAGGTACAGCACGGAGTTAGATACAGAGTAAATCTCCCTCTACACTGTCCCCATCAAACACTCCCAGGACAGGTACAGCACAGGGTTAGATACAGAGTAAATCTCCCTCTACACTGTCCCCATCAAACACTCCCAGGACAGGTACAGCATGGGGTTAGATACAGAGTAAATCTCCCTCTACACTGTCTCCATCAAACACTCCCAGGATAGGTACAGCACAGGGTTAGATACAGAGAAAATCTCCCTCTACACTGTCCCCATCAAACTTTCCCAGGACAGGTACAGCACGGGGTTAGATACAGGGTAAATCTCCCTCTACACTGTCCCCATCAAACACTCTCTGGACAGGTACAGCACAGGGTTAGATACAGAGTAAATCTCCCTCTACACTGTCCCCCATCAAACACTCCCAGGACAGGTACAGCACGGGGTTAGATACAGAGTAAATCTCCCTCTACACTGTCCCCATCAAACACTCCCAGGACAGGTACAGCACGGGGTTAGATACAGAGTAAATCTCCCTCTACACTGTCCCCATCAAACACTCCCAGGACAGGTACAGCACGGGGTTAGATACAGAGTAAATCTCCCCCTACACTGTCCCCATCAAACACTCCCAGGACAGGTACAGCACAGGGTTAGATACAGAGTAAATCTCCCTCTACACTGTCTCCATCAAACACTCCCAGGACAGGTACAGCACGGGGTTAGATAGAGTAAATCTCCCTCTACACTGTCCCCATCAAACACTCCCAGGACAGGTACAGCACGGGGTTAGATACAGAGTAAATCTCCCTCTACACTGTCCCCATCAAACACTCCCAGGACAGGTACAGCACGGAGTTAGATACAGAGTAAATCTCCCTCTACACTGTCCCCATCAAACACTCCCAGGACAGGTACAGCACAGGGTTAGATACAGACTAAATCTCCCTCTACACTGTCCCCATCAAACTTTCCCAGGACAGGTACAGCATGGGGTTAGATACAGAGTAAATCTCCCTCTACACTGTCTCCATCAAACACTCCCAGGATAGGTACAGCACAGGGTTAGATACAGAGAAAATCTCCCTCTACACTGTCCCCATCAAACATTCCCAGGACAGGTACAGCACGGGGTTAGATACAGGGTAAATCTCCCTCTACACTGTCCCCATCAAACACTCTCTGGACAGGTACAGCACAGGGTTAGATACAGAGTAAATCTCCCTCTACACTGTCCCCATCAAACACTCCCAGGACAGGTACAGCACAGGGTTAGATACAGAGTAAATCTCCCTCTACACTGTCCCCATCAAACACTCCCAGGACAGGTACAGCATGGGGTTAGATACAGAGTAAATCTCCCTCTACACTGTCTCCATCAAACACTCCCAGGATAGGTACAGCACAGGGTTAGATACAGAGAAAATCTCCCTCTACACTGTCCCCATCAAACATTCCCAGGACAGGTACAGCACGGGGTTAGATACAGGGTAAATCTCCCTCTACACTGTCCCCATCAAACACTCTCTGGACAGGTACAGCACAGGGTTAGATACAGAGTAAATCTCCCTCTACACTGTCCCCCATCAAACACTCCCAGGACAGGTACAGCACGGGGTTAGATACAGAGTAAATCTCCCTCTACACTGTCCCCATCAAACACTCCCAGGACAGGTACAGCACGGGGTTAGATACAGAAGAAAGCTCCCTCTACACTGTCCCCGTCAAACACTCCCAGGACAGGTACAGCACGGGGTTAGATACAGAGTAAATCTCCCTCTACACTGTCCCCATCAAACACCCCCAGGACAGGTACAGCACGGGGTTAGATACAGAGTAAATCTCCCTCTACTCTGTCACCATGAAACACTGTAAGAAGTCTCACAACACCAGGTTAAAGTCCAACAGGTTTATTTCGTAGTAAACACCACTAGCTTTTGGTGCGCTGTTCCTTCATCAGGTGAGTGTGGATTTCTGATCAAAGCAGGGCATATAAAGGCTCACACAGTTTACAGAATACTGATTAGAATGCGGGTCTTTACAGCTAATCAAGTCTTAAAGGTGCAGACAATGTGAGTGGAGATAGCATTAAGCACAGGTTAAAGAGATGTGTATTGTTACGCATACACATACACATCTCTTTAACCTGTGCTTAATGCTATCTCCACTCACATTGTCTGCACCTTTAAGACTTGATTAGCTGTAAAGACCTGCATTCTAATCAGTATTCTGTGAACTGAGTTTGTGTTTTTATATGCCCTGTTTGCGAACAGAACTCCCATTCAACTGATGAAGGAATAGCGTTCTGAAAGCTAGTGGTGTTTACTACCAAATAAACCTGTTGGATTTTAACCTGGTGTTGTGAGACTTCTTACTGTGTTTACCCCAGTCCAACACCGGCATCTCCACATCATGAGTACCATCAAACACTCCCAGGACAGGTATAGCACAGGGTTAGATACAGAGTAAAGCTCCACCGATGCAGGCCTCATCAAACTCTCCCGTAACCACTCCAGTCCCAGAGGTGTAGGTGTACCCACGGTGCTGTAAGGGAGGGAATTCCATGATTTTGACCCAGTGACAAGACAGGAACAACATCTGGAGCACTGTGCACAGTTCTGGTCTCCATATCCCTCAGTTAGACCACACTTGGAGCACTGTGCGCAGTTCTGATCTCCATATCCCTCAGTTAGACCACACTTGGAGCACTGTGCACAGTTCTGCTCTCCATATTCCTCAGTTAGACCACAGATGGAGCACTGTGCACAGTTCTGGTCTCCATATCCCTCAGTTAGACCACACTTGGAGCACTGTGCACAGTTCTGGTCTCCATATCCCTCAGTTAGACCACACTTGGAGCACTGTGCGCAGTTCTGATCTCCATATCCCTCAGTTAGACCACACTTGGAGCACTGTGCACAGTTCTGATCTCCATATTCCTCAGTTAGACCACACATGGAGCACTGTGCACAGTTCTGGTCCCGATATCCCTCAGTTAGACCACACTTGGGGCACTGTGCGCAGTTCTGGTCTCCATATTCCTCAGTTAGACCACACTTGGAGCACTGTGCACAGTTCTGGTCTCCATATCCCTCAGTTAGACTACACTTGGAGCACTGTGCACAGTTCTGGTCTCCATATCCCTCAGTTAGACTATACATGGAGCACTGTGCACAGTTCTGGTCTCCATATCCCTCAGTTAGACTACACTTGGAGCACTGTGCGCAGTTCTGGTCTCCATATCCCTCAGTTAGACCACACTTGGAGCACTGTGCGCAGTTCTGGTCTCCATATTCCTCAGTTCGACCACACATGGAGCACTGTGCACAGTTCTGGTCTCCATATACCTCAGTTAGACCACACTTGGAGCACTGTGCACAGTTCTGGTCTCCATATCCCTCAGTTAGTCCACACTTGGAGCACTGTGCGCAGTTCTGGTCTCCATATCCCTCAGTTAGACCACACTTGGAGCACTGTGCACAGTTCTGGTCTCCATATCCCTCAGTTAGACCACACTTGGAGCACTGTGCACAGTTCTGGTCTCCATATCCCTCAGTTAGACCACACTTGGAGCACTGTGCGCAGTTCTGGTCTCCATATCTCTCAGTTAGACCACACTTGGAGCACTGTGCGCACTTCTGGTCTCCATATCCCTCAGTTAGACCACACTTGGAGCACTGTGCGCAGTTCTGGTCTCCATATCCCTCAGTTAGACCACACTTGGAGCACTGTGCACAGTTCTGGTCTCCATATCCCTCAGTTAGACCATTCTTGGAGCACTGTGCACAGTTCTGGTCTCCATATTCCTCAGTTAGATTACACTTGGAGCACTGTGCACAGCTCTGTTCCCCATATCCCTCGGTTAGACCACACTTGGGGCACTGTGCACAGTTCTGGTCTCCATATCCTTCAGTTAGACCACACTTGGAGCACTGTGCACAGTTCTGGTCTCCATATCCCTCGGTTAGACCACACTTGGAGCACTGTGCACAGTTCTGGTCTCCATAATCCCTCAGTTAGACTACACTTGGAGCACTGTGCACAGTTCTGGTCCCCATATCCCTCGGTTAGACCACACTTGGAGCACTGTGCACAGTTCTGGTCTCCATATCCCTCAGTTAGACCACACTTGGAGCACTGTGCACAGTTCTGGTCCCCATATCCCTCGGCTAGACTACACTTGGAGCACTGTGCACAGTTCTGGTCTCCATAGCCCTCAGTTAGACCACACATGGAGCACTGTACACAGTTCTGGTCTCCATATCCCTCAGTTAGACAACACTTGGAGCACTGTGCACAGTTCTGGTCTCCATATCCCTCAGTTAGACCACACTTGGAGCACTGTACACAGTTCTGGTCTCCATATCCCTCAGTTAGACCACACTTGGAGCACTGTGCACAGTTCTGCTCTCCATGTCCCTCAGTTAGACCACACTTGGAGCACTGTGCACAGTTCTGGTCTCCATATCCCTCAGTTAGACTACACTTGGAGCACTGTGCGCAGTTCTGGTCTCCATATCCCTCAGTTAGACCACAGCTGGAGCACTGTGCACAGTCCTGGTCTCCATATTCCTCAGTTAGACCACACTTGGAGCACTGTACACAGTTCTGGTCTCCATATCCCTCAGTTAGACCACACTTGGAGCACTGTGCACAGTTCTGGTCCCGATATCCCTTGGTTAGACCACACTTGGAGCACTGTGCACAGTTCTGGTCCCAATATCCCTCAGTTAGACCACACTTGGGGCACTGTGCACAGTTTTGGTCTCCATATCCCTCAGTTAGACCAACGTGGAGCACTGTGCACAGTTCTGGTCCCGATATCCCTCAGTTAGACTGCACTTGGAGCACTGTACACAGTTCTGGTCTCCATATCCCTCAGTTAGACCACACTTGGAGCACTGTGCACAGTTCTGGTCCCGATATCCCTTGGTTAGACCATACTTGGAGCACTGTGCACAGTTCTGGTCTCCATATCCCTCAGTTTGACCACACTTGGAGCACTGTGCACAGTTCTGGTCTCCATATCCCTCGTTAGACCACACTTGGAGCACTGTGCGCAGTTCTGGTCTCCATATCCCTCGATTAGACCACACTTGGAGCACTGTGCGCAGTTCTGTTCTCCATATCCCTTAGTTAGATTACACTTGGAGCACTGTGCGCAGTTCTGGTCTCCATATCCCGAGGTTAGACCACACTTGGAGCACTGTGCACAGTTCTGACCTCCATATCCCTTATTTAGACCACACTTGGAGCACTGTGCACAGTTCTGGTCTCCATATCCCTCAGTTAGACCACACTTGGAGCACTGTGCACAGTTCTGGTCTCCATATCCCTCGGCTAGACTACACTTGGAGCACTGTGCACAGTTCTGGTCTCCATAGCCCTCAGTTAGACCACACATGGAGCACTGTACACAGTTCTGGTCTCCATATCCCTCAGTTAGACCACACTTGGAGCACTGTGCACAGTTCTGGTCTCCATATCCCTCAGTTAGACCACACTTGGAGCACTGTACACAGTTCTGGTCTCCATATCCCTCAGTTAGACCACACTTGGAGCACTGTGCACAGTTCTGCTCTCCATGTCCCTCAGTTAGACCACACTTGGAGCACTGTGCACAGTTCTGGTCTCCATATCCCTCAGTTAGACCACACTTGGAGCACTGTGCAGAGTTCTGGTCTCCATATCCCTCAGTTAGACCATTCTTGGAGCACTGTGCACAGTTCTGGTCTCCATATTCCTCAGTTAGATTACACTTGGAGTACTGTGCACAGCTCTGTTCCCCATATCCCTCGGTTAGACCACACTTGGGGCACTGTGCACAGCTCTGGTCTCCATATCCCTCAGTTAGACCACACTTGGAGCACTGTGCACAGTTCTGGTCTCCATATCCCTCGGTTAGACCACACTTGGAGCACTGTGCACAGTTCTGGTCTCCATAATCCCTCAGTTAGACTACACTTGGAGCACTGTGCACAGTTCTGGTCCCCATATCCCTCGGTTAGACCACACTTGGAGCACTGTGCACAGTTCTGGTCTCCATATCCCTCAGTTAGACCACACTTGGAGCACTGTGCACAGTTCTGGTCCCCATATCCCTCGGCTAGACTACACTTGGAGCACTGTGCACAGTTCTGGTCTCCATAGCCCTCAGTTAGACCACACATGGAGCACTGTACACAGTTCTGGTCTCCATATCCCTCAGTTAGACAACACTTGGAGCACTGTGCACAGTTCTGGTCTCCATATCCCTCAGTTAGACCACACTTGGAGCACTGTACAAAGTTCTGGTCTCCATATCCCTCAGTTAGACCACACTTGGAGCACTGTGCACAGTTCTGCTCTCCATGTCCCTCAGTTAGACCACACTTGGAGCACTGTGCACAGTTCTGGTCTCCATATCCCTCAGTTAGACTACACTTGGAGCACTCTGCGCAGTTCTGGTCTCCATATCCCTCAGTTAGACCACAGCTGGAGCACTGTGCACAGTTCTGGTCTCCATATCCCTCAGTTAGACCACACTTGGAGCACTGTACACAGTTCTGGTCTCCATATCCCTCAGTTAGACCACACTTGGAGCACTGTGCACAGTTCTGGTCCCGATATCCCTTGGTTAGACCACACTTGGAGCACTGTGCACAGTTCTGGTCCCAATATCCCTCAGTTAGACCACACTTGGGGCACTGTGCACAGTTTTGGTCTCCATATCCCTCAGTTAGACCAACTTGGAGCACTGTGCACAGTTCTGGTCCCGATATCCCTCAGTTAGACTGCACTTGGAGCACTGTACACAGTTCTGGTCTCCATATCCCTCAGTTAGACCACACTTGGAGCACTGTGCACAGTTCTGGTCCCGATATCCCTTGGTTAGACCATACTTGGAGCACTGTGCACAGTTCTGGTCTCCATATCCCTCAGTTTGACCACACTTGGAGCACTGTGCACAGTTCTGGTCTCCATATCCCTCGTTAGACCACACTTGGAGCACTGTGCGCAGTTCTGGTCTCCATATCCCTCGATTAGACCACACTTGGAGCACTGTGCGCAGTTCTGTTCTCCATATCCCTTAGTTAGATTACACTTGGAGCACTGTGCGCAGTTCTGGTCTCCATATCCCGAGGTTAGACCACACTTGGAGCACTGTGCACAGTTCTGACCTCCATATCCCTTATTTAGACCACACTTGGAGCACTGTGCACAGTTCTGGTCTCCATATCCCTCAGTTAGACCACACTTGGAGCACTGTGCACCGTTCTGACCTCCATATCACTTAGTTAGATTACACTTGGAGCACTGTGCTAAGTTCTGGCCTCCATATCCCTCAGTTAGACCACACCTGGAGCACTGTGCACAGTTCTGACCTCCACATCCCTTAGTTAGATTACACTTGGAGCACTGTGCGCAGTTCTGGTCTCCATATCCCTCAGTTAGACCACACCTGGAGCACTGTGCACAGTTCTGACTTCCATATCCCTCAGTTAGACTACACTTGGAGCACTGTGCACAGTTCTGGTCTCCATATCCCTTAGTTAGACTACACTTGGAGTACTGTGCACAGTTCTGGTCTTCATATCCCTCAGTTAGACCACACTTGGAGCACTGTGCACAGTTCTGGTCTCCATATCCCTCAGTTAGACCACGCTTGGAGTACTGTGCACAGTTCTGGTCCCCATATCACTCAGTTAGACTACACTTGGAGCACTGTGCACAGTTCTGGTCCTGATATCCCTTGGTTAGACCACACTTGGAGTACTGTGCACAGTTCTGGTCTCCATATCCCTCAGTTAGACCACACTTGGGGCACTGTGCACAGTTCTGTTCCCGATATCCCTTGGTTAGACCACACTTGGAGCACTGTGCACAGTTCTGGTCTCCATATCCCTCAGTTAGACTACACTTGGAGCACTGTACACAGTTCTGGTCTCCATATCCCTCAGTTAGACTACACTTGGAGTACTGTGCACTGTTCTGGTCTCCATATCCCTCAGTTAGACTACACTTGGAGCACTGTACACAGTTCTGGTCTCCATATCCCTTGGTTAGACCACACTTGGAGCACTGTGCACAGTTCTGGTCCCGATATCCCTTGGTTAGACCATACTTGGAGTACTGTGCACAGTTAAAGGAAGAAGTTGGATAAATCTGATGGAGAGTGGAGTAGGATATAATGATGAAGTGAGATGAGGTATGGGAGGGTGGGTCAGAGATGTCGAATGGTGTATCCCACTCTCTGCGCTCGAACATCTGGACGGTGAGCCCTCTGAGTGCTGTAACCTGCTGTTTCTCCCCACAGACAGTGGCTATCCCGCATACCTTGGAGCACGACTGGCTTCATTCTATGAGAGAGCCGGGAGAGTGAAGTGTCTCGGGAGTCCTGAGAGAGAGGGCAGCGTCAGCATTGTCGGAGCGTGAGTGAGGGGGGGAGGGGGGTGGATTGATGGGGAAGGGGGGGAGAGCGAGGAAGAGCGAGGGGGAGGTGAGGGGATGGGAGAGTCAATATTGACAGTGATTGAGGGCGAGGTGAAGAGAGAATGAGGGGTTTGAGTATTGTCAGTGAAGGGGGAGTGAGGGTCAGTATTGTGAGTGAGGGGGAGTGAGGGTCAGTATTGTGAGGGGGGTGAGGGTCAGTATTGTGAGTGAGGGGGAGTGAGGGTCAGTATTGTGAGTGAGGGGGGAGTGAGGGTCAGGGTTGTGAGTGAGGGGGAGTGAGGGTCAGTATTGTGAGTGAGGGGGAGTGAGGGTCAGTATTGTGAGTGAGGGGGAGTGAGGGTCAGTATTGTGAGTGAGGGTCAGTATTGTGAGTGAGGGTCAGTATTGTGAGTAAGGGTCAGGTTTGTGAGTGAGGGTCAGTATTGTGAGTGAGGCGGGAGTGAGGGTCAGTATTGTGAGTGAGGCGGGAGTGAGGGTCAGTATTGTGAGTGAGGGGGAGTGAGGGTCAGTATTGTGAGTGAGGGTCAGTATTGTGAGTGAGGGGGAGTGAGGGTCAGTATTGTGAGTGAGGGTCAGTATTGCGGGTGAGGGGGAGTGAGGGTCAGTATTGTGAGTGAGTGGGAGTGAGGGTCAGTATTGTGAGTGAGGGTCAGTATTGCGAGTGAGGGTCATATTGCGAGTGAGGGTCAGTATTGTGAGTGAGGGTCAGTATTTTGAGTGAGGGTCAGTATTGTGAGTGAGGGTCAGTACTTTGAGTGAGGGTCAGTATTGTGAGTGAGGGTCAGTATTTTGAGTGAGGGTCAGTATTGTGAGTGAGGGTCAGTATTGTGAGTGAGGGGGGAGTGAGGGTCAGTATTGTGAGTGAGGGTCAGCATTTTGAGTGAGTGTCAGTATTGTGAGTGAGGCTCAGTATTGTGAGTGAGGGTCAGTATTGTGAGTGAGGGGGAGTGAGGGTCAGTATTGTGAGTGAGGGGGAGTGAGGGTCAGTATTGCGAGTGAGGGTCAGTATTGTGAGTGAGGGTCAGTATTGTGAGTGAGGGTCAGTATTTTGAGTGAGGGTCAGTATTGCGAGTGAGGGTCAGTATTGTGAGTGAGGGTCAGTATTGTGAGTGAGGGGGAGTGAGGGTCAGTATTGTGAGTGAGGGTCAGTATTGTGAGTGAGGGTCAGTATTGTCAGTGAGGGTCAGTATTGTGAATGAGGGTCAGGATTGCGAGTGAGGGGGATTTTATGAGTGTATTTATTCTTCCTTGATATGAATCCCCTCCCCCTTCTCTCCCGGTACTCCGCTCCTCCCCTCTCCTCACCCCTCCTCCTTCCCCTCCGCTCCCAGTCCCTCTCCTCCGTCACCCTTTCTCCACTCATTCCCCACCCCCCACTCTACACACTGTGACAGTGACTGATCTCTCTCCCTCTCTCTCTCTGTTAGTGTGTCTCCCCCTGGTGGGGATTTCTCTGACCCTGTCACCTCTGCTACGCTGGGGATTGTCCAGGTGAGGTCCCAATCCTTCGGCTAACACTTTCAGAGCAGGCATGAATATTGACCACTGCCTATACCGGGCGGGTTCAGTTCCGGCCTCGGGCTGCACATTCTCCCCGTGTCTGTGTGGGTTTCCTCCAGGTGCTCCGCTCCCTCCCACATGACGAAGGTGTGTACTTTAGGTAGATTGGACATGCTAAATGTCTGTGGTTATGGGGACAGTGGAGGATAGCAAGGGGGGGTGGTGGGAGAGGTGGAGAAGATGGACAAGGGTAATATGCTCTCCAGAGAGTTGGTCCAGACTCAATGGGCTGAATGGCCTCTTTCCGCACTGTAGGAAAGAAATATCCAAATTAAGACCACCAGTCAATTAGTGTCAAGTTTCTTGAATGGGGGGAAGGTCCATTCAGCCCCTCTCAAGCACGCTACAGGAACAGGAGGCCATTCAGCCCCTCTGATACATGTTACACAGGAACAGGAGGCCATTCAGCCCCTCTCAAACATGTTACACAGGAACAGGAGGCCATTCAGCCCCTCTCAAACACCTTACAGAGGAACAGGAGGCCATTCAGCCCCTCTCAAACATGTTACACAGGAACAGGAGGCCATTCAGGCCCTCTCAAACATGTTACACGGGAACAGGAGGCCATTCAGCCCCTCTCATACATGTTACACAGGAACAGGAGGCCATTCAGCCCCTCTCAAACATGTTACACAGGGACAGGAGGCCATTCAGCCCCTCTCAAATATCTTAAACAGGATGAGGAGGCCATTCAGCCCCTCTTGACCATGTTATACAGGAACAGGAGGAAGCCATTCAGTCGTTCTCGAAATTGTTACTCAGGAACATGAAGAGGCCATTTACTCCCTATCGAACATTTACTCAGGAACAGGAGACCCAGTCAGCACCACCCTCCTCTCCACTGCCGCTCAAGCCGGTTCAACAGGAAGCTCAATGAAATGCCCCTTATCTTTGTAAATTAGATTGAATACAAGCAGAGTTTGTGTAACCTCGCTGGGAATTTCTCTGTGTCACATTCTGATCGAGGTCAAGATAACTTTCCTTCTGCATGGTGCGCAGGACAGTTCACAGTAACTCCAGGCGTGGCTTAAGTAGCTGCAGGAGAACTGCCAGCGCCTTTATACTGGAGACATTCAGGTTAATACTGCAGTAAACCATTGGGTCATTTTCTGTACCTGTTCAGGGCTGTTTAATGAGCCGTGTACCTGGACCAACCTTCACCCTCGCTGACCCTGACCCTCCCAATCCCCCTCCCTCCTCAACTTAACATCCAGCTTCCAGGAATCTCCCACACATTCCAGCACTTCGACATTGAAACCGGTCGTGGGAGGAGAGCCTCTGACATCACTCACTCACTCACTCACTCAGACTCACTCACTCACTCAGACTCACTCACTCACTCACTCACTCACTCAGACTCACTCACTCACTCACTCACTCAGACGCACTCACTCACTCACTCACTCAGACTCACTCACTCAGACTCACTCACTCACTCACACAGACTCACTCACTCACTCACTCACTCACTCACTCACTCAGACTCACTCACTCACTCACTCAGACTCACTCTCACAGACTCACTCACTCACTCAGACTCACTCACTCACTCACTCAGACTCACTCACTCATTCACTCACTCACACACTCGCTCACTCACTCAGACTCACTCACTCAGACTCACTCACTCACTCACTCACTCAGACTCACTCACTCACTCAGACTCACTCACTCACTCACTCACTCAGACTCACTCACTCAGACTCACTCACTCAGACTCACTCAGATTCACTCACTCACTCACTCAGACTCACTCACTCACTCACTCAGACTCACTCACTCACTCAGACAACTCAGATTCACTCACTCACTCACTCACTCACTCAGACTCACTCACTCAGACTCACTCACTCACTCACTCACTCAGACTCACTCACTCACTCACTCAGACTCACTCACACACTCACTCACTCAGACTCACTCACTCACTCAGACTCACTCAGATTCACTCACTCACTCACTCACTCACTCAGACTCACTCAGATTCACTCACTCACTCACTCACTCAGACTCACTCAGATTCACTCACTCACTCACTCAGACTCACTCACTCACTCAGACTCACTCACTCACTCAGACTCACTCAGATTCACTCACTCACTCACTCACTCAGACTCACTCACTCACTCACTCACTCAGACTCACTCACTCACTCACTCACTCACTCAGACTCACTCACTCACTCACTCAGTCAGACTCACTCACTCACTCAGATTCACTCAGACTCACTCACTCACTCAGATTCACTCAGACTCACTCACTCACTCAGACTCACTCATTCACTCACTCAGACTCACTCACTCAGTCTCACTCACTCACTCACACAGACTCACTCACTCACTCACTCAGACTCACTCAGACTCACTCACTCACTCAGACTCACTCACTCACTCACTCACTCAGACTCACTCACTCACTCAGACTCACTCACTCACTCACTCACTCAGACTCACTCACTCACTCAGACACACTCACTCACTCACTCAGACTCACTCTCACCCAGACTCACTCAGATTCACTCACTCACTCAAACTCACTCACTCACTCACTCACTCAGACTCACTCACTCCCTCAGACTCACTCAGATTCACTCACTCACTCACTCACTCAGACTCACTCACTCACTCACTCAGACTCACTCACTCAGACTCACTCACTCACTCAGACACACTCACTCACTCACTCACTCAGACTCACTAACTCACTCAGACTCACTCAGATTCAATCACTCACTCACTCAGACTCACTCACTCACTCACTCACTCAGACTCACTCACTCAGATTCACTCACTCAGGCTCACTCACTGACTCACTCAGACTCACTCACTCAGATTCACTCACTCTCTCAGACTCACTCACTCAGACTCACTCACTCACTCAGACTCACTCACTCAGACTCACTCACTCATTCACTCACTCACTCACACTCACTCAGACTCACTCACTCACTCAGACTCACTCACTCACTCACTCAGACTCACTCACTCAGACTCACTCACTCACTCAGACACACTCACTCACTCACTCACTCAGACTCACTCACTCACTCAGACTCACTCAGATTCACTCAGACTCACTCACTCACTCACTCACTCACTCAGACTCACTCACTTACTCACTCACTCACTCACTCAGACTCACTCACTCACTCACTCAGATTCACTCACTCACTCACTCACTCAGACTCACTCACTCACTCACTCAGTCTCACTCACTCACTCACTCAGACTCGCCCACTCACTCAGACTCACTCACTCACTCAGACTCACTCACTCACTCACTCAGACTCCCTCATTCACTCACTCACTCAGACTAACTCACTCACGCACTCAGACTCACTCACTCACTCAGACTCACTCACTCACTCACTCAGACTCACTCAGACTCACTCACTCACTCACTCAGACTCACTCACTCACTCAGACTCACTCAGATTCACTCACTCACTCACTCAGACTCACTCACTCACTCATCACTCAGACTCACTCACTCACTCAGTCTCACTGACTCACTCACTCACAGACTCACTCACTCAGACTCACTTACTCACAGACTCACTCACTCACTCAGGCTCACTCACTCAGACTCACTCACTCACTCAGACTCACTCACTCAGACTCACTCACTCACTCACAGACTCACTCACTCACTGACTCCCTTACTCAATCACAGACTCACTCACTCAGACTCACTCACTCACTCCCTCACTCACTCACTCACAAACTCACTCACTCACTCAGACTCACTCACTCAGACTCACTCACTCATTCACTCACTCACACTCACTCAGACTCACTCACTCACTCAGACTCACTCACAGACTCACTAACTCACTCAGACTCACACACTCACTCGCTCAGACTCACTCAGACTCACTCACTCAGACACACTCACAGACTCACTCACACTCAGACTCACTCACTCACTCAGACTCACTCACTCACTCACAGACTCACTCACTGACTCAGACTCACTCACTCGCAGATTCAATCACTCACTCAGACTCACTCGCTCACAGACTCACTCACACACACACACACTCACTCTTGCACACACGCACTCTCGTGCGCACACTCACTCTTGTGCGCACACTCACTCTCGCATGTGCACGCACACATACTCTCTCACTCTCACACACTCTCACACACACACAAACATGCACTCACACATACTCTCACACTCACTCTTGCTCACATACTTTCACACTCACTAACATACATACATGCCCTCTCTCACACTCACACACCTACACTCATACTCTGTCACTTGGTGTACCAAATTGACCCTACACTATTATTGGTGTACCAAATTGACCCTACACTATTATTGGTGTACCAAATTGACCCTACACTATTATTGGTGTACCAAATTGACCCTACACTATTATTGGTGTACCAAATTGACCCTACACTATTATTGGTGTACCAAATTGACCCTACACTATTATTGGTGTACCAAATTGACCCTACACTATTCTCCCCTGAATCTGGCTACAGTAGGGGTACCATTTGCAGACACACGGGGCAAGGTAGGTGTAGGAAAATGCTTTAAAATGGTGGTGTTGGCTCGTTGGGCCGAAGGGCCTGTTTCCCGTGCTGGGTTGTTCTTTGTTCTTTGTTCTTTCAAAATCTCACACAAACAGTCACACGGTATGTGGAAGAACGCACTTGTTGACACAGCCCTTAATCCCGGCTATGCTGTGACCAAGGTAACCTGGAGCGTAGTTCTGCACTGCCTTCCTGGTAACTGCCTGACAGTCAACCCTGACTCAATATCAGGTTAGCTAAAACTCAGCTGCACTCCCCTCACCGTCAGACCACAGCGACCTCCCAAACACCACCTTCACATCTTAGCCACAGTACTCAGTGACCTACAGCGGCTCCCAGCCAGGCAGCACCTCACGTTTCAATCTTTGATTTCAAACACCTACAAATCTCCTATCTCTGTGACCTCCCCCAACCCCTACAACCCTCCCTATCAGTGTAACGTCCTCCAGCCCCTAAAACCCTCCCTGTCTCTGTAACCTCCCCCAACCCCTACAACCCTCCCTATCTCTGTAACCAACCCCGGTCCCTACAACCCTCCCTACCTCTGTAACCCACCCTATCTCTGCAATCTCCTTCCACTCCTACAACTCTCCCTATCACTGTAACCTCCTCCTGCCTCTACAACCCTCCCTATCTTCGCAACCTCCTTCCGCTCCTACAGCCTTCCTTATATCTATAACCTCCTCCAGCCCCGACAACACTCCCTATCTCTGTAACCCTCCCTACCTCTGTAACCTCCTCCAACCTCTATAACCCTCTCTTTCTCTGTAATCTCCTCCAGTCCCTACAACCCTCCCTATGGCCGTAACATTCTCCAGCCCCTACAATCCTATCTCAGTAACCTCCTCCACTGCCTACTATCCTTCCTAACTCTGTAACTGTTTTCTGCCCCTACAACTCTCCCTATCAGTGTAACGTCCTCCAGCCCCTACAACCCTCCTTATCTCTGTAACCTCCTCCAGCCCCTACAACCCTCCCTATCTCTGTAACCTCCTCCAGCCCCTACAACCCTCCTTATCTCTGTAACCTCCTCCAGCCCCTACAACTCTCCCTATCAGTGTAACGTCCTCCAGCCCCTACAACCCTCCCTATCTCTGTAACCTCCTCCAGCCCCTACAACTCTCCCTATCTCTGTAACCTCCTCCAGCCCCTACAACCCTCCTTATCTCTGTAACCTCCTCCAGCCCCTACAACTCTCCCTATCAGTGTAACGTCCTCCAGCCCCTACAACCCTCCCTATCTCTGTAACCTCCTCCAGCCCCTACAACCCTCCTTATCTCTGTAACCTCCTCCAGCCCCTACAACTCTCCCTATCAGTGTAACGTCCTCCAGCCCCTACAACCCTCCCTATCTCTGTAACCTCCTCCAGCCCCTACAACCCTCCCTATCTCTGTAACCTCCTCCAGCCCCTACAACCCTCCCTATCTCTGTAACCTCCTCCAGCCCCTACAACCCTCCCTATCTCTGTAACCTCCTCCAGCCCCTACAACCCTCCCTATCAGTGTAACGTCCGCCAGCCCCTACAACCCTCCCTATCTCTGTAACCACCTCCAGCCCCTACAACTCTCCCTATCTCTGTAACCTCCTCCAGCCCCTACAACCCTCCCTATCAGTGTAACGTCCTCCAGCCCCTACAACCCTCCCTATCTCTGTAACCACCTCCAGCCCCTACAACCCTCCCTATCAGTGTAACGTCCTCCAGCCCCTACAACCCTCCCTATCTCTGTAACCTCCTCCAGCCCCTACAACCCTCCCTATCAGTGTAACGTCCTCCAGCCCCTACAACCCTCCCTATCAGTGTAACGTCCTCCAGCCCCTACAACCCTCCCTATCTCTGTAACCTCCTCCAGCCCCTAGAACCCTCCCTATCTCTGTAACCTCCTCCAGCCCCTACAACCCTCCCTATCTCTGTAACCTCCTCCAGCCCCTACAACCCTCCCTATCTCTGTAACCTCCTCCAGCCCCTACAACCCTCCCTATCTCTGTAACCTCCTCCAGCCCCTACAACCCTCCCTATCTCTGTAACCTCCTCCAGCCCCTACAACTCTCCCTATCTCTGTAACCTCCTCCAGCCCCTACAACCCTCCCTATCTCTGTAACCTCCTCCAGCCCCTACAACCCTCCCTATCTCTGTAACCGCCTCCAGTCCCTACAACCCTCCCTATCTCTGTAACCTCCTCCAGTCCCTACAACCCTCCCTATCTCTGTAACCTCCTCCAGTCCCTACAACCCTCCCTATCTCTGTAACCTCCTCCAGCCCTTACAACCCTCCCTGTCTCTGTAACCTCCTCCAGTCCCTACAACCCTCCCTATCTCTGTAACCTCCTCCAGCCCCTACAACCCTCCCTATCTCTGTAACCTCCTCCAGTCCCTACAACCCTCCCTATCTCTGTAACCTCCTCCAGTCATTATAACCCTCCTTATTTCTGTAATTTCTTCCTGTCCCTAATATCCAACTACAGACCTTTGCTTCAGCGCACATCTTTTCTTTCAATTTGATACCATCCCAACCTTTGCTATTTACCCATGGAGGATGCACCTATTTGGCCGTCTTTCATTCTCGGTGGTTAATCAGTAATGAAATATTTCCTCAAACGCCTGCCAAGTTTGGCACCCTTTGCCTTTGTTATCCAGTCCATTGTAACTCTGCTTTAATTTTCATATCATTGCTTTCATTTACATTTTCAAAGGCGAGCTTCAGACCCACATTTCTTCCCCTCAAACTGGAGGTGAAATTTCATTGTGCTATGATGGCTCTTGCCGAGAGGATCTTTTACCCGTTTATCAATCCTGTCCCGTCGCACAATTACCAGCTCCAAAATACCAGGTTCAGTCCCAGAATTTAATCATTTGAAAAACAAACTGTCCAGATGACACATTTACCAAGCTGCTTTTGCAAAATTCAATTCGTAACTCTCTCAAGGACGTCACTGGGCAATATAAAAGCTTTTGAAATTAGCCGAGATACTTCACAGGGGTGTTGTGAAGCCAGGTTTGATACAGATACGGAGATATGAGTCAAAGATTGGTCAAACATCCTCAGGGAAGGAGCAATGGAAGGCTCAATAGTGTCAAAAATTCACCAATATCCCAAGGCTCTAGAGGGATGGGCAGATATTTACCAGTGCCATGCGATGTACAAATAATTGAAAATAATGTTTCAGCATTCCCCCTGCACATTCTCGCAGGACCCTCTGCTGTGGATCTGTGGGTACCGAGAAAAAGAAAATAGGAGCTGGAACTCAGCCCTTATAGCCTGCGCTGTGATTCAATATGATCATGACAGATCCTCTAACTCAATGCCATGCTCCCCCTGCCAGCTCCCAATACCCCTTGACACCTTTTGAACCCAGAAATCTATCCATTTCCTTCTTCAATATATTGGTCTCTAGAGGAAAGAATTCCACAGCTCCAACAGCCTCTGAGTGAAGAAAGTTCTCCTCACCTCAGTCCTGAATGGCTTACCCCATATCCCAAGACTGTGATACTTTGTTCCACACCAACACCACTGCTCCCCGCCTCCCCCCACCCGCCTGAGGAAACAACATCCCGACATCCAAAGCATCCAGCCCTGTCAGAATTTAAAAGACAAGTCTCTCAGTGACACGGTAGCACAGTGGGTTAGCACTGCTGCTTCACAGCTCCAGGGTCCTGGGTTCGATTCCCGGCTCGGGTCACTGTCTGTGTGGAGTTTGTACATTCTCCTCGTGTCTGTGGGGGTTTCCTCCAGGTTCTCTGGTTTCCTCCCACAGTCCAAAGATGTGCGGGTTAGGTTGATTGGCCATGCTAAAAAATTGCCCCTTAGTGTCCTGGGATGTGTAGGTTAGAGGGATTAGTGGGTCAGTACTGAGGGAGTGCTGCACTGACAGAGGGTCAGTACTGAGGGAGTGCTGCACTGTCAGAGGGTCAGTACTGAGGGAGTGCTGCACTGTCAGAGGGTCAGTACTGAGGGAGTGCTGCACTGTCAGAGGGTCAGTACTGTGGGAGTGCCGCACTGTCAGAGGGTCAGTACTGAGGGAGTGCAGCACTGTCAGAGGGTCAGTACTGAGGGAGTGCTGCACTGTCAGAGGGTCAGTACTGATGGAGTGCAGCACTGTCAGAGGGTCAGTACTGAGGGAGTGCTGCACTGTCAGAGGGTCAGTACTGATGGAGTGCAGCACTGTCAGAGGGTCAGTAGTGAGGGAGTGCAGCACTGTCAGAGGGTCAGTGCTGAGGGAGTGCTGCAGTGTCAGAGGGTCAGTACTGAGGGAGTGCTGCACTGTCAGAGGGTCAGTACTGAGGGAGTGCTGCACTGTCAGAGGGTCAGTACCGAGGGAGTGCTGCACTGTCAGAGGGTCAGTACCGAGGGAGTGCTGCACTGTCAGAGGGTCAGTACCGAGGGAGTGCTGCACTGTCAGAGGGTCAGTACCGAGGGAGTGCTGCACTGTCAGAGGGTCAGTACCGAGGGAGTGGTGCACTGTCAGAGGGTCAGTACCGAGGGAGTGCTGCACTGTCAGAGGGTCTGTACCGAGGGAGCGCTGCACTGTCAGAGGGTCAGTACTGAGGGAGTGCTGCACTGTCAGAGGGTCAGTACTGAGGGAGTGCTGCACTGTCAGAGGGTCAGTACTGAGGGAGTGCCGCACTGTCAGAGGGTCAGTACTGAGGGAGTGCTGCACTGTCAGAGGGTCAGTACTGAGGGAGCGCTGCACTGTCAGAGGGTCAGTACTGAGGGGGTGCTGCACTGTCAGAGGGTCAGTACTGAGGGGGTGCTGCACTGTCAGAGGGTCAGTGCTGAGGGACTGCTGCAGTGTCAGAGGGTCAGTGCTGAGGGAGTGCAGCACTGTCAGAGGATCAGTACTGAGGGAGCGCTGCACTGTCAGAGGGTCAGTACTGAGGGAGTGCTGCACCGTCAGAGGGTCAGTGCTGAGGGACTGCTGCAGTGTCAGAGGGTCAGTGCTGAGGGAGTGCAGCACTGTCAGAGGGTCAGTACTGAGGGAGCACTGCACTGTCAGAGGGTCAGTACTGAGGGAGCACTGCACTGTCAGAGGGTCAGCACTGAGGGAGTGCTGCACCGTCAGAGGGTCAGTACTGAGGGAGTGCTGCACTGTCAGAGGGTCAGTACTGAGGGAGTGCTGCACTGTCAGAGGGTCAGTACCGAGGGAGTGCCGCACTGTCAGAGGGTCAGTACTGAGGGAGCCCTGCACTGTCAGAGGGTCAGTACTGAGGGAGTGCTGCCCTGTCCGAGGGTCAGTACTGAGGGAGTGCTGCACTGTCAGAGCGTCAGTACCGAGGGAGTGCTGCACTGTCAGAGGGTCAGTACTGAGGGAGTGCTGCACTGTCAGAGGGTCAGTACTGAGGGAGTGCTGCACTGTCAGAGGGTCAGTACTGAGGGAGTGCTGCACTGTCAGAGGGTCAGTACTGAGGGAGTGCTGCACTGTCAGAGGGTCAGTACTGAGGGAGTGCTGCACTGTCAGAGGGTCAGTACTGAGGGAGTGCTGCACTGTCAGAGGGTCAGTACTGCGGGAGTGCTGCACTGTCAGAGGGTCAGTACTGAGGGAGTGCCGCACTGTCAGAGGGTCAGTACTGAGGGAGTGCAGCACTGTCAGAGGGTCAGTACTGAGGGAGCCCTGCACTGTCAGAGGGTCAGTACTGAGGGAGTGCTGCACTGTCAGAGGGTCAGTACTGAGGGAGTGCTGCACTGTCAGAGGGTCAGTACTGAGGGAGTGCTGCACTGTCAGAGGGTCAGTACTGAGGGAGTGCTGCAGTGTCAGAGGGTCAGTACTGAGGGAGTGCTGCACTGTCAGAGGGTCAGTACTGAGGGAGTGCTGCACTGTCAGAGGGTCAGTACTGAGGGAGTGCTGCACTGTCAGAGGGTCAGTACTGAGGGAGTGCTGCACTGTCAGAGGGTCAGTACTGAGGGAGTGCTGCACTGTCAGAGGGTCAGTACTGAGGGAGTGCTGCACTGTCAGAGGGTCAGTACTGAGGGAGTGCTGCACTTTCAGAGGGTCAGTACTGAGGGAGTGCTGCACTGTCAGAGGGTCAGTACTGAGGGAGTGCTGCACTGTCAGAGGGTCAGTACTGAGGGAGTGCTGCACTGTCAGAGGGTCAGTACTGAGGGAGTGCTGCACTGTCAGAGGGTCAGTACTGCGGGAGTGCTGCACTGTCAGAGGGTCAGTACTGAGGGAGTGCTGCACTGTCAGAGGGTCAGTACTGAGGGAGTGCAGCACTGTCAGAGGGTCAGTACTGAGGGAGCCCTGCACTGTCAGAGGGTCAGTACTGAGGGAGTGCTGCACTGTCAGAGGGTCAGTACTGAGGGAGTGCTGCACTGTCAGAGGGTCAGTACTGAGGGAGTGCTGCACTGTCAGAGGGTCAGTACTGAGGGAGTGCTGCACTGTCAGAGGGTCAGTACTGAGGGAGTGCTGCACTGTCAGAGGGTCAGTACTGAGGGAGTGCTGCACTGTCAGAGGGTCAGTACTGAGGGAGTGCTGCACTGTCAGAGGGTCAGTACTGAGGGAGTGCAGCACTGTCAGAGGGTCAGTACTGAGGGAGTGCTGCACTGTCAGAGGGACATTGGGGGGGGTGGGGTTACACTGCCAATGTCACCAATGACAGGGGGGTGGGCAGGGCGGAGTGCGATGCCTGTGAGGGTGGTCGGTTGGGGGCAGGGGTGGCAGGTGGCTGCCTGCGCAATGGCACCCCGAGCCGTCTCAGCGCCCCCCCCATTGCATCCACAACATCTGAATCCTTCCCGTTGCTGAAAGCTGAGGGTTTGGACACATTCTCCATCTTGTGCTGTAGGTATTCTGGGGGCTTGATAAGAAGTTAGCCCAGCAGAAACATTTCCCCTCGGTGAACTGGCTGATCAGCTACAGTAAGTACACCCGGACGCTGGACGAGTATTACGAGAAGCACTTCTCCGAGTTTGTTCCCCTGCGTACCAAGGCCAAGGAGATTCTTCAGGAGGAGGAGGACCTGGCTGAGATTGTACAGCTGGTCGGAAAGGTGAGCCACGGAGGGGGAGGGAGGGGTAGGGAGGGAGGGGAGGGAGGGGAGGGAGGAGTGGGAGGGAGGAGTGGGAGGGAGGGAGGGGAGGGAGGGGAGGGAGGGAGGGTAGGGAGGAGGGGGAGAGAGGGGAGGGAGGAGTGGCAGGGAGGGGAGGGAGGAGGGGGAGAGAGGGGAGGGAGGAGTGGCAGGGAGGGGGAGGCAGGAGGGGGAGAGAGGGGAGGGAGGAGTGGGAGGGAGGGGAGGGAGGAGTGGGAGGGAGGGGAGGGAGGAGTGGGAGGGAGGGGGAGGGAGGAGTGGGAGGGAGGGGAGGGAGGAGTGGGAGAGAGGGGAGGGAGGAGGGGGAGAGAGGGGAGGGAGGAGTGGGAGGGAGGGGAGGGAGGAGTGGGAGGGTGAAGGGGGAGGGAGGAGTGGGAGGGAGGGGAGGGAGGTGGGGGAGGGAGGAGTGGGAGGGAGGAGGGGGAGGGAGGAGTGGGAGGGAGGGGAGGGAGGAGTGGGAGAGAGGGGAGGGAGGAGTGGGAGAGAGGAGTGGGAGGGAGGGGGAGGGAGGAGGGGGAGGGAGGGGAAGGAGGAGTTGGAGGGAGGGGAGGGAGGAGTGGGAGGGAGGAGTGGGAGGGAGGGGAGGGAGGAGTGGGAGGGAGGGGGAGGGAGGAGTGGGGAGGGAGGGGAGGGAGGAGTGGGAGGGAGGGGCAGGGAGGAGGTGGGAGGGAGGGGAGGGAGGAGGGGGAGGGAGGAGTGGGAGGAGGGGAGGGAGGAGTGGGAGAGAGGGGAGGGAGGAGTGGGAGAGAGGGGAGGGAGGGGGAGGGAGGAGGGTGAGGGAGGAGTGGGGGGGAGGGGAGGGAGGAGTGGAGAGGGGAGGGAGGGGGAGGGAGGAGGGTGAGGGGAGTGGGGGGGGGGGGAGGGGCAGGGAGGAGTGGGAGGGAGGGGAGGGAGGAGTGGGAGGTAGGGGGAGGGAGGAGTGGGGGGGAGGGGAGGGAGGAGTGGGAGGGGGGAGGGAGAAAGAGGGAGGGGAGAGGAAGGGAGGAAGTGGAGGGAGGGAGGGAGGGAAGAAGGGTGACAGGTTTTTGGGGACTGTCGCTCTCTGTGTGTTGGGGTGGTGTGTATCTATTTGTATTTATTTCCCTCTCTCTCACCTGCTCTCTGTCAGCCACAGAATCACAGAGATGTACAACACAGAAACAGGCCCTTCGGCCCAACTCATCCATACTGACCAGGTTTCCCAAACTGATTTAGTCCCATTTGCCTGTGTTTGGCCCATCTCCCTCTAAACCTTTCCTACTCATGTCGCTTTCAAATCTGTAACTGTAGTAATTGTAGCCGCCTCTACCACCTCCTCTGGCAGCTCATTCCATCTACATCCCACCCTCTGTGTGAAAAAGGTGACACTCAGGTCCAGTTTCAATCTTTCCCCTCTCACCTGAGGCCTGTGCCCTCGAGTTTTGAGCTGCCCTACTCTGGGGAAAAGATTTTGACTCTTCACCTTATCATGGTTTTATAGACCTGTATAAAGTTATCCCCTCATCCTCCTACACTCCAGGGAGAGACAGTCCCAGCCTATCCAGCCTCTCCTTAGAATTCAAACCTTCCATTAGAGTCATAGAGATTTACAGCATGGAAACAGGCCCGTCGGCCCTAAGCTAATCCCAGTTACCCGCACTTGGCCCATATCCGTCTATCCCCATCTTAACCATGTAACTTTCTAAATGCTTTTTAAAAAACAAAATTGTACCCACCTCTACTACTACTTATTCCAGACACTCACTATCCTCTGTGTGAAAGAAAAAGCTGCTCTGGACACTTTTGTGTCTCTCCCCTCTCACCTTAAACCTCTGCCTTTTAGTTTTAGACTCCCCTACCTTTGGGAAAAGATATTGACTTTCTCGCTGATCTGTGGCCCTCATTATTTTATAGACATTATTATAGATCTTTTTTGCACCCTTTCCAGTTTAATAACATCCTTCCTCCAGCAAGGCGACTGGAATTGTCCCCCTTACTCCAAATGTGGTCTTACCAATGTCTTGTACAGTTGTAATATAAAGTCCCAACTCCTGTATTCAATGCCCTGAATGATGAAGGCCAGTGTGCCAAACTTCTCCTTCACCACCCTGTCTTCCATGATGCCACTTCCAAGGAACTATGTACCTGTACCCCTCGGTCTCCCTGTTCGACAACACTCCCCGGGCCCTACCATTAACAGGTGTAAGTCCTGTCCTGGTTTGTCTTACCAAAATGCAACACTTTATCTGAATTAAACTCCATCTGCCATTCCTTGGCCCACTGGCCCATATGATCAAGATCCCATTGTAGTCTTACATAACGTCTTCACTGTCCACTCTACCACCAATTTTAGTGTCATCCACAAACTTACAAAGTGTGCCTCCTAAAATCTCATCCAAACTGTTTATATAAATGACAAACGACAGTGGACCCAGCACCGATCCCTGGAGCACACTGCTGGTCACAGATCTCCAGTCTGCCTGCTACACAAACCAATTTTTTTTAATCCAATTGGCTAGTTCTTGCTGGATCCCATGTGACCTAACCTTCCTGACTGGTCTACCATGCTGTACCTTGTCAAAGGCCTTGCGATCGTCCATGTAGACAACGTCTACAACACTGCCCTCATCTTTTCTTTGGTCACCCTTTCAAAAAACGCTATCAGATTTGTAAGACACAATTTCCGACGTACAAAACCATGCTGATTATTCCTAATCAAAGAACAACAAAAGTTACAGCACAGGAACAGACCCTCCATGCTTACACCGGTCATGCTGACCATCTGAACTAAAACCTTCTACTCTTCCAGGGTCCATATCTCTCTATTCCCATCCTAGTCATATATTTGTTTACTATTACTATTTAAAGGGTGAAAAGCTGCAGCAGGCGACGGTGCAGAGGGACCTGGGGGTCCTTGTGCACGAGTCACAAAAACCCAGTCTGCAGGTGCAGCAGGTGGTCAGGAAGGCGAATGGGATGCTGGCCTTCATAGCGAGGGGGAATGAATATAAAAGCAGGGAGGTCTTGCTGCAACTGTACAGGGTACTGGTGAGGCTGCAGCTGGAGTACTGTGCGCAGTTTTGGTCGCCGCACTTACGCAAGGATATTTTGGCCTTGGAGGGAGTGCAGAGGAGGTTCACGAGGCTGATACCGGAGATGAGGGGATTAGCCTATGAGGAGAGACTAAATAGACTGGGTCTGTACTCGTTAGAGTTTAGAAGGATGAGGGGGGATCTTATAGAGACGTATAAGATAATGAAGGGGATGGATAGGGTAGAGGTAGAGAGATTCTTCCCGCTCAGAAAGGACAGCAGGACTAGAGGGCACAGCCTCAAGATAAGGGGGAGCAGTTTAGAACGGAGTTGAGGAGGAACTTCTTCACTCAAAGGGTGGTGAATCTCTGGAATTCTCTGCCCGTTGAAGTGGTGGAGGCTACCTCGCTAAATATATTTAAGTCACCGGTAGATAGGTTTCTGATAGACAAGGGAATTAAGGGTTATGGGGAGAAAGCGGGAAAGTGGAATTGATCCACTTCAGATCAGCCATGATCTTATTGAATGGCGGGGCAGTCTCGAGGGGCTAGATGGCCTACTCCTGCTCCTATTTCTTATGTTCTTATGTTGTCTAGACACCCCTTAAAAGTCACTATCGTATCTGCTTCCACAACTTCCCAGCGGTGAGTTCCAGGCATCCACCATCCTCTGTGCAAAAAAATTGCCTCATACATCTCCTTTAAACCTTGCCCCTCGCATTTTAAACCTATGCCCCCGAGTAATTGACTCTTCCACCCTGGAAAAAAGCTTCCACTCTGTCCACGCCCCTCATAATCTTGTAGCCTTCTATCAGATCACTCCTCAGCCTCTGTTGTTCCAGTGAGAACAAACCAAGTTTCTCCAACCTCTCCTCACAGCTAATGCTCTCCATACCAGGCAACATCCTGGTAAATCTTTTCTGTACCATCTGCTGAGCTTCCACATCCTTCTGGTAGTGTGGTGACCAGAATTGAACACTATATTCCAAACACAGCCTAACTAAGGTTCTATAAAGCTGCAACATGACTTGCCAATTTTTAAACTCAATACCCCAGCCAATGAAGACAAGCATGCCGTATGCCTTCTTGACTACCTTCTCCACCTGCATTGCCACTTTCAGTGACCTGTGTACGTACACCCAGATCCCTCTGCCTATCAATACTCCTAAGGGTCCTGCCATTTACTGTATATTTCCTATCTGTATTAGACCTTCCAAAATGCATTACCTCATATTTGTCTGGATTAAACTCCATCTCCGCCCAAGTCTCCAACTGATCTATATCCTGCTGTATCCTCTGATGGTCCTTATCACTATTCGCAAATCCATCAACTTTTGTGTCGTTCACAAACTTACTAATCAATCCAGTTACATTTTCCTCCAAATCATTCATATATATTACAAACAGCAAAGATCCCAGCACTGATCTCTGAGGAACACCGCTTGTCACATCCTTCCATTCAGAAACACACCTTTCCACTGCTACCCTCTGTCTTCTTTGACTGAGTAAAAAGTCTGACAACACCAGGTTTTAGTCCAACCGATTTATTTGATGATAGACTCACAAGCTTCAAATATCATCAATATCATCAAATAAATCGGTTGGACTAAAACCTGGTGTTGTCAGGCTTTTTACTGTGTTTACGCCAGTCCAACGCCGGCGTACCCACATCATGACTTCTTTGACTGAGCCAGTTTTGTATCCATCTTGCCAGCTCGCCTCTGATCCCATGCGACTTCACCTTCTGCACCAGTCTGCCATGAGGGACCTTGTCAAAGGCCTTACTGAAGTCCATGTAGACAACATCCACTGCCCCACCCTCATCAACCATCTTTGTCACTTTCTTGAAAAACTCGATCAAGTTAGTGAGATATGACCTCCCCTTCACAAAACCCTATTGCCTCTTGCTAATATGTCCACTTATTTCCAAGTGGGAATAAATCCTGTCTCGAAGAATCCTCTCCAATAATTTCCCTATCACTGATGTAAGGTTCACTGGCCTGTAATGACCTGGATTATCCTTGCTACCCTTCTTAAACAAAGGAACAACACTGGCAATTCCTCTGAGACCTCTCCTGCAGCCTAAGAGGACACATAGATTTCTCTCAAGGCCCCAGCAATTTTCTCCCTTGCCTCTCTCAGTATTCTGGGGTATAGACCATCAGGCCCTGGGAACTTATCTACTTTAATGTTTCTCAAGACCCTCAGTACCACCTCCTTTCTGATCTCAACATGACTCAAACTATCTACAAACTATCAGTCCTTGCCTTTCCAAATACATGTAGATCCTGTCTATCAGTATTCCTTCCGAGGTGATGGCCTAGTGGTATTATTGCTAGATTATTAATCCAGAAACTCAGCTAATGTTCTGGGCAAGCAGCTTCGAATCCCACCACGGTAGATGGTGGAATGAAGAATCTGCTGGCGATCATGAAACCATTGCCGTAAAAACCCACTGGTTCACTAATGGCCATTAGGGAAGGAAATCTGCCATCCTGACCTGGTCTGGCCAACATGTGACTCCAGAGCCACAGCAATGTGGTTGACTCTCAACTACCCTCCAAGGACAACGAGGAATGGACAATAAATTCTGGCGCGCATGTCCTATGAATGAATAAATTTTTTTTAAAAACTTACCCCCCACTGACGTTGGGCTAATCGGTCTGTAGTACCATGGTTTTTCCCTGTCAACTTTCCTAAATAAGAGATCAACATTTGCCTCCCTCCAGTCTTCTGGCGACTCACCAATAGCTGTCCATGATACAATTATCTCCCTAGCTTCCCCAATGCCCTGGGATACACACAATCAGGTCCCAAGGATTTATTACCTTTATGCGTTTTAAGACCTCCAGCACCTCCTCTTCTGCTTTTCAAGACATCTCTATTTACTTCCCCGCGTTTCCTAACTTCCTCCGTGGTGAATACTGACAAGAACTATTCATTTAGGATCTCACCCATCTCCTGGGGCTCCACACATAGACAACCTCATTGATCTTAAAGGGGACCTATTCTCTACCGAGTTACTCTTCTGCCCTTAATATATTTGTAAAATATCTTTGGATTCTCCTTTACCTCCCCTGTCAAAAGCTATCCCATGTCCCCTTATTACCCTCCTGATTTCTCTTTGAAGTGTACTCCTACACCCCCTATACTCCTCAAGGGATTCACTTGACCCCCAGCTGCCTACACTCGACATAAGCTTCCCTCTTTTTATTGACCAGAGCCTCGATATCTCAAGTCATCCAGCGTTCCCTACTCCTGCCAGCCTTGCACTTCACACTAACGGGAACACGCTGGCCCTGAATTCTCGTTATCTCGTTTTTGCTTGCCGGACTGTGTGTGTACACAGGTACACGTGAGTGGTGTTTGTGGGCATTTGATAAGATGCCACACAAAAAATTTAACATAGAAGGTTCTTGCACATGAGATTAGGAGTAATTTATTACCTTTGATAGAGGAGCGGCTAACTAATTGAAACATAAGAACATAAGAAATAGGAGCAGGAGTAGGCCATCTAGCCCTTTGAGCCTGCCCCGCCATTCAATAAGATCATGGCTGATCTGTCGCGGCTCAGTTCCACTTTCCCGCTTTCTCCCCATAACCCTTAATCCCCTTGCCTACCAAAAACCTATCTACCCGCGTCTTAAATATATTTAGCGAGGCAGCCTCCACCACTTCAACGGGCAGAGAATTCCAGAGATTCACCACCCTTTGAGTGAAGAAGTTCCTCCTCAACTCTGTTCTAAACTGCACCCGCCTTATCTTGAGGCTGTGCCCTCTAGTCCTGCTATCCTTTCTGAGCAGGAAGAACCTTTCCACCTCTACCCTATCCATCCCATTCATCATCTTACACATCTCAATGAGATCTCCCCTCATCCTTCTAAACTCTAATGAGCACAGACCCAGTCTATTCAGCCTCTCCTCATAGCTCAACCCCCTCAACTCCAGTATCAGCCCAGTGAACCTCCTCTGCACTCCCCCCAAGGCCAAAATATCCTTGCACAAGTGCAGCGACCAAAACTGCACACAGTACTCCAGCTGCGGCCTCACCAGTGCCCTATACAGCCGCAGCAAGACCTCCCTGCTTTTATATTCTATCCCCCTCGCTATGAAGGCCAGCATCCCATTTGCCTTCCTGACCACCTGCTGCACCTGCAGGCTGGGTTTGGTAAGCAGAGAGTTAGGATAATTAGGAAAGTGAAGTTAAGGCCACAGGCAGATCAGACATAAGAGGTGAGACAGGATTGGGGGGCTGAATGGCCACATCTGCCTCATTTCTGTGTTTGTATTCAAACATAGTAATAGTCACAACAGAGACTTACACAGTAACACGGATACACACAGTCCCAGAACACAATAGACACACACACACTAACAAACACATCCACACACACATCAACATACACAAATATTTACACAAAGTCCAACAAGGGGCACACATGCGATGGGTCGGACTTGGGCTGCTGTTGAATGTTAAGCAGAATGTTGAATGTTAATGTTAACTCTCTGGTAAGCAGAGAGTTAGGATAATTGTGTCTTTTTCTGGTTGGCAAGATGTCACGAGTGGGGTGTCACAAGGTTCGATCCTTGGGTCCCAACTATTTGCAAGCTATATTAATGATCTGGATGCAGGGATAGTAGGTACCTTAACCAAATCTGCAGATTTCACTTAAATATGGTATAGTAAGTTGCGATAATGAAATAAAATGTTTACAAATAAATCTGGTTAGGTTAAGCGAATGGGGAAAAATTTGGCAGATGGAGTTTAACGAAGAAAAGTATAAGGTTAAGGCCTTCATTAATCGAGGGATTGAGTTTAGGAGTTGGGAGGTAATGCTGCAACTTTATAAGACTCTTGTCAGACCCCACTTGGAGTACTGTGCGCAGTTCTGGTCGCCTCACTACAAGAAGGATGTGGAAGCTATTGAGAGGGTGCAGAGGAGATTTACAAGGATGTTGCCTGGATTGGGAGGAATGCCTTATGAAGATAGGTTGAGGGAGCTAGGTCTCTTCTCCCTGGCGAGACGAAGGTTGAGAGGTGACCTGATAGAGGTTTATAAAATGTTGAGAGGAATAGATAGGGTGGATTCTCGGAGGCTATTTCCCAGGGCTGAAATGGTCGCTACAAGAGGACACAGGTTTAAGGTGCTGGAGAGCAAGTACAGAGGAGATGTTAGGGGTAAGTTTTTCACTCAGAGGGTGGTGAGTGAGTGGAATCGGCTGCCGTCAGTGGTGGTAGAGGTGAACTCGCTGGGGTCTTTTAAAAGACTTCTGGATGAGTATATGGGCTCCAATTGGATTGGGAGTTACAGATAGTTCTAAGGCTTGGTAGGTAGGGATATGATTGGCACAACTTGTGGGCCGAAGGGCCTGTTTGTGCTGTAGTTTTTCTATGTTCTATGTTATCCACTCTGGCAGGAAAAATACAAAGGCAAATTATTATCTAAATGAAGGGAAACTTCAGAGTGCTTTGGTGCCCAGGAATCTGGGTGTCCCTGTGATCGAATCACAGAAAATTAGTATGCAGGTACAGCAGGTAATATGGAAGGCAAATGGATTCTTGACAGAATAGAACAGAGAAGTAGTGAACTGTTTCTGTTACTGTACAAATCATTATTGACACCACAGTTAGAATATTATGTACAGTTTTAGTCCCCTTACTTTGGGGAGTTTTATTGGAGGTGGTTCAGAGGTTCACTAGATTGATTCCAGAAATAAGGGATTTGATGAATGAAGAGAGATTGGGCAGTTCACTCCTATACTCACTGGAGTTCAGGAAAATGAGAGGAGGTCTAATTGAGGTGTACAAGATGAGGGGGGGAGGAATTGGCAGTATAAATGTGGAGAGGATGTTTTCTCTTGTGGAGTAATCAAGAACAAGAGGTCATTGTTTTAGGATAAGGGGTTGCACATTTAACTCAGATGAGGAGAAACTACTTCTCTTAACAGGTCATGGGTCTGTAGAGTGCAGTGGATACTGGGACATTGAGTAAATTTAAAGAGGAGATAGATTTTTAATTAGTAATGGGTTGAAGGGTTTTGGAGAATGGGCAGGAAAGTGGAGTTGAGGCCAAGATGAGATCAGTTGTGAGCTTATTGAATGGTGGAGCAGGCTCGAGGGGCTGACTTCTCATAATTTTTATGATTGTTATGATTGTGTTTGTGGTACTGTGTATAGCATGTTTATATTTGTGTACGTGTGTCTGTGTATGCATTGTGTCTGTACGTGAGTGAGTACTTGTGTGTGGGTCTGTGTGTTCATGGTACTTTGTGTAAATATTTGCATATGTTGATGTGTGTGTGGATGTGTTTGTTAGTGTGTGTGTATGTGTTGTGTTCTGAGACTGTGTGTACCTGTGTCACTGTGTGAGTCTCTGTTGCGACTATTACGATGTTTGAATACAAACACACAAATGAGGCAGATGTGGCCATTCAGCCCCTCAATCCTGTCCCACCTCTTATGTCTGATCTGCCTGTGGCCTTAAGTCTACTTTCCTGCCAACACCCGATAATCTTTGACAGCCTTGTTCATCAGGAATCTAATTCAGCATTTAATATATTTAACCACCCTGTCTCCACCACTCTCCGGGCAAAGAGTTCCACAGATTCACCACCCTTGGACAGGAAGAAATTTCTCCTCAATTTTCTCTTACTTGGGACAGAGGGAGCCCTCATGTTTAAACAATGTTCCCTCGTTCCAGCGTCTCCCATAACGGGAAACATTCTCTCAGCGTCTAGTCGAGTCGCCTCAGGGTCTGATATATTTCAATAAGTGAGTGTGAGTCTGTGAGATGTGGGTATGTCGGCTGCTCCTGATTTACTGCCCATCCCTAATTGCCCTTAAACTGAGTGTCTCACTCGGTCATTTAAGGATCACATTGCTGTGACTCTGGAGTCAGATGTAGACCAGACCGGGTGAAGATGGAAGGTTTCCTTCCCTAAAGGGCAGCAGTAAACCAAAAGGTCAATGATAGTTCCTTGATCACCATTCTGAGACTGGCTTTGTATTCCAGATTCATTCATTGAATTTAAATTTCACAAGCTGCCAGAGTGGGATTCGGACCTGAGTTCCCAGAGCATTACCCTGGCCTCTAGATAACTAACCCAGTGACAATACTGCTTCCCCCACCTTTTGTCCAACTATCTCTTTATCTGCATCTCTCTCTCACTCTGTCCTTCACTCTCTCTCTCACTTTGTCTCACACAATCTCTCACTCTCTAACCCATTCTTTGTCACTCTCTCTCTCTCTTTCCCGCTCTTTCTGTCCCTGTCTTTCTTTCTCTCCCTCCATTCCTCTCTCTCACTCTTTGCCCCTCTGTCCCTCTCTCTCTCTGTCACTCTCTCTCCCTTTCTGTCGCTCCCTGTCACTCTCTCTCTCTCTCACTCTCTCTGCCTCTCTGTCCCTCTCTCTCCCTTTCTATGTCAATGTCTCTCTACCTCTCTGTCACTCATTCTCCCTGTCACTCTCTGTCTCACTTCTCTCACTCTGTCACCCACTCTCCCTTTCTGTCACCCCCTTTCTGTCACTCACTCTCGTCACTCACTCTCTGTCTCTCTCACTCTCTGTCTCTCTCACTTTCTGTCTCTCACTCACTCTCTGTGTCTCTCACTCTGTCTCTCACTCTGTCTCTCTTTCTGTCTGTCTCTCTCTCACTCTCTGTCTCTCTCACTCTTTCTCTCACTTTCTGTCTCTCTCTCACTCACTGTCTCTCTCACTCTGTCTCTTTTTGTCTCTCTCCCTCTTTCTCTCTCACTGTGTCTCTCACTCTGTCTGTCTGTCTCTCTCTGTCTCTCTCTCACTCTCTCTCTGTCTCTCTCACTCTCTCTCGCTGTCTCTGTCTTTCTGTCTCTCACTCTGTCTCTCACTCGTTGTCTATCTCTCTCTCTTTTTGTCTCTATCCCTCTTTCTCTCTCACTCTGTGTGTCTCACTCTGTGTGTCTCTCTCTCTCACTGTCTCTCTCTCTCTCTGTCTTTCTCTCTCTGTCTCTCTCCAGCTCTGTAATAAATATATTTTTGAATCCACTCTTGTCCCACAGGCCTCTTTAGCTGAAACAGATAAGATCACTCTGGAGGTGGCAAAGCTCCTTAAGGATGATTTTCTGCAGCAGAACGGACACTCTCCCTATGACAGGTGGGTGGGGGGTGAGGAGGAAGGGGAGGTGGGTGGGGGGTGAGGAGGAGGGGCAAGTGAGTGGTGTAGGGATGTTTGGGCAAAGGAAGCGAGAGTGGGAGGGGTCAAAGGGATTCTCCGAAGCCCCTATTCCAAGTGATACCCCTTTGGACAATCCAACATGGACAGGCACATAGACATTGCGAGGTCCCCACACTCCTCCTGTGAGGTGGGTGAGCTGCTGGCCTCCGGTTTACCTTGGTGGAGGGAGCGATGCCTCCTTGAGTCAGAATCATTGCCCCTACATCTGAGCGGAACCCAACCCCCTTCCGATTACCAGGAACTCAGAGTGAGGGGTGGGGAAACCCAAAAATTGGGGGGGGTGGTGTTGGCTGTAGCTCAATTCTTCCTGTGGGATCCTGCTGTGCAGAGGGAGTGACATCGGCGCCTCCTGGAGGGGTAATGACGTGGCAGTTACCTAACACAGTGTGGTCTCCTTCCTGTGTCCAGTGCTCACGGGTAGGCTCGCCCTCACAAACCACCCTCCCCCATCATTTTCTCTCTCTCTCTCTCTCGTCCCTTGTTTACAGGTTTTGCCCCTTCTATAAGACGGTGGGGATCTTGCAGAACATCATTGGTTTCTACGAACTGGCCCGACACGCAGTGGAGACCACGGCACACTCTGAGAGTCGCATCACCTGGGCGAATATCCGGGAGAACCTGGGAGACGTTCTGTACAAGCTCAGCTCTATGAAGTTCAAGGTGAGTGTGCAGTAGGCCCTCTTTCCCCAACCCACCAACTGCTCAGACCCTCAGGTGAGATAGCCTTGGGTGGAATGATGACACAGTGGTTAGCACTGCTGCCTCACAGCGCCAGGGATCTGGCTTCAATTCCAGCCTCAGGTCACCACCGTCTGTGTGGAGTTTGCACATTCTCCCCGTGTCTGCGTGGGTTTCCTCCGGATGCTCTGGTTTCCTCCCACAGTCCAGAGATGTGCAGGTTAGGTGCATTGGCCACGCTCAATTGTCCCTTAATGTCAGGGAGACTAGCAGGGGTTGTGGACATAAGGCCTGGATGGGATTGTTGTTGGTACAAGTTCAATGGGCTGAATGGCCTCCTTCTGTAGGAGTTTATGATTCTATGAACCTCACTGAGCCACCTGATTACCAGGATCTGTGTTAACCCTGCAGGGTATAAATATGAGGGGGAAGAGAGTCTTTCTCTCTCTCTGTGACTCCATCTGTACCATTATCTCTGTTTGTCTGTCTCTCTCTACATTTCTGAGTATCTCTCATTCACTCTGTCTCTCACTCCATATCTATCCAACTTTAAGAACATAAGAACCAGGAGCAGGAGTCGGCCATCTGGCCCCTCGAGCCTGCTCCGCCACTCAATAAGATCGTGGCTGATCTTTTTGTGGACTCAGCTCCACTTACCCTCCCGCTCACCATAACCCTTCATTCCTTTACTGTTCAAAAATGTATCTATCCTTGCCTTAAAAACATGCAGTGAGGTAGCCTCAACTGCTTCACTGGGCAGGGAATTCCACAGATTCACAACCCTTTATGTGAAGAGGTTCCTCCTCAACTCAGTCCTAAATCTGCTCCCTCTTATTTTGAGGCCATGCTCCCTCGTTCGAATTTCACCCACCAGTGGGAATAACTTCCCTGCTTCTATCTCATCCGTTCCCTTCATAATTTTACATGTTTCTATAAGATCTCCCCTCATTCTTCTGAATTCCAATGAGTTTAGCCTCAGTCTACTCAGTCTCTCCTCATAAGCCAACCCTCAACTCCGGAATCAACCTAGTGAATCTCCTCTGTACCCCCTCCAGAGCCGGTATATCTTTTTTCACGTAAGGAGACCAAAACTGTACACAGTACTCCAGGTGTGGCCTCACCAGCACCTTATACAACTGCAACATAACCTCACAGTTTTTAAACTCCATCCCTCTTGCAATGAAGGACAAAATTCCATTTGCCTCCTTAATTACCTGCTGCACTTGCAAACCAACTCCTTGTGATTCTTACACAAGGACACCCAGATCCCTCTGCATGCTGCAATTTTTTTACCATTTAAATAATGGTCCAGTGAGAGTAAATAATAGTTCCTTTCTATCACTCTCTCTCTCCCCCCCATCTATCCCTACGAGTGTCTCTTTGTCTCAATCTGGGCACAGTGGTTAGCACTGCTGCCTCACAGTGCCAGGGACCCGGGTTCAATCCCTGGCTTGGGTAACTGTCTGTGCAGACTCTGCATGTTCTCCCCATGTCTGTGTGGGTTTCCTCCAGTGAGGTGCATTGGCCGTGCTAAATTCTCCCTCAGTGTGCCCAAACAAGTGCCGGAGTGTGACCACAAGGGGATTTTCACAGTAACTTCATTGCAGTGTTAATGTAAGACGACTTGTGACACTAATAAATGAATTTTAAAAAAATGTTGAATGGCGAAGCAGATTTGAGGGGATGAATGACTTACTTCTGCTGCACTCTTTCTACTGCTCTCCTTCCCCCTCTCGGTTTTACTCTCTCTCTTTCTCATTCCCTCTCTTATTCCTCACCAGGATCCAGTCAAGGACGGTGAGGCGAAGATAAGGGCAGACTATGCTCAGCTCCACGATGAGATGCAAAATGCGTTCCGCAATCTGGAGGATTGAGTGAGGACTGGGCGGCTGATCGGCCACGGGAGGCGGCACCCCAACAGTGGGAAAGGGATCAGAGTCTTGCAAACACCTCACCCCCTCCAAACATTAAATAAAACAAATACTTCCAAATACAACAACTGCTCGCTGGCATTTTGTTTTAAATATTGCAGGTTCGTGGGGAGAGGTGGGTGAGAGGGTTAATCCCCCCTCCGATAGGGGAACAGACTGCCCGGTGTGTGTCAATGGGGGAGAGGTGGGTGAGAGGGTTAATCCCCCCCTCCGATAGGGGAACAGACTGCCCGGTGTGTGTCAATGGGGGAGAGGTGGGTGAGAGGGTTAATCCCCCCTCCGATAGGGGAACAGACTGCCCGGTGTGTGTCAATGGGGGAGAGGTGGGTGAGAGGGTTAATCCCCCCTCCGATAGGGGAACAGACTGCCCGGTGTGTGTCAATGGGGGAGAGGTGGGTGAGAGGGTTAACCAGTCTCGGTGCTTTACACAGGCTTCTGTTGTTCTGTTACTCCATCCAAATGTCAGGATTAGAGTTGATTTGAAAAGAAACTGGATATCTCCTAATGATACAGGAATCCAAGCAGTTCCAATCCGCGCTTGTTGACATGGTTTCCATATTTTGAAAAGCTGCATTCAAAATCTCCAGTCAGTGCAACTCGGTCCTGGTGCCTGCGGAGTTCCAGTGAGTGGGGCGGACAGTGGGGGTGGGGGTGTGTGCTTTCCGCAGTTACCAGTCTTTCTCTCTCTGTCCCACTCTCCCTCCGCCTCCGTCTTTCTTGATACCTGGCCAACTAATAACGCAGAGCAGATCCTGGCTGTGTTCTGTTTAATTCCTTGGCACTCTCACTCCTATTGTATCACTGGACGCACCAGGGCGTGCACGGATCAACAGAGGCTCAGTGTACCAACAGGTAGGGAAGTAAGGACGAAATCATTTCATTTTTCCAGTTTCTGTTTCTCTCCCTGTCTCCCAGTGCCTTGCTCTGCCTCTCTGTCTGCCTCTTTATTTGTGCCTCTAGCTATGTGCTGCTGTCTCTGAGTGTCCACTTTTCTCTCGCTCTCTGTCTCTCATTCATTGTCACTCTCTGTCCACAACTCTGTCTCTGCTACTCTCTCATTCTCGCTGTACACCTCACTCTCTCCTACTTGCCCCACTCTCCCTGGGCCTCACACTCAGTTTGACTCTGTACATCTCCCCCACTCTCTGTGTATCTCCCCCACTCTCAGTACATCTCCCCACTCTCTCCACCTCTCCCACTCTCTTTGTCTCTCTCCACTTCTCCCCACTCTTTCTCTCTTCCTCTCCCCACCTCTCCTTGATCTCTCTCCACCTCTCCCCACTCTCTCTCTCTTCACCTCTCAGCTCTTTCTCTCTCTCCCCACCTCTCTCCGCTCTCTCTCCACCTCTCCCCACTCGCTCTCTCTCCACCTCTCCCCACTCGCTCTCTCTCCACCTCTCCCTGCTCTCTCTCTCCAACTCTCCTCGCTCTCTCTCTCTCTCCAACTCTCCTCGCTCTCTCTCTCTCCAACTCTCCCCGCTCTCTCTCTCTCTCCAACTCTCCCCGCTCTCTCTCTCTCTCCAACTCTCCCCGCTCTCTCTCTCTCTCCAACTCTCCCCGCTCTCTCTCTCTCTCTCCAACTCTCCCCACTCTTTCTTTCTCTCTCTCCACCTCTCCCCGCTCTTTCTCTTTCTCTCTCTCTCCACGTCTTCCTGCTCTCCATCCCTGTTTTCTTTCTCTCTACCTCTCCCTGGCCTCTCTCTCTCTCCACCTCTCTCCGCTCCCTGTCTCTCCATTTCTTCCTGCTCTCTCTCCCCACCTCTTCCCACCCCCTGTCTCTCCATTTCTTCCTGCTGTGTCTCCCTCCACCTCTTCCCGCTCTCTCACTCTCCACCTCTTCCTGAGCTCTCTCTTCACCTCTTCCTGCTCTTTCTCTCCACCTCTTCCCGCGCTCTCGCTCTCCACGTTTCCCCACACACTCTCCACTCTTCCCGCTCTCTTTCTGCTCCTCACTGTGCTCTGATTTTCTACCCCAACGTGGTCTCACTCCAACCTTCCTTCTGCTCTCAATCTGCCTCTACCCACCCTCCCTCTGGCCCTTCCTGTTCACTGTCTCCTCCTCCCAACTCCCTCTGTCCCTCCGCACTCTCCCTCTCTCTGCCTCTTCCTGCTCTCCCCCTCCACTTCCTGCTCTCTCTCCTTTCCTCTCTCTCTGCTCCTCCCATATCTCCGCACCTTCCTGCTCTCTCTTCTCTCCACCCCCCCCCACCTCTTTTTCTCCACCCTTCCTCTCTCTCTCCTTCTTCCTCACCCCACTTTGCTTTCGCTGCCCCTCTCCGGTCTGTAATGTCTTCAAGGAGAACAATGAGGTTGGCCTCTTGGGAGTATGAGCTCCTTGATTGAGGTTGGAGTTGCCTGGCCAGTCAGGGAGTCTCACCTGTATATAGATATGGGAATGTCGGGTCTTCTGGCACTTTGGGTTCTGACTGTGTACCAGGAGCAGTCTGAGTAGAATAGAGATTGTAAATAAAGGGAATCTGGTGAAGGAGTACCGCCTCAGAAGAGCTATTCCAGTGGTGAGGAGGAAAATGAGTGACCCAAAGGTACTTGCTCACGAACAGCCGGTTACACACTGGGGATAAGCCATTTTCAGGCATCATGCCTCTGTTTGGGAAATTAGACTGTGTTGTGGGCGACTGGGCCCAATATGTGGAGGGCATGCGATACTTTTTTAGGGCTGATGAGATTGTGGCAGATAGAACATAGAACATTACAGCGCAGAACAGGCCCTTCGGCCCACGATGTTGCGCCGACCAGTTAAAAAACACTGACCCACTAATCTAAACCAATCCCTTTTTGTCCATAAACCTATCCACGGATCTCTTAAACGCCCCCAAACTTGGCGCATCTACAACTGCAGCAGGCAGGGCATTCCAATCCCTCACCACCCTCTGGGTAAAGAACCTACCCCTGACATCCGTCCTATAACTACCCCCCCTTAATTTAAAGCCGTGCCCCCTCGTGCTAGCTTTCTCCATCCGAGGAAAAAGGCTATCACTATCCACCCTATCTAAACCTCTAATCATCTTATATGTTTCAATAAGATCCCCTCTTAGCCGCCTTCTTTCTAACGAAAACAACCCCAAATCCCTCAGTCTCTCCTCATAGGACCTCCCCTCCATACCAGGCAACATCCTGGTAAACCTCCTCTGCACCCTCTCCAATGCCTCCACATCTTTCTTATAATGTGGGGACCAGAACTGCACACAATACTCCAAGTGCGGCCGCACCAGAGTTGTGTACAGTTGCAACATAACGCTGCGACTCCTAAATTCAATCCCCCTACCAATAAACGCCAAGACACCGTATGCCTTCCTAACAACCTTATCTACTTGATTCCCAACTTTCAGGGATCTATGTACACATACACCTAGATCCCTCTGTTCATCCACACTATTCAAAGTCCTACCGTTAGCCCTATACTCGACACATCTGTTATTCCTACCAAAGTGAATTACCTCACACTTCTCCGCATTAAACTCCATCCGCCACCTCTCGGCCCAGCTCTGCAACCTGTCTAAGTCTCCCTGCAAACTATGACACCCTTCCTCACAATCTACCACACCTCCAACTTTGGTGTCATCAGCAAATTTACTAATCCACCCAACTATACCCTCATCCAGATCATTTATAAAAATTACAAACAGCAGTGGCCCCAAAACAGATCCCTGAGGCACACCACTCGTAACCGAACTCCATGACGAATACTTTCCATCAACAAAAAGCAGGGGCTCATTCCTCTGACCACTTGTGGACTGTTTGGCGTTTGCCATTATTCGCAGCTTAACTTTCCCGGAGGCACCTGATATCAAAACCTTCCAGGAATTGGCGGACCTAATATGACCCTCATCCTCAGGAGGTACTGTTTTACTCAGCGCTCCGGGAGACAGGGGAGTCTGTTATGGGTCTCCGAACAAGATTGAGATGTCTGGCGGGTTCGGGGTGATGCTCAATGAGATGCTAAGAGACAGATTGGTATGCCGGATACTTAATGTAACTATCCAAAAACAACTGGTGGCTGAAGCCCAACTGGACTGCAAACAGGTGCTACAGCTTTGGAAAATGCAGCAAGTGGGGCAGATGAGTTGCAAGGTACCCTGCCACACTACAGTTCTAAAGCAAGGCCAAGCTTTGACCAGACAGTTCTTTCGGAATCCCACCCAGCAAGGCACTGTAGTTGTTGCTGACATGCAGAGTCAGAGCTACAAAGTAAGCTTTCAAGACCTGGATTTTGGAAAACAAGACGTAGGCCAGTATCTGGGAGAGTGCGTACACAGGAAGGTTCACCTACATCTGACGAGGAACGATTAAACTGCACAGCAATGTGTAAATCGGACCCAGTTCAGATAATCGTAAGATTCAATGGATGGCCAGTATTAATGAAGGTTGATACGGGTGCGGCCATATCGGTGGTCGGAGAGTCAGTGTCCAGTAAAATTCACGCTGGATTTTAATCAAACATCAGCCAGACTGAGGACTTATCTCAGGGGAACCTCTGAGAGTTGTGGGTATAACTTTTGTCCCTATCTCTTACGAAAGGCAACTGGTTAGGTTACCGTTAATGGTAGTGAAAGTCTCAGGCCTGATTCTAATGGGGTGAAACTGGTTGAGGGAAATCCACCTGGATTCGGTGAACATCTCCCAGTTAGGAAATAGTCGCTTGAATGAAGTTCTGCTCAAATACCCGGAGGTTTTCCGAGAAGGGCTAAGAACCATAAAAGGAGCCAAAGTGACATTACACATCAACCAGGATACAGTCCTGCAATTTTACAAGGCCCGCCCGCTACTGTTTTCTCGAAGGGGAGAAGCTGAAACAGAAATTAGAAGATTGGAATGAGAAGGTATTATAAAACTTGCCCAGTTTGTGGAATGGGCAACACTGGTGGTGCCTATAATGAAGCCATATGGTTCAGTCCGTCTTTGCGAGGACTTTAAACAAACAATAAACTGCTATTCACAACAGGACAAATACCCGATTCCCTGGATCAAAGATTTATTTGCAAAGCTGGCAATGGGGACTCTCATTCTCAAAATTAGATGTGAGTCATGCTTATTTCCAGTTACACCTGGATGAAGAGTCACAGAAATATTCCATAATCAATGATCTAGGGGGCCTTTATCAATACACAAGGTTAACTTTTCAGGTATCGTCAGCCTGCTTGATTTTTCCAGAGAACAACAGAGAATATATTAATAAGGTTTATCCCAAGTGGCCATTTACCCACTCCGCTCTCTCTCTCTCTGCCCTCCCCGCACTCTCTCTCTCTCTTTCCACCTTCCCCACACTCTCTCTGTCCGCCCTCCCTGCGCTTCCTGCTCTTTTTCTCTGCCCCTCCCTGTTCTCTCTTCACTCCTTTCTCTCTCTTCTCCACTCTATCCCTCCTCTTCTCCCTGCTCTTTCTCTACACCTCCCTGCTCATCACTCCCCACTCTGCCCGTCCCCACACTCTCCACCTCTCATTGCTCTCTCTCTGCCCCCTCCCTGCTTTTTCTCTCTACACCTTCCCACTCTCTCTCTGCCCTTACCGCCCTCTCTCTCCACCCCTTTCCACTCGCTCATTCCATTCCTCTGTTCTCTCCCCCACTCTCCCATCTCACAACCCCTCCCTATCTACTTTCTCTCCACCCCATCCCAATCTCTCCAACGCTCACCGTTCTATCTGCATTCCATCCACTCTATCTGCCCTCCCCCACTCTCTCTGCCTCCCCATCACTATCCCTGCCTCCTCACCACGCTCTCTCTCTATCTGCCTCTCCACATGCCTCAAATTCTCTTGGCCTCTCCCCAGTTTCTCTCTGACTCTCTCCTGTTATCTGTGAGTATGTCTCTCTCTCCCTGTTTCTCAACCTCTGTGTGAGTGTGTGTGTGTGAGTGTGTGTGTGTATATATCTCAATCTGAGTGTGTGTGTGTCTCAATCTGAATGTGTGTGTGTGTGTGTATGTTTGTATGTGTATGTCTCTCAATCTGAGTGTGTGTGTGTGTGTATCTCAATCTGAGTGTGTGTGTGTGTATCTCAATCTGAGTGTGTGTGTGTGTATCTCAATCTGAGTGTGCATGTATGTGTGTATCTCAATCTGAGCATGCGTGTGTGTGCGTGTGTGTGTGTGTATGTCAATCTGAGTGTGTGTGTGTGTGTATATCTCAATCTGAGTGTGTGTGTGCGTATGTGTGTCTGTGTATCTCAATCTGAGTGTGTGTGTGTGTGTATCTCAATCTGAGTGTGCGTGTGTGTGTATCTCAATCTGAGTGTGTGTGTGTGTATCTCAATCTGAGTGTGCATGTATGTGTGTATCTCAATCTGAGCATGCGTGTGTGTGCGTGTGTGTGTGTATCTCAATCTGAGTGTGTGTGTGTGTGTATATCTCAATCTGAGTGTGTGTGTGCGTATGTGTGTCTGTGTATCTCAATCTGAGTGTGTGTGTGTGTGTATCTCAATCTGAGTGTGTGTGTGTGTGTATCTCAATCTGAGTGTGCGTGTGTGTGTATCTCAATCTGAGTGTGTGTGTGTGTATCTCAATCTGAGTGTGTGTCTGTGTGTATCACAATCTGAGTGTGTGTGTGTATCTCAATCTGAGTGTGTGTGTGTGCATGTGTATGTATCTCAATCTGAGTGAGTGTGTGTATCTCAATCTGAGTCTGCGTGTGTGTGTGTGTGTATAACAATCTGAGTGTGTGCGTGTATGCATCTCAATCTGAGTGTGTGTGTGTGACTCAATCTGAGTGTGTGCGTGGATGTATCTCAATCTGAGTGTGCATGTGTGTGTATCTCAATCTGAGTGTGTGTGTGTGTGTGTGTATCTCAATCTGAGTGTGTGTGTGCGTGTGTGTATCTCAATCTGAGTGTGCATGTGTGAGTGTAACTCAATCTGAGTGTGTGTGTGTATCTCAATCTGAGCGTGCGTGTGTGTGTATCTCAATCTGAGTGTGTGTGTGTGTGTGACTCAATCTGAGTGTGTGTGCGTGTATGTATCTCAATCTGAGTGTACATGTGTGAGTGTATCTCAATCTGAGTGTGTGTGTGTGTATATCTCAATCTGAGTGTGTGTGTGCGTGTGTGTATCTCAATCTGAGTGTGCATGTGTGAGTGTAACTCAATCTGAGTATGTGCGTGTGTGTGTGTATCTCAATCTAAGTGTGCGTGTATGTGTGTATCTCAATCTGAGTGTGTGTGTGCATCTCAATCTGAGTGTGCGTGTATGTGTGTATCTCAATCTGAGTGTGTGTGTGTATCTCAATCTGAGTGTGCGTGTGTGTGTGTATCTCAATCTGAGTGTGTGTGTGTGTGACTCAATCTGAGTGTGTGTGTGTATCTCAATCTGAGTGTGTGTGTGACTCAATCTGAGTGTGTGTGCGTGTATGTGTGTGTATCTCAATCAGAGTGTGTATGTGCGTGTGTGTATCTCAATCTGAGTGTGCGTGTGTGAGTGTATCTCAATCTGAGTGTGTGTGTGTATCTCAATCTGAGTGTGTGTGTGTATCTCAATCTGAGTGTGCGTGTGTGTGTATCTCAATCTGAGTGTGTGTGTGTGTGTGTCTCAATCTGAGTGTGTGCGTGTGTGTGTCTCAATCTGACTGTGTGTGTGTGTATCTCAATCTGAGTGTGCGTGTGTGTGTATCGCAATCTGAGTGTGTCTGTGTGTCTCCATCGGAGTGTGTGTGCGTGTATGTGTGTGTGTCTCAATCTGAGTGTGTGTGTATATCTCAATCTGGGTGTGTGTGTGTGTGTCTCCATCTGAGTGTGTGTGTGTATCTCAATCTGAGTGTGTGTGTGTGCACGTGTGTGTGTGTATCCCAATCTGTGTGTGTGTGTGTCTCAATCTGAGTATGTGTGTCTCTGTATCTCAATCTGAGCGTGTGTGTGTGTGTGCGCGCGTGTGTGTGTATCAATCTGTGTATGTGTGTGTGTGTATCTCAATCTGAGTGTGTGTGTGTGTCTCTCAATCTGAGTGTGTGTGTGTATCTCAATCTGAGTGAGTGAGTGTATCTCAATCTGAGTATGTGTGTGTGTGTATATCTCAATCTGAGTGTGTGTGCATTTGTGTGTGTGCATCTCAATCTGAGTGTGCGTGTGTGTGTGTATCTCAATCTGCATGTGCGTGTGTATGTGTATCTGAATCTGAGTGTGTGTGTGTGTGTGTATCTCAATCTGTATGTGTGTGTATCTCAATCTGAGTGTGTGTGTATCTCAAACTGAGTGTGTGTGTGTGTGTGTGTGTGTCTCAACCTGAGTGTGTGTGTGTATATCAATATGAGTGTGTGTGTGTATGTCAATCTGAGTGTGTGTGTGTATCTCAATCTGAGTGTGCATGTGTGTGTGTACCTCAATCCGAGTATGTGTGTGTGTGTGTCTTAATCTGAGTGTCCATGTGTGTGTGTGTATCTCAATCTGAGTGTGTGTGTGTATATCAATATGAGTGTTTGTGTGTGTGTGTGTGTATCTCAATCTGAGTGTGTGAGTGTATCTCAATCTGAGTGTGTGTGTGTATATCAATATGAGTGTTTGTGTGTGTGTGTGTATCTCAATCTGAGTGTGCGTGTGTATCTCAATCTGAGTGTGTGTGTGTGTATCTCAATCTGAGTGTGCGTGTGTATCTCAATCTGATTGTGTCTGTGTGTGTATCTAATCTGAGTGTGCGGGTATGTGTGTATCTCAATCTGAGTGTGTGTGTGTGTGTGTGTATCTCAATCTGAGTGTTTGTGTGTGGGTCTGAGTGTGCGTGTGTATGTAAGTCAATCTGAGTGTGTGTGTCTCAACCTGAGTGTGTGTGCGTGTATATGTGTGTATCTCAATCTGAGTGTGCGTGTGTGTGTGTATCTCAATCTGAGTGTGCATGTGTATGTGTAACTTAATCTGAGTGTGTGCATGTGTGTGTGTATCTCAATCTGAGTGTGTGTGTGCGTGTATCTCAATCTGAGTGTGCGTGTGTATCTCAATCTGAGTGTGTGTGTGTGTATCTCAACCTGAGTATGTGTGTGTATCTCAATCTGAGTGTGTGTGTGTGTATCACAATCTGAGTGTGTGTTTGTGTATCTCAATCTGAGTGTGTGTGTGTGAGTGTATCTCAATCTGAGTGTGTGTTTGTGTGTATCTCAATCTGAGTGTGTGTGCGCGTGTGTATCTCAATCTGAGTGTGTATGTGTGCGTGTGTGTGTGTGTATCTCAATCTGAATGTGTGTGTGTCTCAATCTGAGTATGTGTGTGTTTGTATCTCAATCTGTGTGTGTGTGTGCGCGCCTGTGTGTGTCTCAATCTGAGCATGTGTGTGTGTGTATCTCAGTCTGAGCGTGTGCGTGTATCTCAATCTGAGTGTGCGTGTGTGTATCTCAATCTGAGCGTGTGTGAGTGTATCTCAATCTGAGTATGTGTGAGTGTGTATATCTCAATCTGAGTGTGTGTGTGTATCTCAATCTGAGTGTGTGTGTGTATATCAATATGAGTGTGTGTGTGTATGTCAATCTGAGTGTGTGTGTGTATCTCAATCTGAGTGTGTGTGCGTGTGTGTCTCAACTTGAGTGTGTGTGTGTATATCAATATGAGTGTGTGTGTATGTCAAGCTGAGTGTGTGTATGTATCTCAATCTGAGTGTGTGTGTGTATCTCAATCTGAGTGTGCATGCGTGTGTGTACCTCAATCCGAGTATGTGCGTGTGTGTGTATCTCAATCTGAGTGTGTGTGTGTATCTCAATCTGAGTGTGTGTGTGCGTGTATCTCAATCTGAGCGTGTGTGTGTATCTCAATCTGAGTGTGTGTGTGTGTATCTCAATCTGAGTGTGTTTGTGTATATCTCAATCTGAGTGTGTGTGTATATCTCAATCTGAGTGTGCGTGTGTGTGTATCTCAATCTGAGTGTGTGTGTGTGTCTCAATCTGAGTGTGTGCGTGTGTGTATGTGTATGTATCTCAAACTGAGTGTGGGTGTGTGTGTATCTCAATCTGAGTGTGTGTGTGCGTGTGTGTATCTCAATTTGAGTGTGTGTGTGCTCGTTTGTATCTCAATCTGAGTTTGCATTTGTGTGAGTATCTCAATCTGAGTGTGTGTGTGTGTGTATCTCAATCTGAGTGTGCGTGTGTGTGTGTATCTCAATCTGAGTGTGTGTGCGTGTGTATCTCAAACTGAGTTTGTGTGTGTGTATCTCAATCTGAGTGTATGTGTGTGTATCTCAATCTGAGTGTGCGTGTGTGTGTGTGTATCTCAATCTGAGTGTGCGCGTGTGTGTGTATCTCAATCTGAGTGTGTGTGTATATCTCAATCTGAGTGTGCGTGTGTGTGTCTCAATCTGAGTGGGTGCGTGTGTGTATGTGTATGTATCTCAACCAGAGTGTGGGTGTGTGTGTATCTCAATCTGAGTGTGTGTGTGCGTGTGTGTATCTCAATTTGAGTGTGTGTTTGTCTCAATCTGAGTGTGTGTGCGAGTATGTGTGTGTATCTCAATCTGAGTGTGTGTGTGCTTGTTTGTATCTCAATCTGAGTTTGCATTTGTGTGAGTATCTCAATCTGAGTGTGTGTGTGTATCTCAATCTGAGTGTGTGTGTGTGTGTGTATCTCAATCTGAGTGTGTGTGCGTGTGTATCTCAAACTGTGTTTGTGTGTGTGTATCTCAATCTGAGTTTGTGTGTGTGTATCTCAATCTGAGTGTGCATGTGTGTGTGTATCTCAATCTGAGTGTGTGTGTATGTATCTCAATCTGGGTGTGTGTGTGTGTGTGTCTCAATCTGAGTGTGTGTGTGTGCATCTCAATCTGAGTGTGTGTTTGTATCTGAATCTGAGTGTGCACATGTGTGTGTATCTCAATCTGAGAGTGTGTGTATCTCATTCTGAGTGTGTGTGTGTATCTCAATCTGAGTGTGCATGTGTGTGTGTATCTCAATCTGCGTGTGTGTGTATGTGTGTGTATCTCAACCTGAGAATGTGTTTGTGTGTATCTCAACCTGAGTGTGTGTGTGCGTGTGTGTATCTCAATCTGAGTGTGAGTGTGTGTGTGCGTGTGTGTATCTCAATCTGAGTGGGTGTGTGTGTGCGTCCCAATCTGAGTGTGTGTGCATGTATGTTCATGTATCTCAACCTGAGTGTGTATGTGCGTGTGTGTGTCTCAATCTGAGTGTGCATTTGTGTGTGTATCTCAGTCTGAGTGTGTATGTGAATCTCAATCTGAGTGTGCATGTGTGTGTGTATCTCAATCTGAGTGTGTGTGCGTGTGTGTGTCTCAAACTGAGTGTGTGTCTGTGTATCTCAATCTGAGTGTGCGTGTGTGTGTGTGTCTCAATCTGAGTGTGTGTGTGCGTATCGCAATCTGACTGTGCATGTGTTTGTGTATCTCAATCTGAGTGTGCATGTGTGTGTATATCTTAATCTGACTGTGTGTGTGTATCTCAATCTGAGTGTGTGTGTGTGCGTATCTCAATCTGAGTGTGTGTGTGTGTCTCAATCTGATTGTGCGTGTGTGTCTTTATCTCAATCTGAGTGTGCATGTGTGTGTGTATCTCAATCTGAGTGTGCGTGTGTGTGTGTATCTCAATCTGAGTGTGCGTGTGTGTGTGTATCTCAATCTGAGTGTGCGTGTATGTGTGTATCTCAATCTGAGTCTGTGTGTGTGTGTATCTCAATCTGAGTGTGCATGTGTGTGTGTATCTCAGTCTGAGTGTGTGTCTGTGTATCTCAATCTGAGTGTGCGTGTGTGTGTGTCTCAATCTGAGTGTGTGTGTGTGATTCTCAATCTGAGTGTGCATGTGTTTGTGTATCTCAATCTGAGTGTGCATGTGTGTGTATACCTTAATCTGACTGTGTGTGTGTATCTCAATCTGAGTGTGCACGTGTGTGTGTATCTCAATCTGAGTGTGTGTGTGCGTGTGTGTGTGTATCTCAATCTGAGTGTGTGTGTGTGTATCTCAATCTGAGTGTGTGTGTGTGTATCTCAATCTGAGAATGTGTGTGTATCTCAATCTGAGTGTGTGTGTGTGTGTGTGTATCTCAATCTGAGTGTGTGTGTATCTCAATCTGAGTGTGTGTGTATCTCAATCTGAGTGTGTGTGTGTGTGTGTGTATCTCAATCTGAGCGTGTGTGTGTGTGTGTGTACCTCAATCTGAGTGCGCGTGTGTGTGTGTGTATCTCAATCTGAGTGTGCATGTGTGTGTGTATCTCAATCTGAGTGTGCGTGTGTGTCTGTATCTCAATCTGAGTGTGCGTGTATGTGTGTATCTCAATCTGAGTGTGTGTGTGTGTGTATCTCAATCTGAGAATGTGTGTGTATCTCAATCTGAGAGTGTGTGTGTGTGTGTGTGTGTATCTCAATCTGAGTGTGTGTGTATCTCAATCTGAGTGTTTGTGTATCTCAATCTGAGTGTGTGTGTGTATCTCAATCTGAGCGTGCGTGTGTGTGTGTACCTCAATCTGAGTGTGTGTGTGTGTGTGTGTGTCTCAATCTGAGTGTGCATGAGTGTGTGTGTATCTCAATCTGAGTGTGCGTGTGTGTCTGTATCTCAATCTGAGTGTGCGTGTATGTGTGTATCTCAATCTGAGTGTGTGTGTGTATCTCAATCTGAGAATGTGTGTGTATCTCAATCTGAGTGTGTGTGTGTGTGTGTGTATCTCAATCTGAGTGTGTGTGTATCTCAATCTGAGTGTTTGTGTATCTCAATCTGAGTGTGTGTGTGTGTGTGTGTGTGTATCTCAATCTGAGTGTGTGTGTATCTCAATCTGAGCACGCGTGTGTGTGTATCTCAATCTGAGTGTGCGTATCTCAATCTGAGTGTGCGTGTATGTGTGTATCTCAATCTGAGTGTGTGTGCGTGTGTGTGCATCTCAATCTGAGTGTGTGTGTGCGTATCTCAATCTGACTGTGCATGTGTTTGTGTATCTCAATCTGAGTGTGCATGTGTGTGTATATCTTAATCTGACTGTGTGTGTGTATCTCAATCTGAGTGTGTGTGTGTGCGTATCTCAATCTGAGTGTGTGTGTGTGTCTCAATCTGATTGTGCGTGTGTGTCTTTATCTCAATCTGAGTGTGCATGTGTGTGTGTATCTCAATCTGAGTGTGCGTGTGTGTGTGTATCTCAATCTGAGTGTGCGTGTGTGTGTGTATCTCAATCTGAGTGTGCGTGTATGTGTGTATCTCAATCTGAGTCTGTGTGTGTGTGTATCTCAATCTGAGTGTGCATGTGTGTGTGTATCTCAATCTGAGTGTGTGTGTGCGTGTGTGTGTGTATCTCAATCTGAGTGTGTGTGTGTGTATCTCAATCTGAGTGTGTGTGTGTGTATCTCAATCTGAGAATGTGTGTGTATCTCAATCTGAGTGTGTGTGTGTGTGTGTGTATCTCAATCTGAGTGTGTGTGTATCTCAATCTGAGTGTTTGTGTATCTCAATCTGAGTGTGTGTGTGTGTGTGTGTATCTCAATCTGAGCGTGCGTGTGTGTGTGTACCTCAATCTGAGTGCGCGTGTGTGTGTGTGTATCTCAATCTGAGTGTGCATGTGTGTGTGTATCTCAATCTGAGTGTGCGTGTGTGTCTGTATCTCAATCTGAGTGTGCGTGTATGTGTGTATCTCAATCTGAGTGTGTGTGTGTGTGTATCTCAATCTGAGAATGTGTGTGTATCTCAATCTGAGAGTGTGTGTGTGTGTGTGTGTGTATCTCAATCTGAGTGTGTGTGTATCTCAATCTGAGTGTGTGTGTATCTCAATCTGAGTGTGTGTGCGTGTGTGTGCATCTCAATCTGAGTGTGTGTGTGTGTATCTCAATCTGAGTGTGCATGTGTGTGTGTATCTCAATCTGAGTGCTTTTGTGTGTGTATCTGAATCTGAGTCTGTGTGTGTATCTCAATCTGAGTGTGCATGTGTGCGTATCTCAATCTGAGTGTGTGTGTGTGTACCTCAATCTGAGTCTGCGTGTGTGTGTGTGTATCTCAATCTGAGTGTGCCTGTGTGTGTATCTCAATCTGAGTGTGCATGTGTGTGTGTATCTCAATCTGAGTGCTTTTGTGTGTGTATCTGAATCTGAGTCTGTGTGTGTATCTCAATCTGAGTGTGCATGTGTGCGTATCTCAATCTGAGTGTGTGTGTGTGTGTACCTCAATCTGAGTCTGCGTGTGTGTGTGTGTATCTCAATCTGAGTGTGCGTGTGTGTGTATCTCAATCTGAGTGTGTGTGTGTGTACCTCAATCTGAGTCTGCGTGTGTGTGTGTATCTCAATCTGAGTGTGCGTGTGTGTGTATCTCAATCTGAGTGTGCGTGTGTGTGCGTATCTCAATCTGAGTGTGCGTGTATGTGTGTATCTCAATCTGAGGGTGTGTGTGTGTGTGTCTCAATCTGAGTGTGAGTGTATCTCAATCTGAGTGTGTGTGTATCTCAATCTGAGTGTGTGTGTGTGTGTGTGTGTATCTCAATCTGCGTGTGCGTGTGTGTGTATGTATATCTCAATCTGAGTGTGTGTGTGTATCTCAATCTGAGTGTGCGTGTGTGTGTATCTCAATCTGAGTGTGCCTGTGTGTGTATCTCAATCTGAGTATGTGTGTATATCAATCTGAGTGTGTGTGTATGTGTTTGTGTATCTCAATCTGAGCGTGTGTGTATGTGTATCTCAATCGGAGCGTGCGTGTGTGTATCTCAATCTGATTGTGTGTCTGTATGTGTGTGTATCTCAACCTGAGTGTGTGTGCATGTTTATCTCAATCTGAGTGTGTGCGTGTGTGTGTCTATCTCAATCTGAGTGTGTGGGTGTGTGTGTGTGTGTGTGTGTATCTGAGTCTGAGTGTGCGTGTGTATGTATGTCAATCTGAGTGTGTGTGTCTCAATCTCAGTGTGTGCGTGTGTGTATCTGAATCTGAGTGTGCATGTGTGTTTGTATCTCAATCTGAGTGTGTGTGTGTATCTCAATCTGAGTGTGTGTGTGTATCTCAAACTGAGAGTGTGTGTATCCCATTCTGAGTGTGTGTGTGTATCTCAATCTGAGTGTGTGTGCATGTGTGTGTATCTCAACCTGAGAGTGTGTTTGAGTGTATCTCAATCTGAGTGTGTGTGTGCGTGTGTGTATCTCAATCTGAGTGGGTGTGTGTGTGCGTCCCAATCTGAGTGTGTGTGCATGTATGTTCATGTATCTCAACCTGAGTGTGTATGTGCGTGTGTGTGTCTCAATCTGAGTGTGCATGTGTGTGTGTATCTCAGTCTGAGTGTGTATGTGAATCTCAATTTGAGTGTGCGTGTGTGTGTGTATCTCAATCTGAGTGTGTGTGCGTGTGTGTGTCTCAAACTGAGTGTGTGTGTGTGTATCTCAATCTGAGTGTGCATGTGTGTGTGTATCTCAGTCTGAGTGTGTGTCTGTGTATCTCAATCTGAGTGTGCGTGTGTGTGTGTCTCAATCTGAGTGTGTGTGTGCGTATCTCAATCTGACTGTGCATGTGTTTGTGTATCTCAATCTGAGTGTGCATGTGTGTGTATATCTTAATCTGACTGTGTGTGTGTATCTCAATCTGAGTGTGTGTGTGTGCGTATCTCAATCTGAGTGTGTGTGTGTGTATCTCAATCTGATTGTGCGTGTGTGTCTTTATCTCAATCTGAGTGTGCATGTGTGTGTGTATCTCAATCTGAGTGTCTGTGTCTATCTCAATCTGAGTGTGTGTGTGTGTATCTCAATCTGAGTGTGCGTGTGTGTGTATCTCAGTCTGAGTGTGTATGTGAATCTCAATCTGAGTGTGCATGTGTGTGTGTATCTCAATCTGAGTGTGTGTGCGTGTGTGTGTCTCAAACTGAGTGTGTGTCTGTGTATCTCAATCTGAGTGTGTGTGTGTGTGTCTCAATCTGAGTGTGTGTGTGCGTATCTCAATCTGACTGTGCATGTGTTTGTGTATCTCAATCTGAGTGTGCATGTGTGTGTATATCTTAATCTGACTGTGTGTGTGTATCTCAATCTGAGTGTGTGTGTGTGCGTATCTCAATCTGAGTGTGTGTGTGTGTCTCAATCTGATTGTGCGTGTGTGTCTTTATCTCAATCTGAGTGTGCATGTGTGTGTGTATCTCAATCTGAGTGTGCGTGTCTGTGTGTATCTCAATCTGAGTGTGCGTGTATGTGTGTATCTCAATCTGAGTGTGTGTGTGCTTGTTTGTATCTCAATCTGAGTTTGCATTTGTGTGAGTATCTCAATCTGAGTGTGTGTGTGTGTGTATCTCAATCTGAGTGTGCGTGTGTGTGTGTCTCAATCTGAGTGTGTGTGTGTGTATCTCAATCTGAGTGTGCATGTGTTTGTGTATCTCAATCTGAGTGTGCATGTGTGTGTATACCTTAATCTGACTGTGTGTGTGTATCTCAATCTGAGTGTGCACGTGTGTGTGTATCTCAATCTGAGTGTGTGTGTGCGTGTGTGTGTGTATCTCAATCTGAGTGTGTGTGTGTGTATCTCAATCTGAGTGTGTGTGTGTATCTCAATCTCAGTGTGTGTGTGTATCTCAATCTGAGTGTGCATGTGTATGTGTATCTCAATCTGAGTGTGTGCATGTGCATGTGTATCTCAATCTGAGTGTGCATGTGTGTGTGTATCTCAATCTGAGTGTGTGTGTTCATGTCTCAATCTGAGTGTGTGTGTGCATGTATCTCAATCTGAGTGTGCGTGTGTGTGTGTATCTCAATCTGAGTGTGTGTGTGTATCTCAATCTGAGTGTGCAAGTGTGTTTGTATCTCAATCTGAGTGTGTGTGTGCGTGTATCTCAATCTGAGCGTGTGTGTGTATCTCAATCTGAGTGTGAGTGTGTGTGTGTATCTCAATCTGAGAGTGTGTGTATCTCATTCTGAGTGAGTGTGTGTATCTCAATCTGAGTGTGCGTGTGTGTGTGTATCTCAATCTGAGTGTGTGTGTGTATGTGTGTGTCTCTCAACCTGAGAGTGTATTTGTGTGTATCTCAATCTGAGTGTGTGTGTGCATGTGTGTATCTCAGTCTGAGTGTGTGTGTGTGTCCCAATCTGAGTGTGTGTGCGTGTATGTGCATGTATCTCAATCTGAGTGTGTATATGCGTGTGTGTATCTCAATCTGAGTGTGCATGTGTGTGTGTATCTCAATCTGAGTGTGTGTGCGTGTGTATCTCAAACTGAGTGTGTGTGTGTGTATCTCAATCTGAGTGTGCGTGTGTGTGTGTGTGTGTGTATCTCAACCTGAGTGTGCATGTGGGTGTATCTCAATCTGAGTGTGTGTGCGTGTGTATCTCAAACTGTGTGTGTGTGTGTATCTCAATCTGAGTGTGCGTGTGTGTGTGTATCTCAATGTGAGTGCGCGCGTGTGATTGTCTCAATCTGTGTGTGTGTGTGTCTCAATCTGAGTGTTCGTGTGTGTGTGTGTATCTCAATCTGAGTGTGTGTGTGTATCTCAATCTGAGTGTGCATGTGTGTGTGTATCTCAATCTGAGTCTGTGTGTTCATGTCTCAATCTGAGTGTGTGTGCGCATGTATCTCAATCTGAGTGTGCGTGTATGTGTGTATCTCAATCTGAGTGTGCAAGTGTGTTTGTATCTCAGTCTGAGTGTGTGTGTGCGTGTATCTCAATCTGAGTGTGAGTGTTGTGTGTATCTCAATCTGAGAGTGTGTGTATCTCAATCTGAGTTTGCGTGTGTGTGTGTATCTCAATCTGAGTGTGTGTGTGTATGTGGGTGTATCTCAACGTGGGAGTGTGTTTGTGTGTATCTCAATCTGAGTGTGTGTGTGCATGTGTGTATCTCAGTCTGAGTGTGTGTGTGTGTCTGTGTGTGTGTGTGTCCCAATCTGAGTGTGTGTGCGTGTATGTGCATGTATCTCAATCTGAGTGTGTATATGCGTGTGTGTATCTCAATCTGAGTGTGCATGTGTGTGTGTATCTCAATCTGAGTCTGTGTTCGTGTGTATCTCAAACTGTGTGTGTGTGTGTATCTCAATCTGAGTGTGCGTGTGTGAGTGTCTCAATCTGAGTGTGTGTGTGTATCACAATCTGAGTGTGTGTGTGTGTGTATCTCAATGTGAGTGTGTATGCGTGTATGTCAATCTGAGTGTGCATGTGTGTGTATCTCAATGTGAGCGTGCGTGTGTGTGTATCTCAATCTGAGTGTGTGTGTGTATCTCTCTCTCAATATGAGTGTGAGTGTATCTCAATCTGAGTGTGTGTGTGTGTATCCCAATCTGAGTGTGCGTGTGTGAGTGTCTCAATCTGAGTGTGTGTGTGTATCACAATCTGAGTGTGTGTGTGTGTATCTCAATCTGAGTGTGTGTGTGTGTATCTCAATCTGAGTGTGCATGTGTGTGTGTATCTCAGTCTGAGTGTGTGTGTGAATCTCAATCTGAGTGTGCAAGTGTTTGTGTATCTCAATCTGAGTGTGTGTGCGTGTGTCTCAATCTGAGTGTGCATGTGTGTGTGTATCTCAGTCTGAGTGTGTGTCTGTGTATCTCAATCTGAGTATGCGTGTGTCTCAATCTGAGTGTGTGTATGTGTATCTCAATCTGAGTGTGCGTGTATGTGTGTATCTCAATCTGAGTGTGTGTGTGTCTCAATCTGAGTGTGTGTGCGTGTACGTCTATCTGAGTGTGCATGTGTGTGTATCTCAATCTGAGCGTGTGTGTGTGTGTATCTCAATCTGAGTGTGCGTGTGTGTGTATCTCAATCTGAGTGTGCGGGTATGTGTGTATCTCAATCTGAGTGTGTGTGTGTATCACAATCTGAGTTTGTGTGTGTATCTCAATCTGAGTGTGTGTGTGTGTCTCTCTCTCAATCTGAGTGTGAGTGTATCTCAATCTGAGTGTGTGTTTGTATATCTCAATCCGAGTGTGTGTGTGTGTATCTCAATCTATGTGTGTGTGTGTGTATCACAATCTGAGTTTGCATGTGTGTGTGTATCTCAATCTGAATGTGTGTGTGTGTGTATCTCAATGTGAGTGTGTATGCGTGTATGTCAATCTGAGTGTGCATGTGTGTGTATCTCAATGTGAGCGTGCGTGTGTGTGTATCTCAATCTGAGTGTGTGTGTGTATCTCTCTCTCAATCTGAGTGTGAGTGTATCTCAATCTGAGTGTGTGTGCGTGTATCTCAATCTGAGTGTGTGTGTGTATATCTCAATGTAAGTGTGTGTGTGTGTGTGTTTCTCAATCTGAGTTAGCATGTGTGTGTGTATCTCAGTCTGAGTGTGTGTGTGTGTATCTCAATCTGAGTGTGCGTGTGTGTGTATCTCAATCTGAGTGTGCGTGTGTGTGCGTATCTCAATCTGAGTGTGCGTGTATGTGTGTATCTCAATCTGAGTGTGTGTGTGTGTGTGTGTGTATCTCAATCTGAGTGTGAGTGTATCTCAATCTGAGTGTGTGTTTGTGTATCTTAATCTGACTGTGTGTGTATCTCAATCTGAGTGTGTGTGTTTGTGTGTGTGTGTGTATCTCAATCTGAGTTTGCATGTGTGTGTGTATCTCAGTCTGAGTGTGTGTGTATCTCAATCTGAGTGTGCGTGTGTGTGTATCTCAGTCTGAGTGTGCGTGTGTGTGCGTATCTCAATCTGAGTGTGCGTGTATGTGTGTATCTCAATCTGAGTGTGTGTGTGCGTATCTCAATCTGAGTATGTGTGTGTATCTCAATCTGAGTGTGTGTGTGTATCTCAATCTGAGTGTGTGTGTATCTCAATCTGAGTGTGTGTTTGTGTATCTCAATCTGAGTGTCCGTGTGTGTGCATCTCAATCTGAGTGTGTGTGTGTCTCACTCTCAGTGTGTGTGTGTATGTGTGTGTATCTCTATCTGAGCGTGCGTGTGTGTGTATCTCAATCTGAGTGTGCATGTGTATGTGTAGCTCAATCTGAGCGTGTGCATGTGTGTGTGTATCTCAATCTGAGTGTGTGTGTGCATCTCAATCTGAGTGTGTGTGCGTATCTCAATCTGAGTGTGCGTGTGTGTGTGTTTGTGTGTATCTAAATCTGAGTGTGTGTGTGTATATCAATCTGAGTGTGTGTGTGTGTATCTCAATCTGAGTGTGCGGGTACGTGTGTATCTCAATCTGAGTGTGTGTGTGTGTGTGTATCTCAATCTGAGTGTGTGTTTGTGTACCTCAATCTGAGTGTGCATCTGTGTGTATCTCAATCTGAGTGTGTGTGTGTATCTCAATCTGAGTGTGCATGTGTGTGTATCTCGATCTGAGTGTGTATGTGTATCTCAATCTGAGTGTGTGTGTGTGTGTGTGTATCTCAACCTGAGTATGTGTGTGTATCTCAATCTGAGTGTGTGTGTGTGAGTGTATCTCAATCTGAGTGTGTGTTTGTGTGTATCTCAATCTGAGTGTGCATGTGTGTCTGTATCTCAATCTGAGTGTGTGTGTGTATCTCAATCTGAGTGTGCGTGTGTGTGAATCTCAATCTGAGTGTGCATGTGTGTGTGTATCTCAGTCTGAGCGTGTGTGTATCTCAATCTGAGTGTGTGTGTGTGTGTGTATCTCAGTCTGAGCGTGTGTGTATCTCAATCTGAGTGTGTGTTTGTGTATCTCAATCTGAGTGTCCGTGTGTGTGTATCTCAATCTGAGTGTGTGTGTGTATCTCAATCTGAGTGTGCGGGTATGTGTGTATCTCAATCTGAGCGTGTGTGTGTATGTGTATCTCAGTCTGAGCGTGCGTGTGTGTATCTCAATCTGATTGTGTGTCTGTATGTGTGTGTATCTCAACCTGAGTGTGTGTGCATGTTTATCTCAATCTGAGTGTGTGCGTGTGTGTGTCTATCTCAATCTGAGTGTGTGTGTGTGTGTATGTGTATCTCAGTCTGAGTGTGCGTGTGTATGTATGTCAATCTGAGTGTGTGTGTCTCAATCTGAGTGTGTGCGTGTGTGTGTCTATCTCAATCTGAGTGTGTGTGTGTGTATCTCAGGCTGAGTGTGCGTGTGTATCTATGTCAATCTGAGTGTGTGTGTCTCAATCTGAGTGCGTGCATGTGTATGTCTATCTCAATCTGAGTGTGTGTGCGTGTATGTGTGTGTATCTCTATCTGAGCGTGCGTGTGTGTGTATCTCAATCTGAGTGTGCATGTGTATGTGTACCTCAATCTGAGCGCGTGTATGAGTATGTATACCTCAATCTGAGCGTGTGCATGTGTGTGTGTATCTCAATCTGAGTGTATGTGTGCATCTCAATCTTAGTGTGTGTGCGTATCTCAATCTGAGTGTGTGCGTGTGTGTGTGTGTATATCAATCTGAGTGTTTGTGTGAGTGTGTATCTCAATCTGAGTGTGTGTCTGTATCTCAATCTGAGTATGCGGGTATGTGTGTATCTCAATCTGAGTGTGCGTGTGTGTGTGTATCTCAACCTGAGTGTGTGTGCATGTGTATCTCAATCTGAGTGTGTGCGTGTGTGTATCTCAAACTGAGTGCGTGTGTGAGTGTGTATCAGTGTGCGTGTGCATCTCAATCTGAGTGTGTGTGTGTGTGTATCTCAATCTGAGTGTGTGTGTATCTCAATCTGAGTGTGTATGTATCTCAATCTGAGTGTGTGTGTATCTCAATCTGAGTGTGCATGTGTATGTGTATCTCAATCTGAGTGTGTGCGTGTGTGAGTGTATCTCAATGTGAGTGTGCGTGTGTGTGTGTATCTCAATCTCAGTGTGTGTGTGTATGTGTATCTGAATCTGAATGTGCATGTGTGTGTGTATCTCAATCTGTGTGTGTGTGTGTATGTGTATCTGAATCTGAGTGTGCATGTGTGTGTGTATCTCAATCTGAGTGTGTGTGTGTGTCTGTATCTCAATCTGAGTGTGTGTGTGTATCTCAATCTGAGTGTGCATGTGTATGTGTATCTCAATCTGAGTGTGTGCATGTGCCTGTGTATCTAAATCTGAGTGTGCGTGTGTGTGTGTATCTCAATCTGAGTGTGTGTGTGTGTGTATCTCAATCTGAGTGTGTGTGTATCTCAATCTGAGTGTCTGTGTATCTCAATCTGAGTGTGTGCGTGTGTGAGTGTATCTCAATGTGAGTGTGCGTGTGTGTGTGTATCTCAATCTCAGTGTGTGTGTGTATGTGTATCTGAATCTGAGTGTGCATGTGTGTGTGTATCTCAATCTGAGTGTGTGTGTGTGTCTGTATCTCAATCTGAGTGTGTGTGTGTATCTCAATCTGAGTGTGCATGTGTATGTGTATCTCAATCTGAGTGTGTGCATGTGCCTGTGTATCTCAATCTGAGTGTGCGTGTGTGTGTGTATCTCAATCTGAGTGTGCATGTGTGTGTGTATCTCAATCTGAGTGTGTGTGTGTGTGTATCTCAATCTGAGTGTGTGTGTATCTCAATCTGAGTGTCTGTGTATCTCAATCTGAGTGTGCATGTGTATGTGTATCTCAATCTGAGTGTGTGCGTGTGTGAGTGTATCTCAATGTGAGTGTGCGTGTGTGTGTGTATCTCAATCTCAGTGTGTGTGTGTATGTGTATCTGAATCTGAATGTGCATGTGTGTGTGTATCTCAATCTGTGTGTGTGTGTGTATGTGTATCTGAATCTGAGTGTGCATGTGTGTGTGTATCTCAATCTGAGTGTGTGTGTGTGTCTGTATCTCAATCTGAGTGTGTGTGTGTATCTCAATCTGAGTGTGCATGTGTATGTGTATCTCAATCTGAGTGTGTGCATGTGCCTGTGTATCTCAATCTGAGTGTGCGTGTGTGTGTGTATCTCAATCTGAGTGTGCATGTGTGCGTGTATCTCAATCTGAGTGTGTGTGCTCATGTCTCAATCTGAGTGTGTGTGTGCATGTATCTCAATCTGAGTGTGCGTGTGTGTGTGTATCTCAATCTGAGTGTGTGTGTGTATCTCAATCTGAGTGTGCAAGTGTGTTTGTATCTCAATCTGAGTGTGTGTGTGCGTGTATCTCAATCTGAGTGTGTGTGTGTATCTCAATCTGAGTGTGTGTTGTGTGTATCTCAATCTGAGAGTGTGTGTATCTCATTCTGAGTGAGTGTGTGTATCTCAATCTGAGTGTGTGTGTGTATGTGTGTGTATCTCAACCTGAGAGTGTGTTTGTGTGTATCTCAATCTGAGTGTGCATGTGTGTGTGTATCTCAATCTGAGTGTGTGTGTGTATGTGTGTGTATCTCAACCTGAGAGTGTGTTTGTGTGTATCTCAATCTGAGTGTGTGTGTGCATGTGTGTATCTCAGTCTGAGTGTGTGTGTGTCTGTGTGTGTGTGTGTGTGTGTGTGTGTCCCAATCTGAGTGTGTGTGCGTGTATGTGCATGTATCTCAATCTGAGTGTGTATATGCGTGTGTGTATCTCAATCTGAGTGTGCATGTGTGTGTGTATCTCAATCTGAGTGTGTGTGTGTGTATCTCAGTCTGAGCGTGTGTGTATCTCAATCTGAGTGTGTGTTTGTGTATCTCAATCTGAGTGTCCGTGTGTGTGTATCTCAATCTGAGTGTGTGTGTATCTCAATCTGAGTGTGTGTGTGTGTGTATCTCAATCTGAGTGTGTGTATGTATCTCAATCTGAGTGTGCGGGTATGTGTGTATCTCAATCTGAGCGTGTGTGTGTATGTGTATCTCAATCTGAGCGTGCGTGTGTGTATCTCAATCTGATTGTGTGTCTGTATGTGTGTGTATCTCAACCTGAGTGTGTGTGCGTGTTTATCTCAATCTGAGTGTGTGCGTGTGTGTGTCTATCTCAATCTGAGTGTGTGTGTGTGTGTATGTGTATCTCAGTCTGAGTGTGCGTGTGTATGTATGTCAATCTGAGTGTGTGTGTCTCAATCTGAGTGTGTGCGTGTGTGTGTCTATCTCAATCTGAGTGTGTGTGTGTGTATCTCAGGCTGAGTGTGCGTGTGTATCTATGTCAATCTGAGTGTGTGTGTCTCAATCTGAGTGTGTGCGTGTGTGTGTCTATCTCAATCTGAGTGTGTGTGTGTGTGTGTATCTCAGTCTGAGTGTGCGTGTGTATCTATGTCAATCTGAGTGTGTGTGTCTCAATCTGAGTGCGTGCATGTGTATGTCTATCTCAATCTGAGTGTGTGTGCGTGTATGTGTGTGTATCTCTATCTGAGCATGCGTGTGTGTGTATCTCAATCTGAGTGTGCATGTGTATGTGTACCTCAATCTGAGCGCGTGTATGAGTATGTATACCTCAATCTGAGCGTGTGCATGTGTGTGTGTATCTCAATCTGAGTGTGTGTGTGCATCTCAATCTTAGTGTGTGTGCGTATCTCAATCTGAGTGTGTGCGTGTGTGTGTGTGTGTGTATATCAATCTGAGTGTTTGTGTGAGTGTGTATCTCAATCTGAGTGTGTGTCTGTATCTCAATCTGAGTATGCGGGTATGTGTGTATCTCAATCTGAGTATGCGTGTGTGTGTGTATCTCAACCTGAGTGTGTGTGCATGTGTATCTCAATCTGAGTGTGTGCGTGTGTGTATCTCAAACTGAGTGCGTGTGTGAGTGTGTATCAGTGTGCGTGTGCATCTCAATCTGAGTGTGTGTGTGTGTGTATCTCAATCTGAGTGTGTGTGTATCTCAATCTGAGTGTGTATGTATCTCAATCTGAGTGTGTGTGTATCTCAATCTGAGTGTGCATGTGTATGTGTATCTCAATCTGAGTGTGTGCGTGTGTGAGTGTATCTCAATGTGAGTGTGCGTGTGTGTGTGTATCTCAATCTCAGTGTGTGTGTGTATGTGTATCTGAATCTGAATGAGCATGTGTGTGTGTATCTCAATCTGTGTGTGTGTGTGTATGTGTATCTGAATCTGAGTGTGCATGTGTGTGTGTATCTCAATCTGAGTGTGTGTGTGTGTCTGTATCTCAATCTGAGTGTGTGTGTGTATCTCAATCTGAGTGTGTGCATGTGCCTGTGTATCTAAATCTGAGTGTGCGTGTGTGTGTGTATCTCAATCTGAGTGTGCATGTGTGTGTGTATCTCAATCTGAGTGTGTGTGTGTGTGTATCTCAATCTGAGTGTGTGTGTATCTCAATCTGAGTGTCTGTGTATCTCAATCTGAGTGTGCATGTGTATGTGTATCTCAATCTGAGTGTGTGCGTGTGTGAGTGTATCTCAATGTGAGTGTGCGTGTGTGTGTGTATCTCAATCTCAGTGTGTGTGTGTATGTGTATCTGAAGCTGAATGTGCATGTGTGTGTGTATCTCAATCTGTGTGTGTGTGTGTATGTGTATCTGAATCTGAGTGTGCATGTGTATCTCAATCTGAGTGTGTGTGTGTGTCTGTATCTCAATCTGAGTGTGTGTGTGTATCTCAATCTGAGTGTGCATGTGTATGTGTATCTCAATCTGAGTGTGTGCATGTGCCTGTGTATCTCAATCTGAGTGTGCGTGTGTGTGTGTATCTCAATCTGAGTGTGCATGTGTGCGTGTATCTCAATCTGAGTGTGTGTGCTCATGTCTCAATCTGAGTGTGTGTGTGCATGTATCTCAATCTGAGTGTGCGTGTGTGTGTGTATCTCAATCTGAGTGTGTGTGCGTATCTCAATCTGAGTGTGCAAGTGTGTTTGTATCTCAATCTGAGTGTGTGTGTGCGTGTATCTCAATCTGAGTGTGTGTGTGTATCTCAATCTGAGTGTGTGTTGTGTGTATCTCAATCTGAGAGTGTGTGTATCTCATTCTGAGTGAGTGTGTGTATCTCAATCTGAGTGTGTGTGTGTATGTGTGTGTATCTCAACCTGAGAGTGTGTTTGTGTGTATCTCAATCTGAGTGTGCATGTGTGTGTGTATCTCAATCTGAGTGTGTGTGTGTATGTGTGTGTATCTCAACCTGAGAGTGTGTTTGTGTGTATCTCAATCTGAGTGTGTGTGTGCATGTGTGTATCTCAGTCTGAGTGTGTGTGTGTCTGTGTGTGTGTGTGTGTGTCCCAATCTGAGTGTGTGTGCGTGTATGTGCATGTATCTCAATCTGAGTGTGTATATGCGTGTGTGTATCTCAATCTGAGTGTGCATGTGTGTGTGTATCTCAATCTGAGTGTGTGTGCGTGTGTATCTCAAACTGAGTGTGTGTGTGTGTGTATCTCAACCTGAGTGTGCGTGTGTGTGTATCTCAATCTGAGTGTGTGTGCGTGTGTGTATCTCAATCTGAGTGCGCGTGTGTGAGTGTCTCAATCTGAGTGTGTGTGTGTCTCAATCTGAGTGTTCGTGTGTGTCAGTGTATCTCAATCTGAGTGTGTGTGTATCTCAATCTGAGTGTGCATATGTGTGTGCATCTCAGTCTGACTGTGTGTGTGAATCTCAATCTGAGTGTGCAAGTGTTTGTGTATCTCAATCTGAGTGTGTGTGTGTGTATCTCAATCTGAGTGTGGGTGTGTGTGTCTCAATCTGAGTGTGCATGTGTGTTTGTATCTCAATCTCAGTGTGTGTGTGTGTATCTCAATCTGAGTGTGCATGTGTTTGTGTATCTCAATCTGAGTGTGCGTGTGTGTGTATATCTTAATCTGAGTGTGTGTCTGTATCTCAACCTGAGTGTGCACGTGTGTGTGTATCTCAATCTGAGTGTGTGTGTGTATCTCAATCTGAGTGTGAATGTGTGTGTATCTCAATCTGAGTGTGTGTGTGTATCTCAATCTGAGTGTGCATGTGTGTGTATCTCAATCTGAGTGTGTGTGTGTATCTCAATCTGAGTGTGTGTGTGTACGTCAATCTGAGTCGGCGTGTGTGTGTGTATCTCAATCTGAGTGTGTGTGTGTATCTCAATCTGAGTGTGCGTGTGTGTGTGTATCTCAATCTGAGTGTGCGTGTGTGTGTATCTGAATCTGAGTGTGTGTGTGTGTATCTCAATCTGAGTGTGCATGTGTTTGTGTATCTCAATCTGATTGTGCGTGTGTGTGTATATCTCAATCTGAGTGTGTGTGTATCTCAATCTGAGTGTGTGTGTGTATCTCAATCTGAGTGTGTGTGTGTATCTCAATCTGAGTGTGCGTGTGTGTGTGTATCTCAATCTGAGTGTGCATGTGTGTGTATCTCAATCTGAGTGTGTGTGTGTGTCTCAATCTGAGTGTGCGTGTGTGTGTGTATCTCAACCTGAGTATGTGTGTGTATCTCAATCTGAGTGTGTGTGTGTGTGTGTGTGTGTATCTCAATCTGAGTGTGTGTTTGTGTATCTCAATCTGAGTGTGCATCTGTGTGTATCTCAATCTGAGTGTGTGTGTGTATCTCAATCTGAGTGTGCATGTGTGTGTATCTCGATCTGAGTGTGTATGTGTATCTCAATCTGAGTGTATGTGTGTGTGTGTGTATATCTCAACCTGAGTATGTGTGTGTATCTCAATCTCAGTGTGTGTGTGTGTATCTCAATCTGAGTGTGTGTTTGTGTATCTCAATCTGAGTGTGTGTGTGTGAGTGTATCTCAATCTGAGTGTGTGTTTGTGTGTATCTCAATCTGAGTGTGCATGTGTGTGTGTATCTCAATCTGAGTGTGTGTGTATCTCAATCTGAGTGTGCGTGTGTGTGAATCTCAATCTGAGCGTGCGTGTGTGTATCTCAATCTGAGTATGTGTGTGTATCTCAATCTGAGTGTGTGTGTGTGTATCTCAGTCTGAGCGTGTGTGTATCTCAATCTGAGTGTGTGTTTGTGTATCTCAATCTGAGTGTCCGTGTGTGTGTATCTCAATCTGAGTGTGTGTGTATCTCAATCTGAGTGTGTGTGTGTGTGTATCTCAATCTGAGTGTGTGTGTGTATCTCAATCTGAGTGTGCGGGTATGTGTGTATCTCAATCTGAGCGTGTGTGTGTATGTGTATCTCAATCTGAGCGTGCGTGTGTGTATCTCAATCTGATTGTGTGTCTGTATGTGTGTGTATCTCAACCTGAGTGTGTGTGCGTGTTTATCTCAATCTGAGTGTGTGCGTGTGTGTGTCTATCTCAATCTGAGTGTGTGTGTGTGTGTATGTGTATCTCAGTCTGAGTGTGCGTGTGTATGTATGTCAATCTGAGTGTGTGTGTCTCAATCTGAGTGTGTGCGTGTGTGTGTCTATCTCAATCTGAGTGTGTGTGTGTGTATCTCAGGCTGAGTGTGCGTGTGTATCTATGTCAATCTGAGTGTGTGTGTCTCAATCTGAGTGTGTGCGTGTGTGTGTCTATCTCAATCTGAGTGTGTGTGTGTGTGTGTATCTCAGTCTGAGTGTGCGTGTGTATCTATGTCAATCTGAGTGTGTGTGTCTCAATCTGAGTGCGTGCATGTGTATGTCTATCTCAATCTGAGTGTGTGTGCGTGTATGTGTGTGTATCTCTATCTGAGCGTGCGTGTGTGTGTATCTCAATCTGAGTGTGCATGTGTATGTGTACCTCAATCTGAGCGCGTGTATGAGTATGTATACCTCAATCTGAGCGTGTGCATGTGTGTGTGTATCTCAATCTGAGTGTGTGTGTGCATCTCAATCTTAGTGTGTGTGCGTATCTCAATCTGAGTGTGTGCGTGTGTGTGTGTGTGTGTATATCAATCTGAGTGTTTGTGTGAGTGTGTATCTCAATCTGAGTGTGTGTCTGTATCTCAATCTGAGTATGCGGGTATGTGTGTATCTCAATCTGAGTGTGCGTGTGTGTGTGTATCTCAACCTGAGTGTGTGTGCATGTGTATCTCAATCTGAGTGTGTGCGTGTGTGTATCTCAAACTGAGTGCGTGTGTGAGTGTGTATCAGTGTGCGTGTGCATCTCAATCTGAGTGTGTGTGTGTGTGTATGTGTATCTGAATCTGAGTGTGCATGTGTGTGTGTATCTCAATCTGAGTGTGTGTGTGTGTCTGTATCTCAATCTGAGTGTGTGTGTGTATCTCAATCTGAGTGTGCATGTGTATGTGTATCTCAATCTGAGTGTGTGCATGTGCCTGTGTATCTCAATCTGAGTGTGCGTGTGTGTGTGTATCTCAATCTGAGTGTGCATGTGTGCGTGTGTCTCAATCTGAGTGTGTGTGTGTGTGTATCTCAATCTGAGTGTGTGTGTATCTCAATCTGAGTGTCTGTGTATCTCAATCTGAGTGTGCATGTGTATGTGTATCTCAATCTGAGTGTGTGCGTGTGTGAGTGTATCTCAATGTGAGTGTGCGTGTGTGTGTGTATCTCAATCTCAGTGTGTGTGTGTATGTGTATCTGAATCTGAATGTGCATGTGTGTGTGTATCTCAATCTGTGTGTGTGTGTGTATGTGTATCTGAATCTGAGTGTGCATGTGTGTGTGTATCTCAATCTGAGTGTGTGTGTGTGTCTGTATCTCAATCTGAGTGTGTGTGTGTATCTCAATCTGAGTGTGCATGTGTATGTGTATCTCAATCTGAGTGTGTGCATGTGCCTGTGTATCTCAATCTGAGTGTGCGTGTGTGTGTGTATCTCAATCTGAGTGTGCATGTGTGCGTGTATCTCAATCTGAGTGTGTGTGCTCATGTCTCAATCTGAGTGTGTGTGTGCATGTATCTCAATCTGAGTGTGCGTGTGTGTGTATCTCAATCTGAGTGTGTGTGTGTATCTCAATCTGAGTGTGCAAGTGTGTTTGTATCTCAATCTGAGTGTGTGTGTGCGTGTATCTCAATCTGAGTGTGTGTGTGTATCTCAATCTGAGTGTGTGTTGTGTGTATCTCAATCTGAGAGTGTGTGTATCTCATTCTGAGTGAGTGTGTGTATCTCAATCTGAGTGTGTGTGTGTATGTGTGTGTATCTCAACCTGAGAGTGTGTTTGTGTGTATCTCAATCTGAGTGTGCATGTGTGTGTGTATCTGAATCTGAGTGTGTGTGTGTATCTGTGTGTATCTCAACCTGAGAGTGTGTTTGTGTGTATCTCAATCTGAGTGTGTGTGTGCATGTGTGTATCTCAGTCTGAGTGTGTGTGTGTCTGTGTGTGTGTGTGTGTGTGTGTGTGTCCCAATCTGAGTGTGTGTGCGTGTATGTGCATGTATCTCAATCTGAGTGTGTATATGCGTGTGTGTATCTCAATCTGAGTGTGCATGTGTGTGTGTATCTCAATCTGAGTGTGTGTGCGTGTGTATCTCAAACTGAGTGTGTGTGTGTGTGTATCTCAACCTGAGTGTGCGTGTGTGTGTATCTCAATCTGAGTGTGTGTGCGTGTGTGTATCTCAATCTGAGTGCGCGTGTGTGAGTGTCTCAATCTGAGTGTGTGTGTGTCTCAATCTGAGTGTTCGTGTGTGTCAGTGTATCTCAATCTGAGTGTGTGTGTATCTCAATCTGAGTGTGCATATGTGTGTGCATCTCAGTCTGACTGTGTGTGTGAATCTCAATCTGAGTGTGCAAGTGTTTGTGTATCTCAATCTGAGTGTGTGTGTGTGTATCTCAATCTGAGTGTGGGTGTGTGTGTCTCAATCTGAGTGTGCATGTGTGTTTGTATCTCAATCTGAGTGTGTGTGTGTGTATCTCAATCTGAGTGTGCATGTGTTTGTGTATCTCAATCTGATTGTGCGTGTGTGTGTATATCTTAATCTGAGTGTGTGTCTGTATCTCAACCTGAGTGTACACGTGTGTGTGTATCTCAATCTGAGTGTGTGTGTGTATCTCAATCTGAGTGTGAATGTGTGTGTATCTCAATCTGAGTGTGTGTGTGTATCTCAATCTGAGTGTGCATGTGTGTGTATCTCAATCTGAGTGTGTGTGTGTATCTCAATCTGAGTGTGTGTGTGTACGTCAATCTGAGTCGGCGTGTGTGTGTGTATCTCAATCTGAGTGTGTGTGTGTATCTCAATCTGAGTGTGCGTGTGTGTGTGTATCTCAATCTGAGTGTGCGTGTGTGTGTATCTGAATCTGAGTGTGTGTGTGTGTATCTCAATCTGAGTATGCATGTGTTTGTGTATCTCAATCTGATTGTGCGTGTGTGTGTATATCTCAATCTGAGTGTGTGTGTATCTCAATCTGAGTGTGTGTGTGTATCTCAATCTGAGTGTGTGTGTATATCTCAATCTGAGTGTGCATGTGTGTGTATCTCAATCTGAGTGTGTGTGTGTATCTCAATCTGAGTGTGCGTGTGTGTGTGTATCTCAACCTGAGTATGTGTGTGTATCTCAGTCTGAGTATGTGTGTGTGTGTGTGTATCTCAATCTGAGTGTGTGTTTGTGTATCTCAATCTGAGTGTGTGTGTGTGTGTGTGTGTGTATCTCAATCTGAGTGTGTGTTTGTGTGTATCTCAATCTGAGTTTGCATGTGTGTGTGTATCTCAATCTGAGTGTGTGTGTGTATCTCAATCTGAGTGTGCGTGTGTGTGAATCTCAATCTGAGTGTGCGTGTGTGTATCTCAATCTGAGTATGTGTGTGTATCTCAATCTGAGTGTGTGTGTGTATTTATCTCAGTGAGTGTGTGTGTATCTCAATCTGAGTGTGTGCGCGTGTTTATCTCAATCTGAGTGTGTGCGTGTGTGTGTCTATCTCAATCTGAGTGTGTGTGTGTGTGTATGTGTATCTCAGTCTGAGTGTGCGTGTGTATGTATGTCAATCTGAGTGTGTGTGTCTCAATCTGAGTGTGTGCGTGTGTGTGTCTATCTCAATCTGAGTGTGTGTGTGTGTGTTATCTCAGTCTGAGTGTGCGTGTGTGTATCTCAGTCTGAGTGTGCGTGTGTATGTATGTCAATCTGAGTGTGTGTGTCTCAATCTGAGTGCGTGCGTGCGTATGTCTATCTCAATCTGAGTGTGTGTGCGTGTATGTGTGTGTATCTCTATCTGAGCGTGCGTGTGTGTGTATCTCAATCTGAGTGTGCATGTGTATGTGTACCTCAATCTGAGCGCGTGTATGAGTATGTGTACCTCAATCTGAGTGTGTGCATGTGTGTGTGTATCTCAATCTGAGTGTGTGTGTGCATCTCAATCTGAGTGTGTGTGCGTGTATGTGTGTGTATCTCACTCTGAGTGTGCATGTGTATGTGTATCTCAATCTGAGTGTGTGCATGTGTGTGTGCATCTCAATCTGAGTGTGCGTGTGAGTGTATATCTCAATCTGAGTGTGTGTGTGTGTATATCTCAATCTGAGTGTGTGTGTATCTCAATCTGAGTGTGTGTGTGTATCTCAATCTGAGTGTGCATGTGTGTGTATCCCAATCTGAGTGTGTGTGTGTATCTCAATCTGAGTGTGCATGTGTGTGTATCTCAATCTGAGTGTCTGTGTGTATCTCAATCTGAGTGTGCGTGTGTGTGTGTATCTCAACCTGAGTATGTGTGTGTATCTCAATCTGAGTGCGCGTGTTTGAGTGTCTCAATCTGAGTGTGTGTGTGTGTCTCAATCTGAGTGTGTGTGTGTGTATCTCAATCTGAGTGTGCATGTGTGTGTGTATCTCAGTCTGACTGTGTGTGTGAATCTCAATCTGAGTGTGCAAGTGTTTGTGTATCTCAATCTGAGTGTGTGTGTGTGTGTCTCAATCTGAGTGTGCATGTGTGTTTGTATCTCATTCTGAGTGTGTGTCTGTGTATCTCAATCTGAGTGTGCGTGTGTGTGTGTCTCAATCGGAGTGTGTGTGTGTGTTATCTCAATCTGAGTGTGCATGTGTTTGTGTATCTCAATCTGAGTGTGTGTGTGTGTGTATATCTTAATCTGAGTGTGTCTGTATCTCAACCTGAGTGTGCACGTGTGTGTGTATCTCAATCTGAGTGTGTGTGTGTGTATCTCAATCTGAGTGTGAATGTGTGTGTATCTCAATCTGAGTGTGTGTGTGTATCTCAATCTGAGTGTGCATGTGTGTGTATCTCAATCTGAGTGTGTGTGTGTATCTCAATCTGAGTGTGTGTGTGTACGTCAATCTGAGTCGGCGTGTGTGTGTGTATCTCAATCTGAGTGTGCTGTGTGTGTGTATCTCAATCTGAGTGTGCGTGTGTGTGTGTATCTCAATCTGAGTGTGCGTGTGTGTGTATCTGAATCTGAGTGTGTGTGTGTGTATCTCAATCTGAGTATGCATGTGTTTGTGTATCTCAATCTGATTGTGCGTGTGTATAATATCTCAATCTGAGTGTGCATGTCTGTGTGTATCTCAATCTGAGTGTGTGTGTGCATCTCAATCTGAGTGTGTGTGCGTGTATGTGTGTGTATCTCAATCTGAGTGTGCATGTGTATGTGTATCTCAATCTGAGTGTGTGCATGTGCCTGTGTATCTAAATCTGAGTGTGCGTGTGTGTGTGTATCTCAATCTGAGTGTGCATGTGTGTGTGTATCTCAATCTGAGTGTGTGTGTGTGTGTATCTCAATCTGAGTGTGTGTGTATCTCAATCTGAGTGTCTGTGTATCTCAATCTGAGTGTGCATGTGTATGTGTATCTCAATCTGAGTGTGTGCGTGTGTGAGTGTATCTCAATGTGAGTGTGCGTGTGTGTGTGTATCTCAATCTCAGTGTGTGTGTGTATGTGTATCTGAATCTGAATGTGCATGTGTGTGTGTATCTCAATCTGTGTGTGTGTGTGTATGTGTATCTGAATCTGAGTGTGCATGTGTGTGTGTATCTCAATCTGAGTGTGTGTGTGTGTGTGTGTGTATCTCAATCTGAGTGTGCATGTGTATGTGTATCTCAATCTGTGTGTGCATGTGCCTGTGTATCTCAATCTGAGTGTGCGTGTGTGTGTGTATCTCAATCTGAGTGTGCATGTGTGCGTGTATCTCAATCTGAGTGTGTGTGTGTGTGTATCTCAATCTGAGTGTGTGTGTATCTCAATCTGAGTGTCTGTGTATCTCAATCTGAGTGTGCATGTGTATGTGTATCTCAATCTGAGTGTGTGCGTGTGTGAGTGTATCTCAATGTGAGTGTGCGTGTGTGTGTGTATCTCAATCTCAGTGTGTGTGTGTATGTGTATCTGAATCTGAATGTGCATGTGTGTGTGTATCTCAATCTGTGTGTGTGTGTGTATGTGTATCTGAATCTGAGTGTGCATGTGTGTGTGTATCTCAATCTGAGTGTGTGTGTGTGTCTGTATCTCAATCTGAGTGTGTGTGTGTATCTCAATCTGAGTGTGCATGTGTATGTGTATCTCAATCTGAGTGTGTGCATGTGCCTGTGTATCTCAATCTGAGTGTGCGTGTGTGTGTGTATCTCAATCTGAGTGTGCATGTGTGCGTGTATCTCAATCTGAGTGTGTGTGTTCATTTCTCAATCTGAGTGTGTGTGTGCATGTATCTCAATCTGAGTGTGCGTGTGTGTGTGTATCTCAATCTGAGTGTGTGTTTGTATCTCAATCTGAGTGTGTGTGCGTGTATCTCAATCTGAGTGTGTGTGTGTATCTCAATCTGAGTGTGTGTTGTGTGTATCTCAATCTGAGAGTGTGTGTATCTCATTCTGAGTGAGTGTGTGTATCTCAATCTGAGTGTGTGTGTGTATGTGTGTGTATCTCAACCTGAGAGTGTGTTTGTGTGTATCTCAATCTGAGTGTGCATGTGTGTGTGTATCTCAATCTGAGTGTGTGTGTGTATGTGTGTGTATCTCAACCTGAGAGTGTGTTTGTGTGTATCTCAATCTGAGTGTGTGTGTGCATGTGTGTATCCCAGTCTGAGTGTGTGTGTGTCTGTGTGTGTGTGTGTGTGTCCCAATCTGAGTGTGTGTGCGTGTATGTGCATGTATCTCAATCTGAGTGTGTATATGCGTGTGTGTATCTCAATCTGAGTGTGCATGTGTGTGTGTATCTCAATCTGAGTGTGTGTGCGTGTGTATCTCAAACTGAGTGTGTGTGTGTGTATCTCAATCTGAGTGTGCGTGTGTGTGTGTATCTCAATCTGAGTGTGCATGTGTGTGTGTATCTCAATCTGAGCGTGTGTGTGTGTGTATCTCAACCTGAGTGTGCGTGTGTGTGTATCTCAATCTGAGTGTGTGTGCGTGTGTGTATCTCAATCTGAGTGCGCGTGTGTGAGTGTCTCAATCTGAGTGTGTGTGTGTCTCAATCTGAGTGTTCGTGTGTGTCAGTGTATCTCAATCTGAGTGTGTGTGTATCTCAATCTGAGTGTGCATATGTGTGTGCATCTCAGTCTGACTGTGTGTGTGAATCTCAATCTGAGTGTGCAAGTGTTTGTGTATCTCAATCTGAGTGTGTGTGTGTGTATCTCAATCTGAGTGTGGGTGTGTGTGTCTCAATCTGAGTGTGCATGTGTGTTTGTATCTCAATCTGAGTGTGTGTGTGTGTATCTCAATCTGAGTGTGCATGTGTTTGTGTATCTCAATCTGAGTGTGCGTGTGTGTGTATATCTTAATCTGAGTGTGTGTCTGTATCTCAACCTGAGTGTGCACGTGTGTGCGTATCTCAATCTGAGTGTGTGTGTGTATCTCAATCTGAGTGTGAATGTGTGTGTATCTCAATCTGAGTGTGTGTGTGTATCTCAATCTGAGTGTGCATGTGTGTGTATCTCAATCTGAGTGTGTGTGTGTATCTCAATCTGAGTGTGTGTGTGTACGTCAATCTGAGTCGGCGTGTGTGTGTGTATCTCAATCTGAGTGTGTGTGTGTATCTCAATCTGAGTGTGCGTGTGTGTGTGTATCTCAATCTGAGTGTGCGTGTGTGTGTATCTGAATCTGAGTGTGTGTGTGTGTGTATCTCAATCTGAGTGTGCATGTGTTTGTGTATCTCAATCTGATTGTGCGTGTGTGTGTATATCTCAATCTGAGTGTGTGTGTATCTCAATCTGAGTGTGTGTGTGTATCTCAATCTGAGTGTGTGTGTATATCTCAATCTGAGTGTGCATGTGTGTGTATCTCAATCTGAGTGTGTGTGTGTATCTCAATCTGAGTGTGCGTGTGTGTGTGTATCTCAATCTGAGTGTGCGTGTGTGTGTGTATCTCAATCTGAGTGTGCGTGTGTGTGTATCTGAATCTGAGTGTGTGTGTGTGTGTATCTCAATCTGAGTGTGCATGTGTTTGTGTATCTCAATCTGATTGTGCGTGTGTGTGTATATCTCAATCTGAGTGTGTGTGTATCTCAATCTGAGTGTGTGTGTATATCTCAATCTGAGTGTGCATGTGTGTGTATCTCAATCTGAGTGTGTGTGTGTATCTCAATCTGAGTGTGCGTGTGTGTGTGTATCTCAACCTGAGTATGTGTGTGTATCTCAATCTGAGTATGTGTGTGTGTGTGTATCTCAATCTGAGTGTGTGTTTGTGTATCTCAATCTGAGTGTGTGTGTGTGTATCTCAATCTGAGTGTGTGTTTGTGTGTATCTCAATCTGAGTTTGCATGTGTGTGTGTATCTCAATCTGAGTGTGTGTGTGTATCTCAATCTGAGTGTGCGTGTGTGTGAATCTCAATCTGAGTGTGCGTGTGTGTATCTCAATCTGAGTATGTGTGTGTATCTCAATCTGAGTGTGTGTGTGTGTGTATCTCAGTCTGAGTGTGTGTGTATCTCAATCTGAGTGTGTGCGCGTGTTTATCTCAATCTGAGTGTGTGCGTGTGTGTGTCTATCTCAATCTGAGTGTGTGTGTGTGTGTATGTGTATCTCAGTCTGAGTGTGCGTGTGTATGTATGTCAATCTGAGTGTGTGTGTCTCAATCTGAGTGTGTGCGTGTGTGTGTCTATCTCAATCTGAGTGTGTGTGTGTGTGTATCTCAGTCTGAGTGTGCGTGTGTATGTATGTCAATCTGAGTGTGTGTGTCTCAATCTGAGTGCGTGCGTGCGTATGTCTATCTCAATCTGAGTGTGTGTGCGTGTATGTGTGTGTATCTCTATCTGAGCGTGCGTGTGTGTGTATCTCAATCTGAGTGTGCATGTGTATGTGTACCTCAATCTGAGCGCGTGTATGAGTATGTGTACCTCAATCTGAGTGTGTGCATGTGTGTGTGTATCTCAATCTGAGTGTGTGTGTGCATCTCAATCTGAGTGTGTGTGCGTGTATGTGTGTGTATCTCACTCTGAGTGTGCATGTGTATGTGTATCTCAATCTGAGTGTGTGCATGTGTGTGTGCATCTCAATCTGAGTGTGTGTGTGTGTGTATCTCAATCTGAGTGTGCGTGTGAGTGTATATCTCAATCTGAGTGTGTGTGTGTGTATATCTCAATCTGAGTGTGTGTGTATCTCAATCTGAGTGTGTGTGTGTATCTCAATCTGAGTGTGCATGTGTGTGTATCCCAATCTGAGTGTGTGTGTGTATCTCAATCTGAGTGTGCATGTGTGTGTGTATCTCAGTCTGACTGTGTGTGTGAATCTCAATCTGAGTGTGTGTGTGTGTGTCTCAATCTGAGTGTGCATGTGTGTTTGTATCTCATTCTGAGTGTGTGTCTGTGTATCTCAATCTGAGTGTGCGTGTGTGTGTGTCTCAATCGGAGTGTGTGTGTGTGTATCTCAATCTGAGTGTGCATGTGTGTGTATCTCAATCTGAGTGTCTGTGTGTATCTCAATCTGAGTGTGCGTGTGTGTGTGTATCTCAACCTGAGTATGTGTGTGTATCTCAATCTGAGTGCGCGTGTTTGAGTGTCTCAATCTGAGTGTGTGTGTGTGTCTCAATCTGAGTGTGTGTGTGTGTATCTCAATCTGAGTGTGAATGTGTGTGTATCTCATTCTGAGTGTGTGTGTGTATCTCAATCTGAGTGTGCATGTGTGTGTGTATCTCAGTCTGACTGTGTGTGTGAATCTCAATCTGAGTGTGTGTGTGTGTGTCTCAATCTGAGTGTGCATGTGTGTTTGTATCTCATTCTGAGTGTGTGTCTGTGTATCTCAATCTGAGTGTGCGTGTGTGTGTGTCTCAATCGGAGTGTGTGTGTGTGTATCTCAATCTGAGTGTGCATGTGTTTGTGTATCTCAATCTGAGTGTGTGTGTGTGTGTATATCTTAATCTGAGTGTGTGTCTGTATCTCAACCTGAGTGTGCACGTGTGTGTGTATCTCAATCTGAGTGTGTGTGTGTGTATCTCAATCTGAGTGTGAATGTGTGTGTATCTCAATCTGAGTGTGTGTGTGTATCTCAATCTGAGTGTGCATGTGTGTGTATCTCAATCTGAGTGTGTGTGTGTATCTCAATCTGAGTGTGTGTGTGTACGTCAATCTGAGTCGGCGTGTGTGTGTGTATCTCAATCTGAGTGTGCGTGTGTGTGTATCTCAATCTGAGTGTGCGTGTGTATGTGTATCTCAATCTGAGTGTGCGTGTGTGTGTATCTGAATCTGAGTGTGTGTGTGTGTATCTCAATCTGAGTATGCATGTGTTTGTGTATCTCAATCTGAGTGTGCGTGTGTGTATATATCTCAATCTGAGTGTGCATGTCTGTGTGTATCTCAATCTGTGTGTGTGTGTGCATCTCAATCTGAGTGTGTGTGCGTGTATGTGTGTGTATCTCAATCTGAGTGTGCATGTGTATGTGTATCTCAATCTGAGTGTGTGCATATGTGTGTGCATCTCAATCTGAGTGTGTGCATGTGTGTGTGCATCTCAATCTGAGTGTGTGTGTGTGTATCTCAATCTGAGTGTGCGTGTGTGTGTGTATCTCAATCTGAGTGTGCGTGTGTGTGTATCTCAATCTGAGTGTGTGTGTGTGTGTATCTCAATCTGAGTGTGCATGTGTTTGTGTATCTCAATCTGAGTGTGTGTGTGTATATCTCAATCTGAGTGTGTGTGTATCTCAATCTGAGTGTGTGTGTGTATCTCAATCTGAGTGTGCATGTGTGTGTATCTCAATCTGAGTGTGTGTGTATCACAATCTGAGTGTGTGTGTGTATCTCAATCTGAGTGTGCATGTGTGTGTATCTCAATCTGAGTGTGTGTGTGTATCTCAATCTGAGTGTGCATGTGTGTGTATCTCAATCTGAGTGTGTGTGTGTATCTCAATCTGAGTGTGCGTGTGTGTGTGTGTGTGTATCTCAATCTGACTGTGTGTTTGTGTATCTCAATCTGAGTGTGTGTGTGTGTGTATATCTCAATCTGAGTGTGTGTTTGTGTGTATCTCAATCTGAGTTTGCATGTGTGTGTGTATCTCAATCTGAGTGAGTGTGTGTATCTCAATCTGAGTGTGCGTGTGTGTGATCTCAATCTGAGTGTGCGTGTGTGTATCTCAATCTGAGTGTGTGTGTGTATCTCAATCTGAGTGTGTGTGTGTGTATCTCAACCTGAGTGTGTGTGCATGTGTATCTCAATCTGAGTGTGTGCGTGTGTGTATCTCAAACTGAGTGCGTGTGTGAGTGTGTATCAGTGTGCGTGTGCATCTCAATCTGAGTGTGTGTGTGTGTGTATCTCAATCTGAGTGTGTGTGTATCTCAATCTGAGTGTCTGTGTATCTCAATCTGAGTGTGCATGTGTATGTGTATCTCAATCTGAGTGTGTGCGTGTGTGAGTGTATCTCAATGTGAGTGTGCGTGTGTGTGTGTATCTCAATCTCAGTGTGTGTGTGTATGTGTATCTGAATCTGAATGTGCATGTGTGTGTGTATCTCAATCTGTGTGTGTGTGTGTATGTGTATCTGAATCTGAGTGTGCATGTGCGTGTGTATCTCAATCTGAGTGTGTGTGTGTGTCTGTATCTCAATCTGAGTGTGTGTGTGTATCTCAATCTGAGTGTGCATGTGTATGTGTATCTCAATCTGAGTGTGTGCATGTGCCTGTGTATCTCAATCTGAGTGTGCGTGTGTGTGTGTATCTCAATCTGAGTGTGCATGTGTGCGTGTATCTCAATCTGAGTGTGTGTGCTCATGTCTCAATCTGAGTGTGTGTGTGCATGTATCTCAATCTGAGTGTGCGTGTGTGTGTGTATCTCAATCTGAGTGTGTGTGTGTATCTCAATCTGAGTGTGCAAGTGTGTTTGTATCTCAATCTGAGTGTGTGTGTGCGTGTATCTCAATCTGAGTGTGTGTGTGTATCTCAATCTGAGTGTGTGTTGTGTGTATCTCAATCTGAGAGTGTGTGTATCTCATTCTGAGTGAGTGTGTGTATCTCAATCTGAGTGTGTGTGTGTATGTGTGTGTATCTCAACCTGAGAGTGTGTTTGTGTGTATCTCAATCTGAGTGTGCATGTGTGTGTGTATCTGAATCTGAGTGTGTGTGTGTATCTGTGTGTATCTCAACCTGAGAGTGTGTTTGTGTGTATCTCAATCTGAGTGTGTGTGTGCATGTGTGTATCTCAGTCTGAGTGTGTGTGTGTCTGTGTGTGTGTGTGTGTGTGTGTCCCAATCTGAGTGTGTGTGCGTGTATGTGCATGTATCTCAATCTGAGTGTGTATATGCGTGTGTGTATCTCAATCTGAGTGTGCATGTGTGTGTGTATCTCAATCTGAGTGTGTGTGCGTGTGTATCTCAAACTGAGTGTGTGTGTGTGTGTATCTCAACCTGAGTGTGCGTGTGTGTGTATCTCAATCTGAGTGTGTGTGCGTGTGTGTATCTCAATCTGAGTGCGCGTGTGTGAGTGTCTCAATCTGAGTGTGTGTGTGTCTCAATCTGAGTGTTCGTGTGTGTCAGTGTATCTCAATCTGAGTGTGTGTGTATCTCAATCTGAGTGTGCATATGTGTGTGCATCTCAGTCTGACTGTGTGTGTGAATCTCAATCTGAGTGTGCAAGTGTTTGTGTATCTCAATCTGAGTGTGTGTGTGTGTATCTCAATCTGAGTGTGGGTGTGTGTGTCTCAATCTGAGTGTGCATGTGTGTTTGTATCTCAATCTGAGTGTGTGTGTGTGTATCTCAATCTGAGTGTGCATGTGTTTGTGTATCTCAATCTGAGTGTGCGTGTGTGTGTATATCTTAATCTGAGTGTGTGTCTGTATCTCAACCTGAGTGTACACGTGTGTGTGTATCTCAATCTGAGTGTGTGTGTGTATCTCAATCTGAGTGTGAATGTGTGTGTATCTCAATCTGAGTGTGTGTGTGTATCTCAATCTGAGTGTGCATGTGTGTGTATCTCAATCTGAGTGTGTGTGTGTATCTCAATCTGAGTGTGTGTGTGTACGTCAATCTGAGTCGGCGTGTGTGTGTGTATCTCAATCTGAGTGTGTGTGTGTATCTCAATCTGAGTGTGCGTGTGTGTGTGTATCTCAATCTGAGTGTGCGTGTGTGTGTATCTGAATCTGAGTGTGTGTGTGTGTATCTCAATCTGAGTGTGCATGTGTTTGTGTATCTCAATCTGATTGTGCGTGTGTGTGTATATCTCAATCTGAGTGTGTGTGTATCTCAATCTGAGTGTGTGTGTGTATCTCAATCTGAGTGTGTGTGTATATCTCAATCTGAGTGTGCATGTGTGTGTATCTCAATCTGAGTGTGTGTGTGTATCTCAATCTGAGTGTGCGTGTGTGTGTGTATCTCAACCTGAGTATGTGTGTGTATCTCAGTCTGAGTATGTGTGTGTGTGTGTGTATCTCAATCTGAGTGTGTGTTTGTGTATCTCAATCTGAGTGTGTGTGTGTGTGTGTGTGTGTATCTCAATCTGAGTGTGTGTTTGTGTGTATCTCAATCTGAGTTTGCATGTGTGTGTGTATCTCAATCTGAGTGTGTGTGTGTATCTCAATCTGAGTGTGCGTGTGTGTGAATCTCAATCTGAGTGTGCGTGTGTGTATCTCAATCTGAGTATGTGTGTGTATCTCAATCTGAGTGTGTGTGTGTGTATCTCAGTCTGAGTGTGTGTGTATCTCAATCTGAGTGTGTGCGCGTGTTTATCTCAATCTGAGTGTGTGCGTGTGTGTGTCTATCTCAATCTGAGTGTGTGTGTGTGTGTATGTGTATCTCAGTCTGAGTGTGCGTGTGTATGTATGTCAATCTGAGTGTGTGTGTCTCAATCTGAGTGTGTGCGTGTGTGTGTCTATCTCAATCTGAGTGTGTGTGTGTGTGTATCTCAGTCTGAGTGTGCGTGTGTATGTATGTCAATCTGAGTGTGTGTGTCTCAATCTGAGTGCGTGCGTGCGTATGTCTATCTCAATCTGAGTGTGTGTGCGTGTATGTGTGTGTATCTCTATCTGAGCGTGCGTGTGTGTGTATCTCAATCTGAGTGTGCATGTGTATGTGTACCTCAATCTGAGCGCGTGTATGAGTATGTGTACCTCAATCTGAGTGTGTGCATGTGTGTGTGTATCTCAATCTGAGTGTGTGTGTGCATCTCAATCTGAGTGTGTGTGCGTGTATGTGTGTGTATCTCACTCTGAGTGTGCATGTGTATGTGTATCTCAATCTGAGTGTGTGCATGTGTGTGTGCATCTCAATCTGAGTGTGTGTGTGTGTGTATCTCAATCTGAGTGTGCGTGTGAGTGTATATCTCAATCTGAGTGTGTGTGTGTGTATATCTTAATCTGAGTGTGTGTGTATCTCAATCTGAGTGTGTGTGTGTATCTCAATCTGAGTGTGCATGTGTGTGTATCCCAATCTGAGTGTGTGTGTGTATCTCAATCTGAGTGTGCATGTGTGTGTATCTCAATCTGAGTGTCTGTGTGTATCTCAATCTGAGTGTGCGTGTGTGTGTGTATCTCAACCTGAGTATGTGTGTGTATCTCAATCTGAGTGCGCGTGTTTGAGTGTCTCAATCTGAGTGTGTGTGTGTGTCTCAATCTGAGTGTGTGTGTGTGTATCTCAATCTGAGTGTGAATGTGTGTGTATCTCATTCTGAGTGTGTGTGTGTATCTCAATCTGAGTGTGCATGTGTGTGTGTATCTCAGTCTGACTGTGTGTGTGAATCTCAATCTGAGTGTGCAAGTGTTTGTGTATCTCAATCTGAGTGTGTGTGTGTGTGTCTCAATCTGAGTGTGCATGTGTGTTTGTATCTCATTCTGAGTGTGTGTCTGTGTATCTCAATCTGAGTGTGCGTGTGTGTGTGTCTCAATCGGAGTGTGTGTGTGTGTATCTCAATCTGAGTGTGCATGTGTTTGTGTATCTCAATCTGAGTGTGTGTGTGTGTGTATATCTTAATCTGAGTGTGTGTCTGTATCTCAACCTGAGTGTGCACGTGTGTGTGTATCTCAATCTGAGTGTGTGTGTGTGTATCTCAATCTGAGTGTGAATGTGTGTGTATCTCAATCTGAGTGTGTGTGTGTATCTCAATCTGAGTGTGCATGTGTGTGTATCTCAATCTGAGTGTGTGTGTGTATCTCAATCTGAGTGTGTGTGTGTACGTCAATCTGAGTCGGCGTGTGTGTGTGTATCTCAATCTGAGTGTGCGTGTGTGTGTATCTCAATCTGAGTGTGCGTGTGTGTGTGTATCTCAATCTGAGTGTGCGTGTGTGTGTATCTGAATCTGAGTGTGTGTGTGTGTATCTCAATCTGAGTTTGCATGTGTTTGTGTATCTCAATCTGAGTGTGCGTGTGTGTATATATCTCAATCTGAGTGTGCATGTCTGTGTGTATCTCAATCTGAGTGTGTGTGTGCATCTCAATCTGAGTGTGTGTGCGTGTATGTGTGTGTATCTCAATCTGAGTGTGCATGTGTATGTGTATCTCAATCTGAGTGTGTGCATGTGCCTGTGTATCTAAATCTGAGTGTGCGTGTGTGTGTGTATCTCAATCTGAGTGTGCATGTGTGTGTGTATCTCAATCTGAGTGTGTGTGTGTGTGTATCTCAATCTGAGTGTGTGTGTATCTCAATCTGAGTGTCTGTGTATCTCAATCTGAGTGTGCATGTGTATGTGTATCTCAATCTGAGTGTGTGCGTGTGTGAGTGTATCTCAATGTGAGTGTGCGTGTGTGTGTGTATCTCAATCTCAGTGTGTGTGTGTATGTGTATCTGAATCTGAATGTGCATGTGTGTGTGTATCTCAATCTGTGTGTGTGTGTGTATGTGTATCTGAATCTGAGTGTGCATGTGTGTGTGTATCTCAATCTGAGTGTGTGTGTGTGTGTGTATCTCAATCTGAGTGTGCATGTGTATGTGTATCTCAATCTGTGTGTGCATGTGCCTGTGTATCTCAATCTGAGTGTGTGTGTGTGTGTGTATCTCAATCTGAGTGTGCATGTGTGCGTGTATCTCAATCTGAGTGTGTGTGTGTGTGTATCTCAATCTGAGTGTGTGTGTATCTCAATCTGAGTGTCTGTGTATCTCAATCTGAGTGTGCATGTGTATGTGTATCTCAATCTGAGTGTGTGCGTGTGTGAGTGTATCTCAATGTGAGTGTGCGTGTGTGTGTGTATCTCAATCTCAGTGTGTGTGTGTATGTGTATCTGAATCTGAATGTGCATGTGTGTGTGTATCTCAATCTGTGTGTGTGTGTGTATGTGTATCTGAATCTGAGTGTGCATGTGTGTGTGTATCTCAATCTGAGTGTGTGTGTGTGTCTGTATCTCAATCTGAGTGTGTGTGTGTATCTCAATCTGAGTGTGCATGTGTATGTGTATCTCAATCTGAGTGTGTGCATGTGCCTGTGTATCTCAATCTGAGTGTGCGTGTGTGTGTGTATCTCAATCTGAGTGTGCATGTGTGCGTGTATCTCAATCTGAGTGTGTGTGTTCATTTCTCAATCTGAGTGTGTGTGTGCATGTATCTCAATCTGAGTGTGCGTGTGTGTGTGTATCTCAATCTGAGTGTGTGTTTGTATCTCAATCTGAGTGTGTGTGCGTGTATCTCAATCTGAGTGTGTGTGTGTATCTCAATCTGAGTGTGTGTTGTGTGTATCTCAATCTGAGAGTGTGTGTATCTCATTCTGAGTGAGTGTGTGTATCTCAATCTGAGTGTGTGTGTGTATGTGTGTGTATCTCAACCTGAGAGTGTGTTTGTGTGTATCTCAATCTGAGTGTGCATGTGTGTGTGTATCTCAATCTGAGTGTGTGTGTGTATGTGTGTGTATCTCAACCTGAGAGTGTGTTTGTGTGTATCTCAATCTGAGTGTGTGTGTGCATGTGTGTATCCCAGTCTGAGTGTGTGTGTGTCTGTGTGTGTGTGTGTGTGTCCCAATCTGAGTGTGTGTGCGTGTATGTGCATGTATCTCAATCTGAGTGTGTATATGCGTGTGTGTATCTCAATCTGAGTGTGCATGTGTGTGTGTATCTCAATCTGAGTGTGTGTGCGTGTGTATCTCAAACTGAGTGTGTGTGTGTGTATCTCAATCTGAGTGTGCGTGTGTGTGTGTATCTCAATCTGAGTGTGCATGTGTGTGTGTATCTCAATCTGAGCGTGTGTGTGTGTGTATCTCAACCTGAGTGTGCGTGTGTGTGTATCTCAATCTGAGTGTGTGTGCGTGTGTGTATCTCAATCTGAGTGCGCGTGTGTGAGTGTCTCAATCTGAGTGTGTGTGTGTCTCAATCTGAGTGTTCGTGTGTGTCAGTGTATCTCAATCTGAGTGTGTGTGTATCTCAATCTGAGTGTGCATATGTGTGTGCATCTCAGTCTGACTGTGTGTGTGAATCTCAATCTGAGTGTGCAAGTGTTTGTGTATCTCAATCTGAGTGTGTGTGTGTGTATCTCAATCTGAGTGTGGGTGTGTGTGTCTCAATCTGAGTGTGCATGTGTGTTTGTATCTCAATCTGAGTGTGTGTGTGTGTATCTCAATCTGAGTGTGTGTTTGTGTATCTCAATCTGAGTGTGCGTGTGTGTGTATATCTTAATCTGAGTGTGTGTCTGTATCTCAACCTGAGTGTGCACGTGTGTGTGTATCTCAATCTGAGTGTGTGTGTGTATCTCAATCTGAGTGTGAATGTGTGTGTATCTCAATCTGAGTGTGTGTGTGTATCTCAATCTGAGTGTGCATGTGTGTGTATCTCAATCTGAGTGTGTGTGTGTATCTCAATCTGAGTGTGTGTGTGTACGTCAATCTGAGTCGGCGTGTGTGTGTGTATCTCAATCTGAGTGTGTGTGTGTATCTCAATCTGAGTGTGCGTGTGTGTGTGTATCTCAATCTGAGTGTGCGTGTGTGTGTATCTGAATCTGAGTGTGTGTGTGTGTGTATCTCAATCTGAGTGTGCATGTGTTTGTGTATCTCAATCTGATTGTGCGTGTGTGTGTATATCTCAATCTGAGTGTGTGTGTATCTCAATCTGAGTGTGTGTGTGTATCTCAATCTGAGTGTGTGTGTATATCTCAATCTGAGTGTGCATGTGTGTGTATCTCAATCTGAGTGTGTGTGTGTATCTCAATCTGAGTGTGCGTGTGTGTGTGTATCTCAACCTGAGTATGTGTGTGTATCTCAATCTGAGTATGTGTGTGTGTGTGTATCTCAATCTGAGTGTGTGTTTGTGTATCTCAATCTGAGTGTGTGTGTGTGTATCTCAATCTGAGTGTGTGTTTGTGTGTATCTCAATCTGAGTTTGCATGTGTGTGTGTATCTCAATCTGAGTGTGTGTGTGTATCTCAATCTGAGTGTGCGTGTGTGTGAATCTCAATCTGAGTGTGCGTGTGTGTATCTCAATCTGAGTATGTGTGTGTATCTCAATCTGAGTGTGTGTGTGTGTGTATCTCAGTCTGAGTGTGTGTGTATCTCAATCTGAGTGTGTGCGCGTGTTTATCTCAATCTGAGTGTGTGCGTGTGTGTGTCTATCTCAATCTGAGTGTGTGTGTGTGTGTATGTGTATCTCAGTCTGAGTGTGCGTGTGTATGTATGTCAATCTGAGTGTGTGTGTCTCAATCTGAGTGTGTGCGTGTGTGTGTCTATCTCAATCTGAGTGTGTGTGTGTGTGTATCTCAGTCTGAGTGTGCGTGTGTATGTATGTCAATCTGAGTGTGTGTGTCTCAATCTGATTGCGTGCGTGCATATGTCTATCTCAATCTGAGTGTGTGTGCGTGTATGTGTGTGTATCTCTATCTGAGTGTGTGTGTGTATCTCAATCTGAGTGTGTGTGTGTACGTCAATCTGAGTCGGCGTGTGTGTGTGTATCTCAATCTGAGTGTGCGTGTGTGTGTATCTCAATCTGAGTGTGCGTGTGTGTGTGTATCTCAATCTGAGTGTGCGTGTGTGTGTATCTGAATCTGAGTGTGTGTGTGTGTATCTCAATCTGAGTATGCATGTGTTTGTGTATCTCAATCTGATTGTGCGTGTGTGTATATATCTCAATCTGAGTGTGCATGTCTGTGTGTATCTCAATCTGAGTGTGTGTGTGCATCTCAATCTGAGTGTGTGTGCGTGTATGTGTGTGTATCTCAATCTGAGTGTGCATGTGTATGTGTATCTCAATCTGAGTGTGTGCATGTGCCTGTGTATCTAAATCTGAGTGTGCGTGTGTGTGTGTATCTCAATCTGAGTGTGCATGTGTGTGTGTATCTCAATCTGAGTGTGTGTGTGTGTGTATCTCAATCTGAGTGTGTGTGTATCTCAATCTGAGTGTCTGTGTATCTCAATCTGAGTGTGCATGTGTATGTGTATCTCAATCTGAGTGTGTGCGTGTGTGAGTGTATCTCAATGTGAGTGTGCGTGTGTGTGTGTATCTCAATCTCAGTGTGTGTGTGTATGTGTATCTGAATCTGAATGTGCATGTGTGTGTGTATCTCAATCTGTGTGTGTGTGTGTATGTGTATCTGAATCTGAGTGTGCATGTGTGTGTGTATCTCAATCTGAGTGTGTGTGTGTGTGTGTGTATCTCAATCTGAGTGTGCATGTGTATGTGTATCTCAATCTGTGTGTGCATGTGCCTGTGTATCTCAATCTGAGTGTGCGTGTGTGTGTGTATCTCAATCTGAGTGTGCATGTGTGCGTGTATCTCAATCTGAGTGTGTGTGTGTGTGTATCTCAATCTGAGTGTGTGTGTATCTCAATCTGAGTGTCTGTGTATCTCAATCTGAGTGTGCATGTGTATGTGTATCTCAATCTGAGTGTGTGCGTGTGTGAGTGTATCTCAATGTGAGTGTGCGTGTGTGTGTGTATCTCAATCTCAGTGTGTGTGTGTATGTGTATCTGAATCTGAATGTGCATGTGTGTGTGTATCTCAATCTGTGTGTGTGTGTGTATGTGTATCTGAATCTGAGTGTGCATGTGTGTGTGTATCTCAATCTGAGTGTGTGTGTGTGTCTGTATCTCAATCTGAGTGTGTGTGTGTATCTCAATCTGAGTGTGCATGTGTATGTGTATCTCAATCTGAGTGTGTGCATGTGCCTGTGTATCTCAATCTGAGTGTGCGTGTGTGTGTGTATCTCAATCTGAGTGTGCATGTGTGCGTGTATCTCAATCTGAGTGTGTGTGTTCATTTCTCAATCTGAGTGTGTGTGTGCATGTATCTCAATCTGAGTGTGCGTGTGTGTGTGTATCTCAATCTGAGTGTGTGTTTGTATCTCAATCTGAGTGTGTGTGCGTGTATCTCAATCTGAGTGTGTGTGTGTATCTCAATCTGAGTGTGTGTTGTGTGTATCTCAATCTGAGAGTGTGTGTATCTCATTCTGAGTGAGTGTGTGTATCTCAATCTGAGTGTGTGTGTGTATGTGTGTGTATCTCAACCTGAGAGTGTGTTTGTGTGTATCTCAATCTGAGTGTGCATGTGTGTGTGTATCTCAATCTGAGTGTGTGTGTGTATGTGTGTGTATCTCAACCTGAGAGTGTGTTTGTGTGTATCTCAATCTGAGTGTGTGTGTGCATGTGTGTATCCCAGTCTGAGTGTGTGTGTGTCTGTGTGTGTGTGTGTGTGTCCCAATCTGAGTGTGTGTGCGTGTATGTGCATGTATCTCAATCTGAGTGTGTATATGCGTGTGTGTATCTCAATCTGAGTGTGCATGTGTGTGTGTATCTCAATCTGAGTGTGTGTGCGTGTGTATCTCAAACTGAGTGTGTGTGTGTGTATCTCAATCTGAGTGTGCGTGTGTGTGTGTATCTCAATCTGAGTGTGCATGTGTGTGTGTATCTCAATCTGAGCGTGTGTGTGTGTGTATCTCAACCTGAGTGTGCGTGTGTGTGTATCTCAATCTGAGTGTGTGTGCGTGTGTGTATCTCAATCTGAGTGCGCGTGTGTGAGTGTCTCAATCTGAGTGTGTGTGTGTCTCAATCTGAGTGTTCGTGTGTGTCAGTGTATCTCAATCTGAGTGTGTGTGTATCTCAATCTGAGTGTGCATATGTGTGTGCATCTCAGTCTGACTGTGTGTGTGAATCTCAATCTGAGTGTGCAAGTGTTTGTGTATCTCAATCTGAGTGTGTGTGTGTGTATCTCAATCTGAGTGTGGGTGTGTGTGTCTCAATCTGAGTGTGCATGTGTGTTTGTATCTCAATCTGAGTGTGTGTGTGTGTATCTCAATCTGAGTGTGCATGTGTTTGTGTATCTCAATCTGAGTGTGCGTGTGTGTGTATATCTTAATCTGAGTGTGTGTCTGTATCTCAACCTGAGTGTGCACGTGTGTGTGTATCTCAATCTGAGTGTGTGTGTGTATCTCAATCTGAGTGTGAATGTGTGTGTATCTCAATCTGAGTGTGTGTGTGTATCTCAATCTGAGTGTGCATGTGTGTGTATCTCAATCTGAGTGTGTGTGTGTATCTCAATCTGAGTGTGTGTGTGTACGTCAATCTGAGTCGGCGTGTGTGTGTGTATCTCAATCTGAGTGTGTGTGTGTATCTCAATCTGAGTGTGCGTGTGTGTGTGTATCTCAATCTGAGTGTGCGTGTGTGTGTATCTGAATCTGAGTGTGTGTGTGTGTGTATCTCAATCTGAGTGTGCATGTGTTTGTGTATCTCAATCTGATTGTGCGTGTGTGTGTATATCTCAATCTGAGTGTGTGTGTATCTCAATCTGAGTGTGTGTGTGTATCTCAATCTGAGTGTGTGTGTATATCTCAATCTGAGTGTGCATGTGTGTGTATCTCAATCTGAGTGTGTGTGTGTATCTCAATCTGAGTGTGCGTGTGTGTGTGTATCTCAATCTGAGTGTGCGTGTGTGTGTGTATCTCAATCTGAGTGTGCGTGTGTGTGTATCTGAATCTGAGTGTGTGTGTGTGTGTATCTCAATCTGAGTGTGCATGTGTTTGTGTATCTCAATCTGATTGTGCGTGTGTGTGTATATCTCAATCTGAGTGTGTGTGTATCTCAATCTGAGTGTGTGTGTATATCTCAATCTGAGTGTGCATGTGTGTGTATCTCAATCTGAGTGTGTGTGTGTATCTCAATCTGAGTGTGCGTGTGTGTGTGTATCTCAACCTGAGTATGTGTGTGTATCTCAATCTGAGTATGTGTGTGTGTGTGTATCTCAATCTGAGTGTGTGTTTGTGTATCTCAATCTGAGTGTGTGTGTGTGTATCTCAATCTGAGTGTGTGTTTGTGTGTATCTCAATCTGAGTTTGCATGTGTGTGTGTATCTCAATCTGAGTGTGTGTGTGTATCTCAATCTGAGTGTGCGTGTGTGTGAATCTCAATCTGAGTGTGCGTGTGTGTATCTCAATCTGAGTATGTGTGTGTATCTCAATCTGAGTGTGTGTGTGTGTGTATCTCAGTCTGAGTGTGTGTGTATCTCAATCTGAGTGTGTGCGCGTGTTTATCTCAATCTGAGTGTGTGCGTGTGTGTGTCTATCTCAATCTGAGTGTGTGTGTGTGTGTATGTGTATCTCAGTCTGAGTGTGCGTGTGTATGTATGTCAATCTGAGTGTGTGTGTCTCAATCTGAGTGTGTGCGTGTGTGTGTCTATCTCAATCTGAGTGTGTGTGTGTGTGTATCTCAGTCTGAGTGTGCGTGTGTATGTATGTCAATCTGAGTGTGTGTGTCTCAATCTGAGTGCGTGCGTGCGTATGTCTATCTCAATCTGAGTGTGTGTGCGTGTATGTGTGTGTATCTCTATCTGAGCGTGCGTGTGTGTGTATCTCAATCTGAGTGTGCATGTGTATGTGTACCTCAATCTGAGCGCGTGTATGAGTATGTGTACCTCAATCTGAGTGTGTGCATGTGTGTGTGTATCTCAATCTGAGTGTGTGTGTGCATCTCAATCTGAGTGTGTGTGCGTGTATGTGTGTGTATCTCACTCTGAGTGTGCATGTGTATGTGTATCTCAATCTGAGTGTGTGCATGTGTGTGTGCATCTCAATCTGAGTGTGTGTGTGTGTGTATCTCAATCTGAGTGTGCGTGTGAGTGTATATCTCAATCTGAGTGTGTGTGTGTGTATATCTCAATCTGAGTGTGTGTGTATCTCAATCTGAGTGTGTGTGTGTATCTCAATCTGAGTGTGCATGTGTGTGTATCCCAATCTGAGTGTGTGTGTGTATCTCAATCTGAGTGTGCATGTGTGTGTGTATCTCAGTCTGACTGTGTGTGTGAATCTCAATCTGAGTGTGTGTGTGTGTGTCTCAATCTGAGTGTGCATGTGTGTTTGTATCTCATTCTGAGTGTGTGTCTGTGTATCTCAATCTGAGTGTGCGTGTGTGTGTGTCTCAATCGGAGTGTGTGTGTGTGTATCTCAATCTGAGTGTGCATGTGTGTGTATCTCAATCTGAGTGTCTGTGTGTATCTCAATCTGAGTGTGCGTGTGTGTGTGTATCTCAACCTGAGTATGTGTGTGTATCTCAATCTGAGTGCGCGTGTTTGAGTGTCTCAATCTGAGTGTGTGTGTGTGTCTCAATCTGAGTGTGTGTGTGTGTATCTCAATCTGAGTGTGAATGTGTGTGTATCTCATTCTGAGTGTGTGTGTGTATCTCAATCTGAGTGTGCATGTGTGTGTGTATCTCAGTCTGACTGTGTGTGTGAATCTCAATCTGAGTGTGTGTGTGTGTGTCTCAATCTGAGTGTGCATGTGTGTTTGTATCTCATTCTGAGTGTGTGTCTGTGTATCTCAATCTGAGTGTGCGTGTGTGTGTGTCTCAATCGGAGTGTGTGTGTGTGTATCTCAATCTGAGTGTGCATGTGTTTGTGTATCTCAATCTGAGTGTGTGTGTGTGTGTATATCTTAATCTGAGTGTGTGTCTGTATCTCAACCTGAGTGTGCACGTGTGTGTGTATCTCAATCTGAGTGTGTGTGTGTGTATCTCAATCTGAGTGTGAATGTGTGTGTATCTCAATCTGAGTGTGTGTGTGTATCTCAATCTGAGTGTGCATGTGTGTGTATCTCAATCTGAGTGTGTGTGTGTATCTCAATCTGAGTGTGTGTGTGTACGTCAATCTGAGTCGGCGTGTGTGTGTGTATCTCAATCTGAGTGTGCGTGTGTGTGTATCTCAATCTGAGTGTGCGTGTGTATGTGTATCTCAATCTGAGTGTGCGTGTGTGTGTATCTGAATCTGAGTGTGTGTGTGTGTATCTCAATCTGAGTATGCATGTGTTTGTGTATCTCAATCTGAGTGTGCGTGTGTGTATATATCTCAATCTGAGTGTGCATGTCTGTGTGTATCTCAATCTGTGTGTGTGTGTGCATCTCAATCTGAGTGTGTGTGCGTGTATGTGTGTGTATCTCAATCTGAGTGTGCATGTGTATGTGTATCTCAATCTGAGTGTGTGCATATGTGTGTGCATCTCAATCTGAGTGTGTGCATGTGTGTGTGCATCTCAATCTGAGTGTGTGTGTGTGTATCTCAATCTGAGTGTGCGTGTGTGTGTGTATCTCAATCTGAGTGTGCGTGTGTGTGTATCTCAATCTGAGTGTGTGTGTGTGTGTATCTCAATCTGAGTGTGCATGTGTTTGTGTATCTCAATCTGAGTGTGTGTGTGTATATCTCAATCTGAGTGTGTGTGTATCTCAATCTGAGTGTGTGTGTGTATCTCAATCTGAGTGTGCATGTGTGTGTATCTCAATCTGAGTGTGTGTGTATCACAATCTGAGTGTGTGTGTGTATCTCAATCTGAGTGTGCATGTGTGTGTATCTCAATCTGAGTGTGTGTGTGTATCTCAATCTGAGTGTGCATGTGTGTGTATCTCAATCTGAGTGTGTGTGTGTATCTCAATCTGAGTGTGCGTGTGTGTGTGTGTGTGTATCTCAATCTGACTGTGTGTTTGTGTATCTCAATCTGAGTGTGTGTGTGTGTGTATATCTCAATCTGAGTGTGTGTTTGTGTGTATCTCAATCTGAGTTTGCATGTGTGTGTGTATCTCAATCTGAGTGAGTGTGTGTATCTCAATCTGAGTGTGCGTGTGTGTGATCTCAATCTGAGTGTGCGTGTGTGTATCTCAATCTGAGTGTGTGTGTGTATCTCAATCTGAGTGTGTGTGTGTGTATCTCAACCTGAGTGTGTGTGCATGTGTATCTCAATCTGAGTGTGTGCGTGTGTGTATCTCAAACTGAGTGCGTGTGTGAGTGTGTATCAGTGTGCGTGTGCATCTCAATCTGAGTGTGTGTGTGTGTGTATCTCAATCTGAGTGTGTGTGTATCTCAATCTGAGTGTCTGTGTATCTCAATCTGAGTGTGCATGTGTATGTGTATCTCAATCTGAGTGTGTGCGTGTGTGAGTGTATCTCAATGTGAGTGTGCGTGTGTGTGTGTATCTCAATCTCAGTGTGTGTGTGTATGTGTATCTGAATCTGAATGTGCATGTGTGTGTGTATCTCAATCTGTGTGTGTGTGTGTATGTGTATCTGAATCTGAGTGTGCATGTGCGTGTGTATCTCAATCTGAGTGTGTGTGTGTGTCTGTATCTCAATCTGAGTGTGTGTGTGTATCTCAATCTGAGTGTGCATGTGTATGTGTATCTCAATCTGAGTGTGTGCATGTGCCTGTGTATCTCAATCTGAGTGTGCGTGTGTGTGTGTATCTCAATCTGAGTGTGCATGTGTGCGTGTATCTCAATCTGAGTGTGTGTGCTCATGTCTCAATCTGAGTGTGTGTGTGCATGTATCTCAATCTGAGTGTGCGTGTGTGTGTGTATCTCAATCTGAGTGTGTGTGTGTATCTCAATCTGAGTGTGCAAGTGTGTTTGTATCTCAATCTGAGTGTGTGTGTGCGTGTATCTCAATCTGAGTGTGTGTGTGTATCTCAATCTGAGTGTGTGTTGTGTGTATCTCAATCTGAGAGTGTGTGTATCTCATTCTGAGTGAGTGTGTGTATCTCAATCTGAGTGTGTGTGTGTATGTGTGTGTATCTCAACCTGAGAGTGTGTTTGTGTGTATCTCAATCTGAGTGTGCATGTGTGTGTGTATCTGAATCTGAGTGTGTGTGTGTATCTGTGTGTATCTCAACCTGAGAGTGTGTTTGTGTGTATCTCAATCTGAGTGTGTGTGTGCATGTGTGTATCTCAGTCTGAGTGTGTGTGTGTCTGTGTGTGTGTGTGTGTGTGTGTCCCAATCTGAGTGTGTGTGCGTGTATGTGCATGTATCTCAATCTGAGTGTGTATATGCGTGTGTGTATCTCAATCTGAGTGTGCATGTGTGTGTGTATCTCAATCTGAGTGTGTGTGCGTGTGTATCTCAAACTGAGTGTGTGTGTGTGTGTATCTCAACCTGAGTGTGCGTGTGTGTGTATCTCAATCTGAGTGTGTGTGCGTGTGTGTATCTCAATCTGAGTGCGCGTGTGTGAGTGTCTCAATCTGAGTGTGTGTGTGTCTCAATCTGAGTGTTCGTGTGTGTCAGTGTATCTCAATCTGAGTGTGTGTGTATCTCAATCTGAGTGTGCATATGTGTGTGCATCTCAGTCTGACTGTGTGTGTGAATCTCAATCTGAGTGTGCAAGTGTTTGTGTATCTCAATCTGAGTGTGTGTGTGTGTATCTCAATCTGAGTGTGGGTGTGTGTGTCTCAATCTGAGTGTGCATGTGTGTTTGTATCTCAATCTGAGTGTGTGTGTGTGTATCTCAATCTGAGTGTGCATGTGTTTGTGTATCTCAATCTGAGTGTGCGTGTGTGTGTATATCTTAATCTGAGTGTGTGTCTGTATCTCAACCTGAGTGTACACGTGTGTGTGTATCTCAATCTGAGTGTGTGTGTGTATCTCAATCTGAGTGTGAATGTGTGTGTATCTCAATCTGAGTGTGTGTGTGTATCTCAATCTGAGTGTGCATGTGTGTGTATCTCAATCTGAGTGTGTGTGTGTATCTCAATCTGAGTGTGTGTGTGTACGTCAATCTGAGTCGGCGTGTGTGTGTGTATCTCAATCTGAGTGTGTGTGTGTATCTCAATCTGAGTGTGCGTGTGTGTGTGTATCTCAATCTGAGTGTGCGTGTGTGTGTATCTGAATCTGAGTGTGTGTGTGTGTATCTCAATCTGAGTGTGCATGTGTTTGTGTATCTCAATCTGATTGTGCGTGTGTGTGTATATCTCAATCTGAGTGTGTGTGTATCTCAATCTGAGTGTGTGTGTGTATCTCAATCTGAGTGTGTGTGTATATCTCAATCTGAGTGTGCATGTGTGTGTATCTCAATCTGAGTGTGTGTGTGTATCTCAATCTGAGTGTGCGTGTTTGTGTGTATCTCAACCTGAGTATGTGTGTGTATCTCAGTCTGAGTATGTGTGTGTGTGTGTGTATCTCAATCTGAGTGTGTGTTTGTGTATCTCAATCTGAGTGTGTGTGTGTGTGTGTGTGTGTATCTCAATCTGAGTGTGTGTTTGTGTGTATCTCAATCTGAGTTTGCATGTGTGTGTGTATCTCAATCTGAGTGTGTGTGTGTATCTCAATCTGAGTGTGCGTGTGTGTGAATCTCAATCTGAGTGTGCGTGTGTGTATCTCAATCTGAGTATGTGTGTGTATCTCAATCTGAGTGTGTGTGTGTGTATCTCAGTCTGAGTGTGTGTGTATCTCAATCTGAGTGTGTGCGCGTGTTTATCTCAATCTGAGTGTGTGCGTGTGTGTGTCTATCTCAATCTGAGTGTGTGTGTGTGTGTATGTGTATCTCAGTCTGAGTGTGCGTGTGTATGTATGTCAATCTGAGTGTGTGTGTCTCAATCTGAGTGTGTGCGTGTGTGTGTCTATCTCAATCTGAGTGTGTGTGTGTGTGTGTATCTCAGTCTGAGTGTGCGTGTGTATGTATGTCAATCTGAGTGTGTGTGTCTCAATCTGAGTGCGTGCGTGCGTATGTCTATCTCAATCTGAGTGTGTGTGCGTGTATGTGTGTGTATCTCTATCTGAGCGTGCGTGTGTGTGTATCTCAATCTGAGTGTGCATGTGTATGTGTACCTCAATCTGAGCGCGTGTATGAGTATGTGTACCTCAATCTGAGTGTGTGCATGTGTGTGTGTATCTCAATCTGAGTGTGTGTGTGCATCTCAATCTGAGTGTGTGTGCGTGTATGTGTGTGTATCTCACTCTGAGTGTGCATGTGTATGTGTATCTCAATCTGAGTGTGTGCATGTGTGTGTGCATCTCAATCTGAGTGTGTGTGTGTGTGTATCTCAATCTGAGTGTGCGTGTGAGTGTATATCTCAATCTGAGTGTGTGTGTGTGTATATCTCAATCTGAGTGTGTGTGTATCTCAATCTGAGTGTGTGTGTGTATCTCAATCTGAGTGTGCATGTGTGTGTATCCCAATCTGAGTGTGTGTGTGTATCTCAATCTGAGTGTGCATGTGTGTGTATCTCAATCTGAGTGTCTGTGTGTATCTCAATCTGAGTGTGCGTGTGTGTGTGTATCTCAACCTGAGTATGTGTGTGTATCTCAATCTGAGTGCGCGTGTTTGAGTGTCTCAATCTGAGTGTGTGTGTGTGTCTCAATCTGAGTGTGTGTGTGTGTATCTCAATCTGAGTGTGAATGTGTGTGTATCTCATTCTGAGTGTGTGTGTGTATCTCAATCTGAGTGTGCATGTGTGTGTGTATCTCAGTCTGACTGTGTGTGTGAATCTCAATCTGAGTGTGCAAGTGTTTGTGTATCTCAATCTGAGTGTGTGTGTGTGTGTCTCAATCTGAGTGTGCATGTGTGTTTGTATCTCATTCTGAGTGTGTGTCTGTGTATCTCAATCTGAGTGTGCGTGTGTGTGTGTCTCAATCGGAGTGTGTGTGTGTGTATCTCAATCTGAGTGTGCATGTGTTTGTGTATCTCAATCTGAGTGTGTGTGTGTGTGTATATCTTAATCTGAGTGTGTGTCTGTATCTCAACCTGAGTGTGCACGTGTGTGTGTATCTCAATCTGAGTGTGTGTGTGTGTATCTCAATCTGAGTGTGAATGTGTGTGTATCTCAATCTGAGTGTGTGTGTGTATCTCAATCTGAGTGTGCATGTGTGTGTATCTCAATCTGAGTGTGTGTGTGTATCTCAATCTGAGTGTGTGTGTGTACGTCAATCTGAGTCGGCGTGTGTGTGTGTATCTCAATCTGAGTGTGCGTGTGTGTGTATCTCAATCTGAGTGTGCGTGTGTGTGTGTATCTCAATCTGAGTGTGCGTGTGTGTGTATCTGAATCTGAGTGTGTGTGTGTGTATCTCAATCTGAGTTTGCATGTGTTTGTGTATCTCAATCTGAGTGTGCGTGTGTGTATATATCTCAATCTGAGTGTGCATGTCTGTGTGTATCTCAATCTGAGTGTGTGTGTGCATCTCAATCTGAGTGTGTGTGCGTGTATGTGTGTGTATCTCAATCTGAGTGTGCATGTGTATGTGTATCTCAATCTGAGTGTGTGCATGTGCCTGTGTATCTAAATCTGAGTGTGCGTGTGTGTGTGTATCTCAATCTGAGTGTGCATGTGTGTGTGTATCTCAATCTGAGTGTGTGTGTGTGTGTATCTCAATCTGAGTGTGTGTGTATCTCAATCTGAGTGTCTGTGTATCTCAATCTGAGTGTGCATGTGTATGTGTATCTCAATCTGAGTGTGTGCGTGTGTGAGTGTATCTCAATGTGAGTGTGCGTGTGTGTGTGTATCTCAATCTCAGTGTGTGTGTGTATGTGTATCTGAATCTGAATGTGCATGTGTGTGTGTATCTCAATCTGTGTGTGTGTGTGTATGTGTATCTGAATCTGAGTGTGCATGTGTGTGTGTATCTCAATCTGAGTGTGTGTGTGTGTGTGTATCTCAATCTGAGTGTGCATGTGTATGTGTATCTCAATCTGTGTGTGCATGTGCCTGTGTATCTCAATCTGAGTGTGTGTGTGTGTGTGTATCTCAATCTGAGTGTGCATGTGTGCGTGTATCTCAATCTGAGTGTGTGTGTGTGTGTATCTCAATCTGAGTGTGTGTGTATCTCAATCTGAGTGTCTGTGTATCTCAATCTGAGTGTGCATGTGTATGTGTATCTCAATCTGAGTGTGTGCGTGTGTGAGTGTATCTCAATGTGAGTGTGCGTGTGTGTGTGTATCTCAATCTCAGTGTGTGTGTGTATGTGTATCTGAATCTGAATGTGCATGTGTGTGTGTATCTCAATCTGTGTGTGTGTGTGTATGTGTATCTGAATCTGAGTGTGCATGTGTGTGTGTATCTCAATCTGAGTGTGTGTGTGTGTCTGTATCTCAATCTGAGTGTGTGTGTGTATCTCAATCTGAGTGTGCATGTGTATGTGTATCTCAATCTGAGTGTGTGCATGTGCCTGTGTATCTCAATCTGAGTGTGCGTGTGTGTGTGTATCTCAATCTGAGTGTGCATGTGTGCGTGTATCTCAATCTGAGTGTGTGTGTTCATTTCTCAATCTGAGTGTGTGTGTGCATGTATCTCAATCTGAGTGTGCGTGTGTGTGTGTATCTCAATCTGAGTGTGTGTTTGTATCTCAATCTGAGTGTGTGTGCGTGTATCTCAATCTGAGTGTGTGTGTGTATCTCAATCTGAGTGTGTGTTGTGTGTATCTCAATCTGAGAGTGTGTGTATCTCATTCTGAGTGAGTGTGTGTATCTCAATCTGAGTGTGTGTGTGTATGTGTGTGTATCTCAACCTGAGAGTGTGTTTGTGTGTATCTCAATCTGAGTGTGCATGTGTGTGTGTATCTCAATCTGAGTGTGTGTGTGTATGTGTGTGTATCTCAACCTGAGAGTGTGTTTGTGTGTATCTCAATCTGAGTGTGTGTGTGCATGTGTGTATCCCAGTCTGAGTGTGTGTGTGTCTGTGTGTGTGTGTGTGTGTCCCAATCTGAGTGTGTGTGCGTGTATGTGCATGTATCTCAATCTGAGTGTGTATATGCGTGTGTGTATCTCAATCTGAGTGTGCATGTGTGTGTGTATCTCAATCTGAGTGTGTGTGCGTGTGTATCTCAAACTGAGTGTGTGTGTGTGTATCTCAATCTGAGTGTGCGTGTGTGTGTGTATCTCAATCTGAGTGTGCATGTGTGTGTGTATCTCAATCTGAGCGTGTGTGTGTGTGTATCTCAACCTGAGTGTGCGTGTGTGTGTATCTCAATCTGAGTGTGTGTGCGTGTGTGTATCTCAATCTGAGTGCGCGTGTGTGAGTGTCTCAATCTGAGTGTGTGTGTGTCTCAATCTGAGTGTTCGTGTGTGTCAGTGTATCTCAATCTGAGTGTGTGTGTATCTCAATCTGAGTGTGCATATGTGTGTGCATCTCAGTCTGACTGTGTGTGTGAATCTCAATCTGAGTGTGCAAGTGTTTGTGTATCTCAATCTGAGTGTGTGTGTGTGTATCTCAATCTGAGTGTGGGTGTGTGTGTCTCAATCTGAGTGTGCATGTGTGTTTGTATCTCAATCTGAGTGTGTGTGTGTGTATCTCAATCTGAGTGTGCATGTGTTTGTGTATCTCAATCTGAGTGTGCGTGTGTGTGTATATCTTAATCTGAGTGTGTGTCTGTATCTCAACCTGAGTGTGCACGTGTGTGTGTATCTCAATCTGAGTGTGTGTGTGTATCTCAATCTGAGTGTGAATGTGTGTGTATCTCAATCTGAGTGTGTGTGTGTATCTCAATCTGAGTGTGCATGTGTGTGTATCTCAATCTGAGTGTGTGTGTGTATCTCAATCTGAGTGTGTGTGTGTACGTCAATCTGAGTCGGCGTGTGTGTGTGTATCTCAATCTGAGTGTGTGTGTGTATCTCAATCTGAGTGTGCGTGTGTGTGTGTATCTCAATCTGAGTGTGCGTGTGTGTGTATCTGAATCTGAGTGTGTGTGTGTGTGTATCTCAATCTGAGTGTGCATGTGTTTGTGTATCTCAATCTGATTGTGCGTGTGTGTGTATATCTCAATCTGAGTGTGTGTGTATCTCAATCTGAGTGTGTGTGTGTATCTCAATCTGAGTGTGTGTGTATATCTCAATCTGAGTGTGCATGTGTGTGTATCTCAATCTGAGTGTGTGTGTGTATCTCAATCTGAGTGTGCGTGTGTGTGTGTATCTCAACCTGAGTATGTGTGTGTATCTCAATCTGAGTATGTGTGTGTGTGTGTATCTCAATCTGAGTGTGTGTTTGTGTATCTCAATCTGAGTGTGTGTGTGTGTATCTCAATCTGAGTGTGTGTTTGTGTGTATCTCAATCTGAGTTTGCATGTGTGTGTGTATCTCAATCTGAGTGTGTGTGTGTATCTCAATCTGAGTGTGCGTGTGTGTGAATCTCAATCTGAGTGTGCGTGTGTGTATCTCAATCTGAGTATGTGTGTGTATCTCAATCTGAGTGTGTGTGTGTGTGTATCTCAGTCTGAGTGTGTGTGTATCTCAATCTGAGTGTGTGCGCGTGTTTATCTCAATCTGAGTGTGTGCGTGTGTGTGTCTATCTCAATCTGAGTGTGTGTGTGTGTGTATGTGTATCTCAGTCTGAGTGTGCGTGTGTATGTATGTCAATCTGAGTGTGTGTGTCTCAATCTGAGTGTGTGCGTGTGTGTGTCTATCTCAATCTGAGTGTGTGTGTGTGTGTATCTCAGTCTGAGTGTGCGTGTGTATGTATGTCAATCTGAGTGTGTGTGTCTCAATCTGATTGCGTGCGTGCATATGTCTATCTCAATCTGAGTGTGTGTGCGTGTATGTGTGTGTATCTCTATCTGAGCGTGCGTGTGTGTGTATCTCAATCTGAGTGTGCATGTGTATGTGTACCTCAATCTGAGCGCGTGTATGAGTATGTGTACCTCAATCTGAGTGTGTGCATGTGTGTGTGTATCTCAATCTGAGTGTGTGTGTGCATCTCAATCTGAGTGTGTGTGCGTGTATGTGTGTGTATCTCACTCTGAGTGTGCATGTGTATGTGTATCTCAATCTGAGTGTGTGCATGTGTGTGTGCATCTCAATCTGAGTGTGTGTGTGTGTGTATCTCAATCTGAGTGTGCGTGTGAGTGTATATCTCAATCTGAGTGTGTGTGTGTGTATATCTCAATCTGAGTGTGTGTGTATCTCAATCTGAGTGTGTGTGTGTATCTCAATCTGAGTGTGCATGTGTGTGTATCCCAATCTGAGTGTGTGTGTGTATCTCAATCTGAGTGTGCATGTGTGTGTATCTCAATCTGAGTGTCTGTGTGTATCTCAATCTGAGTGTGCGTGTGTGTGTGTATCTCAACCTGAGTATGTGTGTGTATCTCAATCTGAGTGCGCGTGTTTGAGTGTCTCAATCTGAGTGTGTGTGTGTGTCTCAATCTGAGTGTGTGTGTGTGTATCTCAATCTGAGTGTGAATGTGTGTGTATCTCATTCTGAGTGTGTGTGTGTATCTCAATCTGAGTGTGCATGTGTGTGTGTATCTCAGTCTGACTGTGTGTGTGAATCTCAATCTGAGTGTGTGTGTGTGTGTCTCAATCTGAGTGTGCATGTGTGTTTGTATCTCATTCTGAGTGTGTGTCTGTGTATCTCAATCTGAGTGTGCGTGTGTGTGTGTCTCAATCGGAGTGTGTGTGTGTGTATCTCAATCTGAGTGTGCATGTGTTTGTGTATCTCAATCTGAGTGTGTGTGTGTGTGTATATCTTAATCTGAGTGTGTGTCTGTATCTCAACCTGAGTGTGCACGTGTGTGTGTATCTCAATCTGAGTGTGTGTGTGTGTATCTCAATCTGAGTGTGAATGTGTGTGTATCTCAATCTGAGTGTGTGTGTGTATCTCAATCTGAGTGTGCATGTGTGTGTATCTCAATCTGAGTGTGTGTGTGTATATCTCAATCTGAGTGTGTGTGTGTACGTCAATCTGAGTCGGCGTGTGTGTGTGTATCTCAATCTGAGTGTGCGTGTGTGTGTATCTCAATCTGAGTGTGCGTGTGTATGTGTATCTCAATCTGAGTGTGCGTGTGTGTGTATCTGAATCTGAGTGTGTGTGTGTGTATCTCAATCTGAGTATGCATGTGTTTGTGTATCTCAATCTGAGTGTGCGTGTGTGTATATATCTCAATCTGAGTGTGCATGTCTGTGTGTATCTCAATCTGTGTGTGTGTGTGCATCTCAATCTGAGTGTGTGTGCGTGTATGTGTGTGTATCTCAATCTGAGTGTGCATGTGTATGTGTATCTCAATCTGAGTGTGTGTGTGTGTATCTCAATCTGAGTGTGCGTGTGTGTATCTCAATCTGAGTGTGCATGTGTGTGTGTATCTCAATCTGAGTGTGTGTGTGCATCTCAATCTGAGTGTGTGTGCGTGTATGTGTGTGTATCTCACTCTGAGTGTGCATGTGTATGTGTATCTCAATCTGAGTGTGTGCATGTGTGTGTGCATCTCAATCTGAGTGTGTGTGTGTGTGTATCTCAATCTGAGTGTGCGTGTGAGTGTATATCTCAATCTGAGTGTGTGTGTGTGTATATCTCAATCTGAGTGTGTGTGTATCTCAATCTGAGTGTGTGTGTGTATCTCAATCTGAGTGTGCATGTGTGTGTATCCCAATCTGAGTGTGTGTGTGTATCTCAATCTGAGTGTGCATGTGTGTGTATCTCAATCTGAGTGTCTGTGTGTATCTCAATCTGAGTGTGCGTGTGTGTGTGTATCTCAACCTGAGTATGTGTGTGTATCTCAATCTGAGTGCGCGTGTTTGAGTGTCTCAATCTGAGTGTGTGTGTGTGTCTCAATCTGAGTGTGTGTGTGTGTATCTCAATCTGAGTGTGAATGTGTGTGTATCTCATTCTGAGTGTGTGTGTGTATCTCAATCTGAGTGTGCATGTGTGTGTGTATCTCAGTCTGACTGTGTGTGTGAATCTCAATCTGAGTGTGTGTGTGTGTGTCTCAATCTGAGTGTGCATGTGTGTTTGTATCTCATTCTGAGTGTGTGTCTGTGTATCTCAATCTGAGTGTGCGTGTGTGTGTGTCTCAATCGGAGTGTGTGTGTGTGTATCTCAATCTGAGTGTGCATGTGTTTGTGTATCTCAATCTGAGTGTGTGTGTGTGTATATCTTAATCTGAGTGTGTGTCTGTATCTCAACCTGAGTGTGCACGTGTGTGTGTATCTCAATCTGAGTGTGTGTGTGTGTATCTCAATCTGAGTGTGAATGTGTGTGTATCTCAATCTGAGTGTGTGTGTATCTCAATCTGAGTGTGCATGTGTGTGTATCTCAATCTGAGTGTGTGTGTGTATCTCAATCTGAGTGTGTGTGTGTACGTCAATCTGAGTCGGCGTGTGTGTGTGTATCTCAATCTGAGTGTGCGTGTGTGTGTATCTCAATCTGAGTGTGCGTGTGTATGTGTATCTCAATCTGAGTGTGCGTGTGTGTGTATCTGAATCTGAGTGTGTGTGTGTGTATCTCAATCTGAGTATGCATGTGTTTGTGTATCTCAATCTGAGTGTGCGTGTGTGTATATATCTCAATCTGAGTGTGCATGTCTGTGTGTATCTCAATCTGTGTGTGTGTGTGCATCTCAATCTGAGTGTGTGTGCGTGTATGTGTGTGTATCTCAATCTGAGTGTGCATGTGTATGTGTATCTCAATCTGAGTGTGTGCATATGTGTGTGCATCTCAATCTGAGTGTGTGCATGTGTGTGTGCATCTCAATCTGAGTGTGTGTGTGTGTATCTCAATCTGAGTGTGCGTGTGTGTGTGTATCTCAATCTGAGTGTGCGTGTGTGTGTATCTCAATCTGAGTGTGTGTGTGTGTGTATCTCAATCTGAGTGTGCATGTGTTTGTGTATCTCAATCTGAGTGTGTGTGTGTGTATATCTCAATCTGAGTGTGTGTGTATCTCAATCTGAGTGTGTGTGTGTATCTCAATCTGAGTGTGCATGTGTGTGTATCTCAATCTGAGTGTGTGTGTATCACAATCTGAGTGTGTGTGTGTATCTCAATCTGAGTGTGCATGTGTGTGTATCTCAATCTGAGTGTGTGTGTGTATCTCAATCTGAGTGTGCATGTGTGTGTATCTCAATCTGAGTGTGTGTGTGTATCTCAATCTGAGTGTGCGTGTGTGTGTGTGTGTGTATCTCAATCTGACTGTGTGTTTGTGTATCTCAATCTGAGTGTGTGTGTGTGTGTATATCTCAATCTGAGTGTGTGTTTGTGTGTATCTCAATCTGAGTTTGCATGTGTGTGTGTATCTCAATCTGAGTGAGTGTGTGTATCTCAATCTGAGTGTGCGTGTGTGTGATCTCAATCTGAGTGTGCGTGTGTGTATCTCAATCTGAGTGTGTGTGTGTATCTCAATCTGAGTGTGTGTGTGTGTATCTCAGTCTGAGCGTGTGTGTATCTCAATCTGAGTGTGTGTTTGTGTATCTCAATCTGAGTGTGTGTGTGTGTGTGTGTGTGTGTGTGTATCTCAATCTGAGTGTGTGTTTGTGTGTATCTCAATCTGAGTTTGCATGTGTGTGTGTATCTCAATCTGAGTGTGTGTGTGTATCTCAATCTGAGTGTGCGTGTGTGTGAATCTCAATCTGAGTGTGCGTGTGTGTATCTCAATCTGAGTATGTGTGTGTATCTCAATCTGCGTGTGTGTGTGTGTATCTCAGTCTGAGTGTGTGTGTATCTCAATCTGAGTGTGTGCGCGTGTTTATCTCAATCTGAGTGTGTGCGTGTGTCTATCTCAATCTGAGTGTGTGTGTGTGTATGTGTATCTCAGTCTGAGTGTGCGTGTGTATGTATGTCAATCTGAGTGTGTGTGTCTCAATCTGAGTGTGTGCGTGTGTGTGTCTATCTCAATCTGAGTGTGTGTGTGTGTGTATCTCAGTCTGAGTGTGCGTGTGTATGTATGTCAATCTGAGTGTGTGTGTCTCAATCTGAGTGCGTGCGTGCGTATGTCTATCTCAATCTGAGTGTGTGTGCGTGTATGTGTGTGTATCTCTATCTGAGCATGCGTGTGTGTGTATCTCAATCTGAGTGTGCATGTGTATGTGTACCTCAATCTGAGCGCGTGTATGAGTATGTGTACCTCAATCTGAGTGTGTGCATGTGTGTGTGTATCTCAATCTGAGTGTGTGTGTGCATCTCAATCTGAGTGTGTGTGCGTGTATGTGTGTGTATCTCACTCTGAGTGTGCATGTGTATGTGTATCTCAATCTGAGTGTGTGCATGTGTGTGTGCATCTCAATCTGAGTGTGTGTGTGTGTGTATCTCAATCTGAGTGTGCGTGTGAGTGTATATCTCAATCTGAGTGTGTGTGTGTGTATATCTCAATCTGAGTGTGTGTGTATCTCAATCTGAGTGTGTGTGTGTATCTCAATCTGAGTGTGCATGTGTGTGTATCCCAATCTGAGTGTGTGTGTGTATCTCAATCTGAGTGTGCATGTGTGTGTATCTCAATCTGAGTGTCTGTGTGTATCTCAATCTGAGTGTGCGTGTGTGTGTGTATCTCAACCTGAGTATGTGTGTGTATCTCAATCTGAGTGCGCGTGTTTGAGTGTCTCAATCTGAGTGTGTGTGTGTGTCTCAATCTGAGTGTGTGTGTGTATCTCAATCTGAGTGTGAATGTGTGTGTATCTCATTCTGAGTGTGTGTGTGTATCTCAATCTGCGTGTGCATGTGTGTGTGTATCTCAGTCTGACTGTGTGTGTGAATCTCAATCTGAGTGTGCAAGTGTTTGTGTATCTCAATCTGAGTGTGTGTGTGTGTGTCTCAATCTGAGTGTGCATGTGTGTTTGTATCTCATTCTGAGTGTGTGTCTGTGTATCTCAATCTGAGTGTGCGTGTGTGTGTGTCTCAATCGGAGTGTGTGTGTGTGTATCTCAATCTGAGTGTGCATGTGTTTGTGTATCTCAATCTGAGTGTGTGTGTGTGTGTATATCTTAATCTGAGTGTGTGTCTGTATCTCAACCTGAGTGTGCACGTGTGTGTGTATCTCAATCTGAGTGTGTGTGTGTGTATCTCAATCTGAGTGTGAATGTGTGTGTATCTCAGTCTGAGTGTGTGTGTGTATCTCAATCTGAGTGTGCATGTGTGTGTATCTCAATCTGAGTGTGTGTGTGTATCTCAATCTGAGTGTGTGTGTGTACGTCAATCTGAGTCGGCGTGTGTGTGTGTATCTCAATCTGAGTGTGCGTGTGTGTGTATCTCAATCTGAGTGTGCGTGTGTGTGTGTATCTCAATCTGAGTGTGCGTGTGTGTGTATCTGAATCTGAGTGTGTGTGTGTATCTCAATCTGAGTATGCATGTGTTTGTGTATCTCAATCTGAGTGTGCGTGTGTGTATATATCTCAATCTGAGTGTGCATGTCTGTGTGTATCTCAATCTGTGTGTGTGTGTGCATCTCAATCTGAGTGTGTGTGCGTGTATGTGTGTGTATCTCAATCTGAGTGTGCATGTGTATGTGTATCTCAATCTGAGTGTGTGCATATGTGTGTGCATCTCAATCTGAGTGTGTGCATGTGTGTGTGCATCTCAATCTGAGTGTGTGTGTGTGTATCTCAATCTGAGTGTGCGTGTGTGTGTGTATCTCAATCTGAGTGTGTGTGTGTGTGTATCTCAATCTGAGTGTGCATGTGTTTGTGTATCTCAATCTGAGTGTGTGTGTGTGTATATCTCAATCTGAGTGTGTGTGTATCTCAATCTGAGTGTGTGTGTGTATCTCAATCTGAGTGTGCATGTGTGTGTATCTCAATCTGAGTGTGTGTGTATCACAATCTGAGTGTGTGTGTGTATCTCAATCTGAGTGTGCATGTGTGTGTATCTCAATCTGAGTGTGTGTGTGTATCTCAATCTGAGTGTGCATGTGTGTGTATCTCAATCTGAGTGTGTGTGTGTATCTCAATCTGAGTGTGCGTGTGTGTGTGTGTGTATCTCAATCTGACTGTGTGTTTGTGTATCTCAATCTGAGTGTGTGTGTGTGTGTATATCTCAATCTGAGTGTGTGTTTGTGTGTATCTCAATCTGAGTTTGCATGTGTGTGTGTATCTCAATCTGAGTGTGCGTGTGTGTGATCTCAATCTGAGTGTGCGTGTGTGTATCTCAATCTGAGTGTGTGTGTGTATCTCAATCTGAGTGTGTGTGTGTATCTCAGTCTGAGCGTGTGTGTATCTCAATCTGAGTGTGTGTTTGTGTATCTCAATCTGAGTGTCCGTGTGTGTGTGTATCTCAATCTGAGTGTGTGTGTATCTCAATCTGAGTGTGTGTGTGTGTATCTCAATCTGACTGTGTGTGTGTATCTCAATCTGAGTGTGCGGGTATGTGTGTATCTCAATCTGAGCGTGTGTGTGTATGTGTATCTCAATCTGAGCGTGCGTGTGTGTATCTCAATCTGATTGTGTGTCTATATGTGTGTGTATCTCAATCTGAGTGTGTGCGCGTGTTTATCTCAATCTGAGTGTGTGCGTGTGTCTATCTCAATCTGAGTGTGTGTGTGTGTATGTGTATCTCAGTCTGAGTGTGCGTGTGTATGTATGTCAATCTGAGTGTGTGTGTCTCAATCTGAGTGTGTGCGTGTGTGTGTCTATCTCAATCTGAGTGTGTGTGTGTGTGTATCTCAGTCTGAGTGTGCGTGTGTATGTATGTCAATCTGAGTGTGTGTGTCTCAATCTGAGTGCGTGCGTGCGTATGTCTATCTCAATCTGAGTGTGTGTGCGTGTATGTGTGTGTATCTCTATCTGAGCGTGCGTGTGTGTGTATCTCAATCTGAGTGTGCATGTGTATGTGTACCTCAATCTGAGCGCGTGTATGAGTATGTGTACCTCAATCTGAGTGTGTGCATGTGTGTGTGTATCTCAATCTGAGTGTGTGTGTGCATCTCAATCTGAGTGTGTGTGCGTGTATGTGTGTGTATCTCACTCTGAGTGTGCATGTGTATGTGTATCTCAATCTGAGTGTGTGCATGTGTGTGTGCATCTCAATCTGAGTGTGTGTGTGTGTGTATCTCAATCTGAGTGTGCGTGTGAGTGTATATCTCAATCTGAGTGTGTGTGTGTGTATATCTCAATCTGAGTGTGTGTGTATCTCAATCTGAGTGTGTGTGTGTATCTCAATCTGAGTGTGCATGTGTGTGTATCCCAATCTGAGTGTGTGTGTGTATCTCAATCTGAGTGTGCATGTGTGTGTATCTCAATCTGAGTGTCTGTGTGTATCTCAATCTGAGTGTGCGTGTGTGTGTGTATCTCAACCTGAGTATGTGTGTGTATCTCAATCTGAGTGCGCGTGTGTGAGTGTCTCAATCTGAGTGTGTGTGTGTGTCTCAATCTGAGTGTTCGTGTGTGTGTGTGTATCTCAATCTGAGTGTGTGTGTGTGTGTCTCAATCTGAGTGTGCATGTGTGTGTGTATCTCAGTCTGACTGTGTGTGTGAATCTCAATCTGAGTGTGCAAGTGTTTGTGTATCTCAATCTGAGTGTGTGTGTGTGTGTGTATCTCAATCTGTGTGTGTGTGTGCATCTCAATCTGAGTGTGTGTGCGTGTATGTGTGTGTATCTCAATCTGAGTGTGCATGTGTATGTGTATCTCAATCTGAGTGTGTGCATATGTGTGTGCATCTCAATCTGAGTGTGTGCATGTGTGTGTGCATCTCAATCTGAGTGTGTGTGTGTGTATCTCAATCTGAGCGTGTGTGTGTGTATCTCAATCTGAGTGTGCGTATCTCAATCTGAGTGTGTGTGTGTGTGTATCTCAATCTGAGTGTGCATGTGTTTGTGTATCTCAATCTGAGTGTGTGTGTGTGTATATCTCAATCTGAGTGTGTGTGTATCTCAATCTGAGTGTGTGTGTGTATCTCAATCTGAGTGTGCATGTGTGTGTATCTCAATCTGTGTGTGTGTGTATCACAATCTGAGTGTGTGTGTGTATCTCAATCTGAGTGTGCATGTGTGTGTTATCTCAATCTGAGTGTGTGTGTGTATCTCAATCTGAGTGTGCATGTGTGTGTATCTCAATCTGAGTGTGTGTGTGTATCTCAATCTGAGTGTGTGTGTGTGTATCTCAATCTGACTGTGTGTTTGTGTATCTCAATCTGAGTGTGTGTGTGTGTGTATATCTCAATCTGAGTGTGTGTTTGTGTGTATCTCAATCTGAGTTTGCATGTGTGTGTGTATCTCAATCTGAGTGTGCGTGTGTGTGATCTCAATCTGAGTGTGCGTGTGTGTATCTCAATCTGAGTGTGTGTGTGTATCTCAATCTGAGTGTGTGTGTGTGTATCTCAGTCTGAGCGTGTGTGTATCTCAATCTGAGTGTGTGTTTGTGTATCTCAATCTGAGTGTCCGTGTGTGTGTATCTCAATCTGAGTGTGTGTGTATCTCAATCTGAGTGTGTGTGTGTGTATCTCAATCTGACTGTGTGTGTGTATCTCAATCTGAGTGTGCGGGTATGTGTGTATCTCAATCTGAGCGTGTGTGTGTATGTGTATCTCAATCTGAGCGTGCGTGTGTGTATCTCAATCTGATTGTGTGTCTATATGTGTGTGTATCTCAATCTGAGTGTGTGTGCGTGTTTATCTCAATCTGAGTGTGTGCGTGTGTGTGTCTATCTCAATCTGAGTGTGTGTGTGTGTATCTCAGTCTGAGTGTGCGTGTGTATGTATGTCAATCTGAGTGTGTGTGTCTCAATCTGAGTACGTGCGTGTGTATGTCTATCTCAATCTGAGTGTGTGTGCGTGTATGTGTGTATCTCTATCTGAGCGTGCGTGTGTGTGTATCTCAATCTGAGTGTGCATGTGTATGTGTACCTCAATCTGAGCACGTGTATGAGTATGTGTACCTCAATCTGAGCGTGTGCATGTGTGTGTGTATCTCAATCTGAGTGTGTGTGTGCATCTCAATCTTAGTGTGTGTGTGTATCTCACTCTGAGTGTGCATGTGTATGTGTATCTCAATCTGAGTGTGTGCGTGTGTGAGTGTATCTCAATGTGAGTGTGTGTTTGTGTATCTCAATCTGAGTGTGTGTGTGTGTGTGTGTGTGTATCTCAATCTGAGTGTGTGTTTGTGTGTATCTCAATCTGAGTTTGCATGTGTGTGTGTATCTCAATCTGAGTGTGTGTGTGTATCTCAATCTGAGTGTGCGTGTGTGTGAATCTCAATCTGAGTGTGCGTGTGTGTATCTCAATCTGAGTATGTGTGTGTATCTCAATCTGAGTGTGTGTGTGTGTATCTCAGTCTGAGTGTGTGTGTATCTCAATCTGAGTGTGTGTGCGTGTTTATCTCAATCTGAGTGTGTGCGTGTGTGTGTCTATCTCAATCTGAGTGTGCGTGTGTATGTGTATCTCAGTCTGAGTGTGCGTGTGTATGTATGTCAATCTGAGTGTGTGTGTCTCAATCTGAGTGTGTGCGTGTGTGTGTCTATCTCAATCTGAGTGTGTGTGTGTGTGTATCTCAGTCTGAGTGTGCGTGTGTATGTATATCAATCTGAGTGTGTGTGTCTCAATCTGAGTGCGTGCGTGCGTATGTCTATCTCAATCTGAGTGTGTGTGCGTGTATGTGTGTGTATCTCTATCTGAGCATGCGTGTGTGTGTATCTCAATCTGAGTGTGCATGTGTATGTGTACCTCAATCTGAGCGCGTGTATGAGTATGTGTACCTCAATCTGAGTGTGTGCATGTGTGTGTGTATCTCAATCTGAGTGTGTGTGTGCATCTCAATCTGAGTGTGTGTGCGTGTATGTGTGTGTATCTCACTCTGAGTGTGCATGTGTATGTGTATCTCAATCTGAGTGTGTGCATGTGTGTGTGCATCTCAATCTGAGTGTGTGTGTGTGTGTATCTCAATCTGAGTGTGCGTGTGAGTGTATATCTCAATCTGAGTGTGTGTGTGTGTATATCTCAATCTGAGTGTGTGTGTATCTCAATCTGAGTGTGCACGTGCGTGTGTATCTCAATCTGAGTGTGTGTGTATCTCAATCTGAGTGTGTGTGTGTATCTCAATCTGAGTGTGCATGTGTGTGTATCCCAATCTGAGTGTGTGTGTGTATCTCAATCTGAGTGTGCATGTGTGTGTATCTCAATCTGAGTGTCTGTGTGTATCTCAATCTGAGTGTGCGTGTGTGTGTGTATCTCAACCTGAGTATGTGTGTGTATCTCAATCTGAGTGCGCGTGTGTGAGTGTCTCAATCTGAGTGTGTGTGTGTCTCAATCTGAGTGTTCGTGTGTGTGTATCTCAATCTGAGTGTGTGTGTGTGTGTCTCAATCTGAGTGTGCATGTGTGTGTGTATCTCAGTCTGACTGTGTGTGTGAATCTCAATCTGAGTGTGCAAGTGTTTGTGTATCTCAATCTGAGTGTGTGTGTGTGTGTGTATCTCAATCTGTGTGTGTGTGTGCATCTCAATCTGAGTGTGTGTGCGTGTATGTGTGTGTATCTCAATCTGAGTGTGCATGTGTATGTGTATCTCAATCTGAGTGTGTGCATATGTGTGTGCATCTCAATCTGAGTGTGTGCATGTGTGTGTGCATCTCAATCTGAGTGTGTGTGTGTATGTGTATCTCAATCTGAGTGTGTGCATATGTGTGTGCATCTCAATCTGAGTGTGTGCATGTGTGTGTGCATCTCAATCTGAGTGTGTGTGTGTGTGTATCTCAATCTGAGTGTGCGTGTGTGTGTGTATCTCAATCTGAGTGTGCGTGTGTGTGTATCTCAATCTGAGTGTGTGTGTGTGTGTATCTGAATCTGAGTGTGCATGTGTGTGTGTATCTCAATCTGAGTGAGCGTGTGTGTGTGTATCTGAATCTGAGTGTGCATGTGTGTGTGTATCTCAATCTGAGTGTGTGTGTGTATGTGTATCTCAATCTGAGTGTGTTTCTGTGTATCTCAATCTGAGTGTGCACGTGTGTTTGTATCTCAATCTGATTGTGTGTGCGTGTGTGTATCTCAATCTGAGTGTGTGTGTGTCATTATCTCAATCTGAGTGTGTGTGTCTGTATCTCAATCTGAGTGTGCATGTGTGTGTGTATCTCAATCTTAGTTTGTGTGTGTGTGGATCTCAATCTGAGTGTTTGTGTGTATCTCAATCTGAGAATGTGTGTGTATATCTCAATCTGAGTGTGCGTGTGTGTGTGTATCTCAATCTGAGTGTGTGTGTGTGCATACCTCAATCTGAGTCTGTGTGTGTGTGTGTATCTCAATCTGAGTGTGCGTGTGTGTGTATCTCAATCTGAGTGTGCGTGTGTGCATGTGTGTGTATCTCAATCGGAGTGTGCGTGTATGTGTGTATCTCAATCTGAGTGTGTGCGTGTGTATCTCAAACTGAGTGTGTGTGTGTGTATCTCAATCTGAGTGTGCGTGTGTGTGTGTACCTCAATCTGAGTGTGTGCACGTGAGTGTCTCAATCTGAGTGTGTGTGTGTGTATATCTCAATCTGAGTGTGCGTGTGTGTGTGTATCTCAATCTGAGTGTGTGTGTGTGTATCTCAATCTGAGTGTGCATGTGTGTGTGTATCTCAGTCTGAGTCTGTGTGTGAATCTCAATCTGAGTGTGCACGTGTGTGTGTATATCAATCTGAGTGTGTGTGCGTATGTGTATCTCAATCTGAGTGTGCATGTGTGTGTGTATCTCAGCCTGAGTGTGTGTCTGTGTATCTCAATCTGAGTGTGCGTGTGTGTGTATCTCAATCTGAGTGTGTGCGTGTATCTCAATCTGAGTGTGCATGTGTTTGTGTATCTCAATCTGAGTGTGCGTGTGTGTGTATATCTTAATCTGACTGTGTGTGTGTATCTCAATCTGAGTGTGCACGTGTGTGTGTATCTCAATCTGAGTGCGTGTGCGTGTGTGTGTGTATTTCAGTCTGAGTGTGCGTGTGTATCTCAATCTGAGTGTTCATGTATGTGTATCTCAATCTAACTGTGTGTGTGTATCTCAATCTGAGCGTGCATGTGTGTGTGTATCTCAATCTGAGTGTGCGTGTGTGTGTGTATCTCAATCTGAGTGTGCGTGTGTGTGTATCTCAATCTGAGTGTGCGTGTGTGTGTATCTCAATCTGAGAATGTGTGTGTATATCAATCTGAGTGTGTGTGTGTGTGTATCTCAATCTGAGTGTGTGTGTATCTGAATCTGATTGTGTGTGTGTGTGTCTCTCAATCTAAGTGTGTGTGTGTATCTCAATCTGAGTGTGCGTGTGTGTGTGTATCTCAATCTGAGTGTGTGTGTGTGTATCTCAATCTGAGTGTGTGTGCGTGTACGTCAATCTGAGTGTGCATGTGTGTATCTCAATCTGAGTGTGCGTGTGTGTGTATCTCAATCTGAGTGTGCGCGTGTGTGTGTATCTCAATCTGAGAATGTGTGTGTATCTCAATCTGAGTGTGAGTGTGTGTGTATCTCAATCTGAGTGTGCGCGTGTGTGTGTATCTCAATCTGAGTGTGTGTGTGTATCTCAATCTGAGTGTGAGTGTGTGTGTATCTCAATCTGAGTGTGCGTGTGCGTGTGTGTGTATCTCAATCTGAGAATGTGTGTGTATCTCAATCTGAGTGTGTGTGTGTGTGTATCTCAATCTGAGTGTGTGTGTATCTGAATCTGATTGTGTGTGTGTGTGTCTCTCAATCTAAGTGTGTGTGTATCTCAATCTGAGTGTGTGTGTGTATCTCAATCTGAGTGTGTGTGCGTGTACGTCAATCTGAGTGTGCATGTGTGTGTATCTCAATCTGAGTGTGCGTGTGTGTGTATCTCAATCTGAGTGTGCGCGTGTGTGTGTATCTCAATCTGAGAATGTGTGTGTATCTCAATCTGAGTGTGTGTGTGTCTGTATCTCAATCTGAGGGTGTGTGTATGTGTGTATCTCAATCTGAGTGTGCGTGTGTGTGTATCTCAATCTGAGAATGTGTGTGTATCTCAATCTGAGTGTGTGTGTGTGTGTATCTCAATCTGAGTGTGTGTGTGTGTATCTCAATCTGAGTGTGTGTGTGTGTATCTCAATCTGAGTGTGTGTGTATCTCAATCTGAGTGTTTGTGTATCTCAATCTGAGTGTGTGTGTGTGTGTGTGTGTATCTCAATCTGAGTGTGTGTGTGTGTGTGTATCTCAATCTGAGTGTGTGTGTGTGTATCTCAATCTGAGCACGCGTGTGTGTGTATCTCAATCTGAGTGTGCGTATCTCAATCTGAGTGTGCGTGAATGTGTGTATCTCAATCTGAGTGTGTGTGTGTGATTCTCAATCTGCGTGTGTGTGTGTATCTCAATCTGAGTGTGTGTGTGTGTGTGTGTATCTCAATCTGAGTGTGTGTGCGTGTACGTCAATCTGAGTGTGCATGTGTGTGTATCTCAATCTGAGTGTGCGTGTGTGTGTATCTCAATCTGAGTGTGCGCGTGTGTGTGTATCTCAATCTGAGTGTGCGGGTATGTGTGTATCTCAATCTGAGTGTGTGTGTGTATCACAGTCTGAGTTTGTGTGTGTATCACAATCTGAGTGTGTGTGTGTATCTCAATCTGAGTATGTGTGTGTATCTCAATCTGAGTATGTGTGTGTGTGTATCTCAATCTGAGTGTGTCTGTATCTCAATCTGAGTGTGCGTGTGTGTGTGTATCTCAATCTGAGTGTTTGTGTGTGCATGTGTATGTATCTCAACCTGAGTGTGTGTGTTTGTGTGTGTCTCAATCTGAGTGTGCATGTGTTTGTGTATCTCAATCTGAGTGTGCGTGTGTGTGTATATCTTAATCTGAGTGTGTGTCTGTGTATCTCAATCTGAGTGTGCGTGTGTGTGTGTCTCAATCTGAGTGTGTGTGTGTCTCTCAATCTGGGTGTGCATGTGTGTGTGTATCTCAATCTGAGTGTGTGTGTGTGTGTATCTCAATCTGAGTGTGTGTGCGTGTGTGTATCTCAATCTGGGTGTGTGTGCGTGTGTGTGTGTTTACTTCAATCTGAGTGTGTTTGTGTGTGTATCGCAATCTGAGTGTGCATGTGTGTGTGTATCTCAATCTGAGTGTGTGTGCGTGTATCTCAATCTGAGTGTGCATGTGTGTCTTTATCTCAATCTGAGTTTGCATGTGTGTGTGTATCTCAATCTGAGTGTGTGTGTGTGTATCTCCATCTGAGTGTTCGTGTGTGTGTGTATCTCAATCTGAGTGTGCGTGTATGTGTGCATCTCAATCTGAGCGTGTGTGTGTGTATCTCAATCTGAGTATGTGTGTGTATCTCAATCTGAGTGTGTGTGTGTGTATCTCAATCTGAGTGTGTGTGTATCTCAATCTGACTGCGTGTGTGTGTGTATCTCAATCTGAGTGTGTGTGTGTCTGTATCTCAATCTGAGTTTGCGTGTGTGTCTTTATCTCAATCTGAGTGTGCATGTGTGTGTGTATCTCAATCTGAGTGTGTCTGTGTGTGTATCTCAATCTGAGTGTGTGTGTGTATCTCAATCTGAGTGTGCGTGTATGTGTGTATCTCAATCTGAGTGTGTGTGTGTGTATCTCAATATGAGTATGTATGTGTATCTCAATCTGAGTGTGTGTGTGTATCTCAATCTGAGTGTGTGTGTGTATCTCAATCTGAGTGCGTGTTTGTGTATCTCAATCTGAGTGTGCGTGTGTATGCGTATCTCAATCTGACTGTGCGTGTATGTGTGTATCTCAATCTGAGTGTGTGTGTGTGTATCTCAATCTGAGTATGTGTGTGTATCTCAATCTGAGTGTGTGTGTGTATCTCAATCTGAGTGTGCGTGTATGTGTGTATCTCAGTCTGAGTGTGTGTGTGTGTATCTCAGTATGAGTATGTGTGTGTATCTCAATCTGAGTGTGTGTGTGTATCTCAATCTGAGTGCGTGTTTGTGTATCTCAATCTGAGTGTGCGTGTGTATGCGTATCTCAATCTGACTGGGCGTGTATGTGTGTATCTCAATCTGAGTGTGTGTGTGTGTATCTCAATCTGAGTATGTGTGTGTATCTCAATCTGAGTGTGTGTGTGTATGTATGTGTACCTCAACCTGAGCGCGTGTATGTGTATGTGTACATCAATCTGAGCGTGTGCATGTGTGTGTGTATCTCAATCCGAGTGTGTGTGCGTATCTCAATCTGAGTGCGCGTGTTTGTGTGTGTGTATCTAAATCTGAGTGTGTGTGTGTATATCAATCTGAGTGTTTGTGTGAGTGTGTATCTCAATCTGAGTGTGTTTGTATATCAATCTGAGTGTGCATGTGTGTGTGTATCTCAATCTGAGTGTGTGTGTGTGTCAATCTGAGTGTGCGGGTATGTGTTTATCTCAATCTGAGTGTGTGTCTGTATGTGTGTGTATCTCAACCTGAGTGTATGCGCGTGTGTATCTCAATCTGAGTGTGTGCGTGTATGTATCTCAATCTGAGTGCGTGTGTGTGTGTGTGTGTATCAGTCTGAGTGTGCGTGTGTCTGTCAATCTGAATATGTGTATCTCAATCTGAGTGTGTGTGCATGTATGTGTGTGTATCTCAATCTGAGTGTGTGCGTGGATGTGTGTGTATCTCAATCTGAGTGTGCATGTGTATGTGTACCTCAATCTGAGCGCGTGTATGAGTATGTGTACCTCAATCTGAGTGTGTGCATGTGTGTGTGTATCTCAATCTGAGTGTGTGTGTGCATCTCAATCTGAGTGTGTGTGCGTGTATGTGTGTGTATCTCACTCTGAGTGTGCATGTGTATGTGTATCTCAATCTGAATGTGTGCATGTGTGTGTGCATCTCAATCTGAGTGTGTGTGTGTGTGTATCTCAATCTGAGTGTGCGTGTGAGTGTATATCTCAATCTGAGTGTGTGTGTGTGTATATCTCAATCTGAGTGTGTGTGTATCTCAATCTGAGTGTGCACGTGCGTGTGTATCTCAATCTGAGTGTGTGTGTATCTCAATCTGAGTGTGTGTGTGTATCTCAATCTGAGTGTGCATGTGTGTGTATCCCAATCTGAGTGTGTGTGTGTATCTCAATCTGAGTGTGCATGTGTGTGTATCTCAATCTGAGTGTCTGTGTGTATCTCAATCTGAGTGCGCGTGTGTGAGTGTCTCAATCTGAGTGTGTGTGTGTGTCTCAATCTGAGTGTTCGTGTGTGTGTGTGTATCTCAATCTGAGTGTGTGTGTGTGTGTCTCAATCTGAGTGTGCATGTGTGTGTGTATCTCAGTCTGACTGTGTGTGTGAATCTCAATCTGAGTGTGCAAGTGTTTGTGTATCTCAATCTGAGTGTGTGTGTGTGTGTGTATCTCAATCTGTGTGTGTGTGTGCATCTCAATCTGAGTGTGTGTGCGTGTATGTGTGTGTATCTCAATCTGAGTGTGCATGTGTATGTGTATCTCAATCTGAGTGTGTGCATATGTGTGTGCATCTCAATCTGAGTGTGTGCATGTGTGTGTGCATCTCAATCTGAGTGTGTGTGTGTATGTGTATCTCAATCTGAGTGTGTGCATATGTGTGTGCATCTCAATCTGAGTGTGTGCATGTGTGTGTGCATCTCAATCTGAGTGTGTGTGTGTGTATCTCAATCTGAGTGTGCGTGTGTGTGTGTATCTCAATCTGAGTGTGCGTGTGTGTGTATCTCAATGTGAGTGTGTGTGTGTGTGTGTGTATCTGAATCTGAGTGTGCATGTGTGTGTGTATCTCAATCTGAGTGTGCGTGTGTGTGTATCTGAATCTGAGTGTGCATGTGTGTGTGTATCTCAATCTGAGTGTGTGTGTGTATCTCAATCTGAGTGTGCGTGTGTGTGAATCTCAATCTGAGTGTGCGTGTGTGTATCTCAATCTGAGTATGTGTGTGTATCTCAATCTGAGTGTGTGTGTGTGTATCTCAGTCTGAGTGTGTGTGTATCTCAATCTGAGTGTGTGTGCGTGTTTATCTCAATCTGAGTGTGTGCGTGTGTGTGTCTATCTCAATCTGAGTGTGTGTGTGTATGTGTATCTCAGTCTGAGTGTGCGTGTGTATGTATGTCAATCTCAGTGTGTGTGTCTCAATCTGAGTGCGTGCGTGCGTATGTCTATCTCAATCTGAGTGTGTGTGCGTGTATGTGTGTGTATCTCTATCTGAGCGTGCGTGTGTGTGTGTATCTCAATCTGAGTGTGCATGTGTATGTGTACCTCAATCTGAGCGCGTGTATGAGTATGTGTACCTCAATCTGAGTGTGTGCATGTGTGTGTGTATCTCAATCTGAGTGTGTGTGTGCATCTCAATCTGAGTGTGTGTGCGTGTATGTGTGTGTATCTCACTCTGAGTGTGCATGTGTATGTGTATCTCAATCTGAGTGTGTGCATGTGTGTGTGCATCTCAATCTGAGTGTGTGTGTGTGTGTATCTCAATCTGAGTGTGCGTGTGAGTGTATATCTCAATCTGAGTGTGTGTGTGTGTATATCTCAATCTGAGTGTGTGTGTATCTCAATCTGAGTGTGCACGTGCGTGTGTATCTCAATCTGAGTGTGTGTGTATCTCAATCTGAGTGTGTGTGTGTATCTCAATCTGAGTGTGCATGTGTGTGTATCCCAATCTGAGTGTGTGTGTGTATCTCAATCTGAGTGTGCATGTGTGTGTATCTCAATCTGAGTGTCTGTGTGTATCTCAATCTGAGTGTGCATGTGTGTGTATCCCAATCTGAGTGTGTGTGTGTATCTCAATCTGAGTGTCTGTGTGTATCTCAATCTGAGTGTGCGTGTGTGTGTGTATCTCAACCTGAGTATGTGTGTGTATCTCAATCTGAGTGCGCGTGTGTGAGTGTCTCAATCTGAGTGTGTGTGTGTGTATCAATCTGAGTGTTCGTGTGTGTGTGTGTATCTCATTCTGAGTGTGTGTGTGTATCTCAATCTGAGTGTGCAAGTGTTTGTGTATCTCAATCTGTGTGTGTGTGTGCATCTCAATCTGAGTGTGTGTGCGTGTATGTGTGTGTATCTCAATCTGAGTGTGCATGTGTATGTGTATCTCAATCTGAGTGTGTGCATATGTGTGTGCATCTCAATCTGAGTGTGTGCATGTGTGTGTGCATCTCAATCTGAGTGTGTGTGTGTATGTGTATCTCAATCTGAGTGTGTGCATATGTGTGTGCATCTCAATCTGAGTGTGTGCATGTGTGTGTGCATCTCAATCTGAGTGTGTGTGTGTGTGTATCTCAATCTGAGTGTGCGTGTGTGTGTGTATCTCAATCTGAGTGTGCGTGTGTGTGTATCTCAATCTGAGTGTGTGTGTGTGTGTGTACTGATTCTGAGTGTGCATGTGTGTGTGTATCTCAATCTGAGTGAGCGTGTGTGTGTGTATCTGAATCTGAGTGTGCATGTGTGTGTGTATCTCAATCTGAGTGTGTTTCTGTGTATCTCAATCTGAGTGTGCACGTGTGTTTGTATCTCAATCTGATTGTGTGTGCGTGTGTGTATCTCAATCTGAGTGTGTGTGTGTCATTATCTCAATCTGAGTGTGTGTGTCTGTATCTCAATCTGAGTGTGCATGTGTGTGTGTATCTCAATCTTAGTTTGTGTGTGTGTGGATCTCAATCATGAGTGTTTGTGTGTATCTCAATCTGAGAATGTGTGTGTATATCTCAATCTGAGTGTGCGTGTGTGTGTGTATCTCAATCTGAGTGTGTGTGTGTGCATACCTCAATCTGAGTCTGCGTGTGTGTGTGTATCTCAATCTGAGTGTGCGTGTGTGTGTATCTCAATCTGAGTGTGCGTGTGTGCATGTGTGTGTATCTCAATCGGAGTGTGCGTGTATGTGTGTATCTCAATCTGAGTGTGTGCGTGTGTATCTCAAACTGAGTGTGTGTGTGTGTATCTCAATCTGAGTGTGCGTGTGTGTGTGTACCTCAATCTGAGTGTGTGCACGTGAGTGTCTCAATCTGAGTGTGTGTGTGTGTATATCTCAATCTGAGTGTGCGTGTGTGTGTGTATCTCAATCTGAGTGTGTGTGTGTGTATCTCAATCTGAGTGTGCATGTGTGTGTGTATCTCAGTCTGAGTCTGTGTGTGAATCTCAATCTGAGTGTGCACGTGTGTGTGTATATCAATCTGAGTGTGTGTGCGTATGTGTATCTCAATCTGAGTGTGCATGTGTGTGTGTATCTCAGCCTGAGTGTGTGTCTGTGTATCTCAATCTGAGTGTGCGTGTGTGTGTATCTCAATCTGAGTGTGTGCGTGTATCTCAATCTGAGTGTGCATGTGTTTGTGTATCTCAATCTGAGTGTGCGTGTGTGTGTATATCTTAATCTGACTGTGTGTGTGTATCTCAATCTGAGTGTGCACGTGTGTGTGTATCTCAATCTGAGTGCGTGTGCGTGTGTGTGTGTATTTCAGTCTGAGTGTGCGTGTGTATCTCAATCTGAGTGTTCATGTATGTGTATCTCAATCTAACTGTGTGTGTGTATCTCAATCTGAGCGTGCATGTGTGTGTGTATCTCAATCTGAGTGTGCGTGTGTGTGTGTATCTCAATCTGAGTGTGCGTGTGTGTGTATCTCAATCTGAGTGTGCGTGTGTGTGTATCTCAATCTGAGAATGTGTGTGTATATCAATCTGAGTGTGTGTGTGTGTGTATCTCAATCTGAGTGTGTGTGTATCTGAATCTGATTGTGTGTGTGTGTGTCTCTCAATCTAAGTGTGTGTGTGTATCTCAATCTGAGTGTGCGTGTGTGTGTGTATCTCAATCTGAGTGTGTGTGTGTGTATCTCAATCTGAGTGTGTGTGCGTGTACGTCAATCTGAGTGTGCATGTGTGTATCTCAATCTGAGTGTGCGTGTGTGTGTATCTCAATCTGAGTGTGCGCGTGTGTGTGTATCTCAATCTGAGAATGTGTGTGTATCTCAATCTGAGTGTGAGTGTGTGTGTATCTCAATCTGAGTGTGCGCGTGTGTGTGTATCTCAATCTGAGTGTGTGTGTATCTCAATCTGAGTGTGAGTGTGTGTGTATCTCAATCTGAGTGTGCGTGTGCGTGTGTGTGTATCTCAATCTGAGAATGTGTGTGTATCTCAATCTGAGTGTGTGTGTGTGTGTATCTCAATCTGAGTGTGTGTGTATCTGAATCTGATTGTGTGTGTGTGTGTCTCTCAATCTAAGTGTGTGTGTATCTCAATCTGAGTGTGTGTGTGTATCTCAATCTGAGTGTGTGTGCGTGTACGTCAATCTGAGTGTGCATGTGTGTGTATCTCAATCTGAGTGTGCGTGTGTGTGTATCTCAATCTGAGTGTGCGCGTGTGTGTGTATCTCAATCTGAGAATGTGTGTGTATCTCAATCTGAGTGTGTGTGTGTCTGTATCTCAATCTGAGGGTGTGTGTATGTGTGTATCTCAATCTGAGTGTGCGTGTGTGTGTATCTCAATCTGAGAATGTGTGTGTATCTCAATCTGAGTGTGTGTGTGTGTGTATCTCAATCTGAGTGTGTGTGTGTGTATCTCAATCTGAGTGTGTGTGTGTGTATCTCAATCTGAGTGTGTGTGTATCTCAATCTGAGTGTTTGTGTATCTCAATCTGAGTGTGTGTGTGTGTGTGTGTATCTCAATCTGAGTGTGTGTGTGTGTGTGTATCTCAATCTGAGTGTGTGTGTGTGTATCTCAATCTGAGCACGCGTGTGTGTGTATCTCAATCTGAGTGTGCGTATCTCAATCTGAGTGTGCGTGAATGTGTGTATCTCAATCTGAGTGTGTGTGTGTGATTCTCAATCTGCGTGTGTGTGTGTATCTCAATCTGAGTGTGTGTGTGTGTGTGTATCTCAATCTGAGTGTGTGTGCGTGTACGTCAATCTGAGTGTGCATGTGTGTGTATCTCAATCTGAGTGTGCGTGTGTGTGTATCTCAATCTGAGTGTGCGCGTGTGTGTGTATCTCAATCTGAGTGTGCGGGTATGTGTGTATCTCAATCTGAGTGTGTGTGTGTATCACAGTCTGAGATTGTGTGTGTATCACAATCTGAGTGTGTGTGTGTATCTCAATCTGAGTATGTGTGTGTATCTCAATCTGAGTATGTGTGTGTGTGTATCTCAATCTGAGTGTGTCTGTATCTCAATCTGAGTGTGCGTGTGTGTGTGTATCTCAATCTGAGTGTTTGTGTGTGCATGTGTACGTATCTCAACCTGAGTGTGTGTGTTTGTGTGTGTCTCAATCTGAGTGTGCATGTGTTTGTGTATCTCAATCTGAGTGTGCGTGTGTGTGTATATCTTAATCTGAGTGTGTGTCTGTGTATCTCAATCTGAGTGTGCGTGTGTGTGTGTCTCAATCTGAGTGTGTGTGTGTATCTCAATCTGGGTGTGCATGTGTGTGTGTATCTCAATCTGAGTGTGTGTGTGTGTGTATCTCAATCTGAGTGTGTGTGCGTGTGTGTATCTCAATCTGGGTGTGTGTGCGTGTGTGTGTGTTTACTTCAATCTGAGTGTGTTTGTGTGTGTATCGCAATCTGAGTGTGCATGTGTGTGTGTATCTCAATCTGAGTGTGTGTGTGTATCTCAATCTGAGTGTGTGTGTGTGTATCTCCATCTGAGTGTTCGTGTGTGTGTGTATCTCAATCTGAGTGTGCGTGTATGTGTGCATCTCAATCTGAGCGTGTGTGTGTGTATCTCAATCTGAGTATGTGTGTGTATCTCAATCTGAGTGTGTGTGTGTGTATCTCAATCTGAGTGTGTGTGTATCTCAATCTGACTGCGTGTGTGTGTGTATCTCAATCTGAGTGTGTGTGTGTCTGTATCTCAATCTGAGTGTGCGTGTGTGTCTTTATCTCAATCTGAGTGTGCATGTGTGTGTGTATCTCAATCTGAGTGTGTCTGTGTGTGTATCTCAATCTGAGTGTGTGTGTGTATCTCAATCTGAGTGTGCGTGTATGTGTGTATCTCAATCTGAGTGTGTGTGTGTGTATCTCAATATGAGTATGTGTGTGTACCTCAATCTGAGTGTGTGTGTGTATCTCAATCTGAGTGTGTGTGTGTATCTCAATCTGAGTGCGTGTTTGTGTATCTCAATCTGAGTGTGCGTGTGTATGCGTATCTCAATCTGACTGTGCGTGTATGTGTGTATCTCAATCTGAGTGTGTGTGTGTGTATCTCAATCTGAGTATGTGTGTGTATCTCAATCTGAGTGTGTGTGTGTATCTCAATCTGAGTGTGCGTGTATGTGTGTATCTCAATCTGAGTGTGTGTGTGTGTATCTCAGTATGAGTATGTGTGTGTATCTCAATCTGAGTGTGTGTGTGTATCTCAATCTGAGTGCGTGTTTGTGTATCTCAATCTGAGTGTGCGTGTGTATGCGTATCTCAATCTGACTGGGCGTGTATGTGTGTATCTCAATCTGAGTGTGTGTGTGTGTATCTCAATCTGAGTATGTGTGTGTATCTGAATCTGAGTGTGTGTGTGTATGTATGTGTACCTCAACCTGAGCGCGTGTATGTGTACATCAATCTGAGCGTGTGCATGTGTGTGTGTATCTCAATCCGAGTGTGTGTGCGTATCTCAATCTGAGTGCGCGTATTTGTGTGTGTGTATCTAAATCTGAGTGTGTGTGTGTATATCAATCTGAGTGTTTGTGTGAGTGTGTATCTCAATCTGAGTGTGTTTGTATATCAATCTGAGTGTGCATGTGTGTGTGTATCTCAATCTGAGTGTGTGTGTGTGTCAATCTGAGTGTGCGGGTATGTGTTTATCTCAATCTGAGTGTGTGTCTGTATGTGTGTGTATCTCAACCTGAGTGTATGCGCGTGTGTATCTCAATCTGAGTGTGTGCGTGTATGTATCTCAATCTGAGTGCGTGTGTGTGTGTGTGTGTATCAGTCTGAGTGTGCGTGTGTCTGTCAATCTGAATATGTGTATCTCAATCTGAGTGTGTGTGCATGTATGTGTGTGTATCTCAATCTGAGTGTGTGCGTGGATGTGTGTGTATCTCAATCTGAGTGTGCATGTGTATGTGTATCTCAATCTGAGTGTGTGCATGTGTGTGTGTATCTCAATCTGAGTGTGTGTGTGTGTATCTCAATCTGAGTGTGTTTGTGTATCTCAATCTGAGTGTGTCTTTGTGTATCTCAATCTGAGTGTGCGTGTGTGTGTGTATCTCAATCTGAGTGTGTTTGTGTATCTCAATCTGAGTGTGTGTGTGTATCTCAATCTGAGTGTCCGTGTGTGTGTGTATCTGAATCTGAGTGTGTGTGTGTGTATCTCAATCTGAGTGTATGTGTGTGTATCTCAATCTGAGTGTGTGTGTGTATGTGTGTGTATCTCTATCTGAGTGTGTGTGTGTATCTCAATCTCAGTGTGTGTTTGTGTATCTCAATCTGAATGTGCGTGTGTGTGTGTATCTCAATCTGAGTGTGCGTGTGTGTGTATATCTCAATCTGAGTGTGCATGTGTGTGTGTATCTCAATCTGAGTGTGTGTGTATATCTCAATCTGAGTGTGCATGTGTGTGTGTATCTCAATCAGAGTGTGTGTGTGTGTGTGTGTGTGTCTCAATCTGAGTGTGTGTGTGTGTGTGTATCTCAATCTGAGTGTGTGTGCGTGTGTGTATCTCAATCTGGGTGTGTGTGCGTGTGTGTGTGTTTACTTCAATCTGAGTGTGTTTGTGTGTGTATCGCAATCTGAGTGTGTGTGTGTGTGTGTATCTCAATCTGAGTGTATGTGTGTGTATCTCAATCTGAGTGTGCGTGTGAGTCTTTATCTCAATCTGAGTGTGCATGTGTGTGTGTATCTCAATCTGAGTGTGTGTGTGTGTATCTCCATCTGAGAATGTGTGTGTATCTCAATCTGAGTGTGTGTGTGTGTATCTCAATCTGAGTGTGTGTGTATCTCAATCTGACTGCGTGTGTGTATGTATCTCAATCTGAGTGTGTGTGTGTGTATCTCCATCTGAGTGTTCGTGTGTGTGTGTATCTCAATCTGAGTGTGCGTGTATGTGTGCATCTCATTCTGAGCGTGTGTGTGTGTATCTCAATCTGAGTATGTGTGTGTATCTCAATCTGAGTGTGTGTGTGTGTATCTCAATCTGAGTGTGTGTGTATCTCAATCTGACTGCGTGTGTGTGTGTATCTCAATCTGAGTGTGTGTGTGTCTGTATCTCAATCTGAGTGTGCGTGTGTGTCTTTATCTCAATCTGAGTGTGCATGTGTATGTGTATCTCAATCTGAGTGTGTGTGTGTATCTCAATCTGAGTGTGCGTGTGTGTGTGTATCTCAATCTGAGTGTGCGTGTATGTGTGTATCTCAATCTGAGTGTGTGTGTGTGTATCTCAATCTGAGTGTGTGTGTATCTCAATCTGACTGCGTGTGTGTGTGTATCTCAATCTGAGTGTGTGTGTGTCTGTATCTCAATCTGAGTGTGCGTGTGTGTCTTTATCTCAATCTGAGTGTGCATGTGTATGTGTATCTCAATCTGAGTGTGTGTGTGTATCTCAATCTGAGTGTGCGTGTATGTGTGTATCTCAATCTGAGTGTGTGTGTGTGTATCTCAATCTGAGTGTGTGTGTGTCTGTATGTGTACCTCAATCTGAGCGCGTGTATGTGTATGTGTACATCAATCTGAGCGTGTGCATGTGTGTGTGTATCTCAATCCGAGGGTGTGTGTGCATCTCAATCTGAGTGTGTGTGCGTATCTCAATCTGAGTGCGCGTGTTTGTGTGTGTGTATCTAAATCTGAGTGTGTGTGTGTATATCAATCTGAGTGTTTGTGTGAGTGTGTATCTCAATCTGAGTGTGTGTCTGTATATCAATCTGAGTGTGCATGTGTGTGTGTATCTCAATCTGAGTGTGTGTCTGTATGTGTGTGTATCTCAACCTGAGTGTGTGTGCGTGTGTATCTCAATCTGAGTGTGTGCATGTATGTATCTCAATATGAGTGCGTGTGTGTGTGTATGTATCAGTCTGAGTGTGCGTGTGTCTGTCAATCTGAGTATGTGTGTCTTAATCTGAGTGTGTGTGCATGTATGTGTGTGTATCTCAATCTGAGTGTGCATGTGTACGTGTATCTCAATCTGAGTGTGTGTGTGTACGTGTATCTCAATCTGAGTGTGTGCATGTGTGTGTGTATCTCAATCTGAGTGTGTGTGTGTATGTGTGTGTATCTCAATCTGAGTGTGTTTGTGTATCTCAATCTGAGTGTGTGTTTGTGTATCTCAATCTGAATGTGTGTGTGTGTGTATCTCAATCTGAGTGTGTGTGTGTGTATCTCAATCTGAGTGTGCACGTGTGTTTGTATCTCAATCTGAGTGTGCACGTGTATGTGTATCTCAATCTGAGTATGTGTGCGTGAGTGTGTGTATCTCAATCTGAGTGTGTGTGTATCTCAATCTGAGTGTGCGTGTGTGTGTATCTCAATCTGAGTGTGTGTGTGTGTCTCTCTCAATCTGAGTGTGTGTGTGTCTCAATCTGAGTGTGTGTGTGTGTGTATCTCAATCTGTGTGTGTGTGTATCTGAATCTGATTGTGTGTGTGTGTGTGTGTGTGTGTATCTCAATCTGAGTGTGTGTGTATCTGAATCTGATTGTGTGTGTGTGTGTATCTCAATCTGAGTGTGCGTGTGTGTGTATATCTTAATCTGAGTGTGTGTCTGTATATCAATCTGAGTGTGCACGTGTGTGTGTATCTCAATCTGTGTGTGTGTGTGTGTATCTCAATGTGAGGTTGTGTGTGTATCTCAATCTGAGTGTGTGTGTTTGTGTGTGTGAGTCTGCGTGTAGCTCAATCGCAGCCTCTGTCTCAGTCTCTGTCTCTCTCTCTTTCTCTGATGCAAGCTAAAATACAAAAATAACTTGCCTGACCGTTGAAGGACACAGGAAGTTGGACATATTTACTCAGCCTGGCGAGAAGCCCAGAGTGAAGAAAGCTCGACACCGCGAAGAGAAATCTTTACAAATGAGCACCGTGTAAGTATGTTTTGTTCTTTTGGGAAAGGTATCAGCCAATTTACACTCAGAAAGCTCCAATTAACAGCAATGTGGAAATAACTTTCAGTTGTGTTGGTTATTGGGGTGAATATTGACTCCAGGAGATCAAAGAAGAACCAACTGTAGTTTCCTGCATTCGCCCGTCGTGCCCCGCACCCACCCCTCATCATATGAGATAGTCCATGGGGTCATTTACACTGAGCGCCTCAATCTGACTTTTCATCAGAAAGATGCAGTCTCTGACAGTGTAGCACTCCCTCAGTACTGACCCTCTGACAGTGCCGCACTCCCTCAGTACTGACCCTCTGACAGTGCAGCGCTCCCTCAGTACTGACCCTCTGACAGTGCAGCACTCCCTCAGTACTGACCCTCTGACAGTGCAGCGCTCCCTCAGTACTGACCCTCTGACAGTGCAGCGCTCCCTCAGTACTGACCCTCTGACAGTGCAGCACTCCCTCAGTACTGACCCTCTGACAGTGCAGCACTCCCTCAGTACTGACCCTCTGACAGTGCAGCACACCCTCAGTACTGACCCTCTGACAGTGCAGCACTCCCTCAGTACTGACCCTCTGACAGTGCAGCACTCCCTCAGTACTGACCCTCTGACAGTGCAGCACTCCCTCAGTACTGACCCTCTGACAGTGCAGAACTCCCTCAGTACTGACCGTCTGACAGTGCAGCACTTCCTCAGTACTGACCCTCTGACAGTGCAGCACACCCTCAGTACTGACCCTCTGACAGTGCAGCACTCCCTTAGTACTGACCCTCTGACAGTGCAGCACTCCCTCAGTACTGACCCTCTGACAGTGCAGCACTCCCTTAGTACTGACCCTCTGACAGTGCAGCACTCCCTCAGTACTGACCCTCTGACAGTGCAGCACTCCCTTAGTACTGACCCTCTGACCGTGCAGCACTCCCTCAGTACTGACCCTCTGACAGTGCAGCACACCCTCAGTACTGACCCTCTGACAGTGCAGCACTCTCTTAGTACTGTCCCTCTGACAGTGCAGCACTCCCTCAGTACTGACCCTCTGACAGTGCAGCACTCCCTTAGTACTGACCCTCTGACAGTGCAGCACTCCCTCAGTACTGACCCTCTGACAGTGCAGCACTCCCTTAGTACTGACCCTCTGACAGTGCAGCACTCCCTCAGTACTGACCCTCTGACAGTGCGGCACTCCCTCAGTACTGACCCTCTGACAGTGCAGCACTCCCTCAGTACTGACCCTCTGACAGTGCGGCACTCCCTCAATACTGACCCTCTGACAGTGCAGCACTCCCTCAGTACTGACCCTCTGACAGTGCGGCACTCCCTCAGTACTGACCCTCTGACAGTGCAGCACTCCCTCAGTACTGACCCTCTGACAGTGCAGCACTCCCTCAGTACTTACCCTCTGACAGTGCAGCACTCCCTCAGTACTGACCCTCTGACAGTCCCGCACTCCCTCAGTACTGACCCTCTGACAGTGCAGCACTCCCTCAGTACTGACCCTCTGACAGTGCGGCACTCCCTCAGTACTGACCCTCTGACAGTGCAGCACTCCCTCAGTACTGACCCTCTGACAGTGCAGCACACCCTCAGTACTGACCCTCTGACAGTGCAGCACTCCCTCAGTACTGACCCTCTGACAGTGCAGCACTCCCTCAGTACTGACCCTCTGACAGTGCAGCACTCCCTTAGTACTGACCCTCTGACAGTGCAGCACACCCTCAGTACTGACCCTCTGACAGTGCAGCACTCCCTCAGTACTGACCCTCTGACAGTGCAGCACACCCTCAGTACTGACCCTCTGACAGTGCAGCATTCCCTCAGTACTGACCCTCTGACAGTCCCGCACTCCCTCAGTACTGACCCTCTGACAGTGCAGCACTCCCTCAGTACTGACCCTCTGACAGTGCGGCACTCTCTCAGTACTGACCCTCTGACAGTGCAGCACTCCCTCAGTACTGACCCTCTGACAGTGCGGCACTCCCTCAGTACTGACCCTCTGACAGTCCCGCACTCCCTCAGTACTGACCCTCTGACAGTGCAGCACCCCCTCAGTACTGACCCTCTGACAGTGCAGCACTCCCTCAGTACTGACCCTCTGACAGTGCGGCACTCCCTCAGTACTGACCCTCTGACAGTGCAGCACCCCCTCAGTACTGACCCTCTGACAGTGCAGCACTCCCTCAGTACTGACCCTCTGACAGTGCAGCGCCCAGATTTTTTGATGTATTTCTGGGATCTGGGTGTGACTACCTCTCCCAGTAATTATTACCCATACAAAGTTCCACTGAGAAGTTGGTGTTGAGATGCCTTCTTGAATCGATGTGGTCCATGTGCTGTGACCCACTAGGGAGGGAGTTCTGAAATTTGACCCAGCGACTGCTAAGGAAAGACGATATATTTCCAAGTCAGGATGGTGAGGGGCTTGGAAAGGACCTCCAAGTGTTGGTGTTCTTGGGTTCTTGCTGCTCTTGTCCTTCTAGATGGACATTATCATGTATTTGGAAGGTGCTGTCTAAGCGAATTGTTGCAGTGTGTCTTGTCACTCGTATACACTGCTGCTACTGAGGCTTGGTGGTGGAGGGAGTGAATGTTTGTGGATATGGTGCCAATCAAGCAGACTGTGTTGCCATACAATCGTAGAATAGAATCCATACAGTGCAGAAGGAGGCCATTTGACACATCGAGCCTGCACTGACAACAATCCCACCCAGGCCCTACTCCCATATATTTACCTGCTGACCCCACTGACACTCTGTTCTGGACAGTGTTGAGTTTTTTGAGTGTTGTTGGAGCTGCACCCATCCAGGCAAGTGGGGAGTATTCCATCACACTCCAGACCTGTGCCTTTTAGATGGACAGGCTTTGGCGAGTCAGGAGGTGAGATACTTGCCGCAGTGTTCCTAGCCTCTGACCTGCTCTTGGAGCCACTATTTTTATGTGGTGGGACCATTTGAATTTCTGGTCAATGGTCACCCCAAGGATACTGGCAGCGGGGGAATTTGGTGATGGTAATGCCATTGAGTGTCAAAGGGCAGTGGTTAGAGTGTCTCTTATTAGTGATAGTCATTGCCTGGCATGTGTGTGGTTGCAATGTTACTTGTCACTTGTCAGCCGAAGCCTGGATATTGTCCTGACTTTGTTGCATTCGATCACGGACTGTTACATATCTGAGTCACGAATAGTGCTGAACATGGTGCAATCATTGGTGAACATCCCTACTTCTGATCTTAGGGAAGGTCATTGATGGAGCAGCTGAAGATGATTGTACCTAGGACACCACCCTAAGGGACTCCTGCAGCGATATCCTGCAGCACACCCTCGAGACTAACACAATACATAATAGGTGAACATGTCTTTTATGTTCGCAGATCCAGATGAACTGAGAGGACCAAGCGACAGGGATAGAATGAGTGACAACTGGAGAGGGAGAGGATGAGAGGAGAGAGTGAATTTAGAAAGGAAAGCTGAGTATGCCTGCTCTGGTCTAGAGGCAGAGACACAAGGAGGCTCAACGCATTGACAACAAAGCATGAACGTTTCAGTCCAGTTCCAGCAGAATCTCCTCACTCTCTTGTGCCTGTTGTGTTCAGGTAAATCAATGGAACTTAAGGAATTCGACTGGGTGAGATATTAAACAGAATGAGGGGGGGGTGGGATTAGACTGGGTGAGATATTAAACAGAATGAGGGAGGAGTGGGATTAGACTGGGTGGGATAATAAAGGATGCAGAGAGTGAGGGGGAGAGTGGGGTTTGACTGAGGGGGGTATTAATGGGTGCGGGGAGTGCGATCAAGCTGGGTGGGATATTAAAGAGGGAGGAGTGGGATTAGACTGCGTGGGATATTAAAGTGTGAGGGGAGACTGGGATTAGACTGGGTGGGATAATAAAGGCTGCAGAGTGAGGGGGAGAGTGGGATTTGACTGAGGGGGGTATTAATGGGTGTGGAGAGTGAGGGAGGAGTGGGATTTGACTGAGGGGGGTATTATTGGGTCTGGGGAGTGAGGGAGGAGTGGGATTAGACTGGGTGAGATATTAAAAGGATGTATTGGAAAATGTGCAGCTTTACAGAATTGAATAGCTTTCTTTGTGAGCTGGTGGTGGCGTCTGACCTGCTGTGTTTGTGTTTTCCAGTTTGTGCAGATCCTGCCCTGACTGTAACCATTGCCCAGGTGGGGCAGGACGCGCTGCTGGAATGCCAGTTCAGTGTCGCCCCCCTCAAGGGGCTGATCATCGAGTGGAGTCTGAGGGAGCCAGAGGTGCGGGTGGCATACAGCTACCAGCACGGCAATGCCAACTTCCAGAGCCAGCACCAACAATTCCGGAACAGGACGGTGCTGGAGGAATCCCAGCTGGCATCGGGCCACGCTTCTCTGAAAATCAGACAAGTTTCCCCGCGGGATGAGGGTCCCTACGACTGCTTTGTGCGTTTACCACTGCGGAAGTACAGGCAGAGGCAGGAACTGCAGGTGGCTGGTATGTTACACCCCAAGAAGTGGGGGGAGGACATTCAGCCTGTCGGTACTAGCTGGGTGTGCTCGATTCCACTGGAGGACTGCTTTTGGGCTGAAGAAGGAGGCTAAACGTGTGGGCTACTCTCTGATGGCATCAGGGTGTCTGATTGGGGTTGGGTTGAATGTAGAATGTGCTTGATTATTTTCTGTTGCCTCTACTCTCTCTGTCTCTCTGTGTCCCTCCCTCCGTTTCTCTTCCTATGTCTTTCTTTCTCTCTGTACTTCTGCCTCTGTATTTCTCGCAGCCTCTGATATGTCTGTCTGTTGCCTCACTCTCTCTATCTGGCTCTTGACCGACTCTAAAAAAGTTCTCAGTGCTGAATTGGTGGGGAATGTGGTGTAATTCACGATTTCTTTTTCAGTGAGAGTTCAGACTCGAATCTCCCACGCCCTGTGCGCTGCAGAGATCACAATCGTGAATATCATTAAAAGCTCAGGGAGTCTGATAGCTCTGGAACTCTGCACATGCGCAGTGGCCCCAAACCGTCAGCCTCCCGTTTGCCCGGGACCCTCCAATTCTGCCCCCCAGCAGTGACAATCCCCTCCCAACCCTACCCCAAAGCACCCCAATGTCCAGCCCGCGCGAACGTCCAGCAGTGCTGATGCCCCTCACCCTGCCAGAACCACCGCCCCGACAGGAAGTCGACCCCACCCTCCTCAGGGAGGCAGAACCCCAGCAGAGCGCCCTTCCCCGCCCTGATCGCTGGCCTCCAGCCCTGACCGATCCCCATGCAGAGTGGCAGTCAGACTGCCCACCCCCACCCATCACCTCTAGGCCGTGCCCACAATAGGCCCTGCCCTCTTTGCACTGCCCCGATGCCTGATGGGCAGTGCCAGGGTGCCCCTGGGCAGTGTTGGGGGCACAGGCTGGCACTGCCAAGGTGCTCATGCTTAGGGGGCACTAATCCCCCACCACCTGACCCCTGAGGGGGGTCCTCATTGCCCCTTGCTTCACTCTAGTGAGATCTCGTGGTAGTTTCTCCCAAAGTGGGGGCTATTTTAAACCCCGCCAGAGTGAAATACACCTGGCACATTGGGAGTTTCAACTGGGCCCACAGAATTCAATCCCAGGCCCGATAATCACATTTAACATACATTGAGATAGATTACAGTTACACACCAGGTCTTCCCACTGGTTTCCAGCATGGTCTCGACTGCACACGCTCTCTGGCGATGGGAGACATAAAAGCATCAGGAACGCATACGCGAATCCCACAAAATGGCCGATCTGCAAACCTCCAACCTGATGCACCATAAGATTAGCGCATTGCGATGGGAGAATCTCTCTCCGTCTCTCTCTCCTTGGATCCTGTCTGACTCTCTCCCTCCCTGACAGAGAATCTCCCTCCCTGCCTCTATCAGACTCTCTCTCTCTCCCTGTCTCTATCAGACTCTCTCTCCCTCCCTGTCTCTATCAGACTCTCTCCCTCCCTGTCTCTATCAGACTCTCTCTCTCCCTGTCTCTATCAGACTCTCTCTCTCCCTGTCTCTATCAGACTCTCTCTCTCCCTGTCTCTATCAGACTCTCTCCCTCCCTGTCTCTATCAGACTCTCTATCCCTCCCTGTCTCTATCAGACTCTCTCTCCCTCCCTGTCTCTATCAGACTCTCTCTCCCTCCCTGTCTCTATCAGACTCTCTCCCTCCCTCCCTGTCTCTATCAGACTCTCTCCCTCCGTGTCTCTATCAGACTCTCTCTGTCTCCCTGTCTCTATCAGACTCTCTCTCCCTCTCTGTCTCTATCAGATCTCTCTCCCTCCCTGTCTCTATCAGACTCTCTCTCCCTCTCTGTCTCTATCAGACTCTCTCCCCCTCCCTGTCTCTATCAGACTCTCTCTCTCTCTCCCTGTCTCTATCAGACTCTCTCCCTCCCTGTCTCTATCAGACTCTCCCTCCCTCCCTGTCTCTATCAGACTCTCTCTCGCTCTCCCTGTCTCTATCAGACTCTCTCTCTCTCCCTGTCTCTATCAGACTCTCTCCCTCTCCCTGTCTCTATCAGACTCTCTCTCCCTCCCTGTATCTATCAGACTCTCTCTCTCTCTCCCTGTCTCTATCAGACTCTCTCTCTCTCCCTGTCTCTATCAGACTCTCTCTCCCTCCCTGTCTCTATCAGACTCTCTCTCGCTCTCCCTGTCTCTATCAGACTCTCTCTCTCTCCCTGTCTCTATCAGACTCTCTCCCTCCCTGTCTCTATCAGACTCTCTCTCCCTCCCTGTCTCTATCAGACTCTCTCTCTCTCTCCCTGTCTCTATCAGACTCTCTCCCTCCCTCCCTGTCTCTATCAGACTCTCTCTCTCTCTCCCTGTCTCTATCAGACTCTCTCCCTCCCTCCCTGTCTCTATCAGACTCTCTCTCGCTCTCCCTGTCTCTATCAGACTCTCTCTCTCTCCCTGTCTCTATCAGACTCTCTCTCTCCCTGTCTCTATCAGACTCTCTCCCTCCCTCCCTGTCTCTATCAGACTCTCTCCCTCTCCCTGTCTCTATCAGACTCTCTCTCCCTCCCTGTCTCTATCAGACTCTCTCTCGCTCTCCCTGTCTCTATCAGACTCTCTCTCTCTCCCTGCCTCTATCAGACTCTCTCTCCCTCCCTGTCTCTATCAGACTCTCTCGCCCTCCCTGTCTCTATCAGACTCTCTCTCTCTCCCTGCCTCTATCAGACTCTCTCTCCCTCCCTGTCTCTATCAGACTCTCTCTCCCTCCCTGTCTCTATCAGACTCTCTCTCTCTCCCTGTCTCGATCAGACTCTCTCTCCCTCCCTGTCTCTGTCAGACTCTCTCTCCCTGTCTCTATAAGACTCTCTCTCTCTCCCTGTCTCTATCAGACTCTCTCTCTCCCTGTCTCTATCAGACTCTCTCTCTCTCCCTGTCTCTATCAGACTCTCTCTCCCTCCCTGTCTCTATCAGACTCTCTCTCTCTCCCTGTCTGTATCAGACTCCCTCTCCCACCCTATCTCTATCAGACTCTCTCTCCCTGTCTCTATCAGACTCTCTCTCTCCCTCCCTGTCTCTATCAGACTCTCTCTCTCTCTCCCTGACTCTATCAGACTCTCTCTCCCTCCCTGTCTCTATCAGACTCTCTCTCCCTCCCTATCTCTATCAGAGTCTCTCTCCCTCCCTATCTCTATCAGACTCTCTCTCTCTCCCTGTCTCTATCAGACTCTCTCTCTCTCCGTGTCTCTATCAGACTCTCTCTCCCTGTCTCTATCAGACTCTCTCTCTCTCCCTGTCTCTATCAGACTCTCTCTCTCTCCCTGTCTCTATCAGACTCTCCCTCCTTACCTGTCTCTATCAGACTCTCTCTCTCTCTCCCTGTCTCTATCAGACTCTCTCTCCCTCCCTGTCTCTATCAGACTCTCTCTCCCTGTCTCTATCAGACTCTCTCTCTCTCCGTGTCTCTATCAGACACTCTCTATCTCCCTGTCTCTATCAGACTCTCTCTCCCTCCCTGTCTCTATCAGACTCTCTCTCTCTCTCCCTGTCTCTATCAGACTCTCTCTCCCTCCCTGTCTCTATCAGACTCTCTCCCTCCCTGTCTCTATCAGACTCTCTCTCCCCCCGCTGTCTCTATCAGACTCTCTCCCTCCCTGTCTCTATCAGACTCTCTCTCCCTCCCTGTCTCTATCAGACTCTCTCTCTCTCCCTGTCTCTATCAGACTCTCTCTCTCTCCCTGTCTCTATCAGACTCTCTCTCTCTCCCTGTCTCTATCAGACTCTCTCTCTCTCCCTGTCACTATCAGACTCTCTCTCTCTCCCTGTCTCTATGAGACTCTCTCTCCCTCCCTGTCTCTATCAGACTCTCTCTCTCTCTCCCTGTCTCTATCAGACTCTCTCTCCCTCCCTGTCTCTATCAGACTCTCTCTCCCTCCCTGTCTCTATCAGACTCTCTCTCTCTCCCTGTCTCTATCAGACTCTCTCTCCCTCCCTGTCTCTATCAGACTCTCTCTCTCTCCCTGTCTGTATCAGACTCCCTCTCCCACCCTATCTCTATCAGACTCTCTCTCCCTGTCTCTATCAGACTGTCTCTCTCCCTCCCTGTCTCTATCAGACTCTCTCTCTCTCTCCCTGTCTCTATCAGACTCTCGATCCCTCCCTGTCTCTATCAAACTCTCTCCCTCCCTGTCTCTATCAGACTCTCTATCCCTCCCTGTCTCTATCAGACTCTCTCCGTCCCTGTCTCTATCAGACTCTCTCTCCCTCCCTGTCTCTATCAGACTCTCTCCCTCCCTCCCTGTCTCTATCAGACTCTCTCTCTCTCTCCCTGTCTCTATCAGACTCTCTCTCTCTCTCCCTGTCTCTATCAGACTCTCTCCCTCCCTCCCTGTCTCTATCAGACTCTCTCTCGCTCTCCCTGTCTCTATCAGACTCTCTCTCTCTCCCTGTCTCTATCAGACTCTCTCTCTCCCTGTCTCTATCAGACTCTCTCCCTCCCTCCCTGTCTCTATCAGACTCTCTCCCTCTCCCTGTCTCTATCAGACTCTCTCTCCCTCCCTGTCTCTATCAGACTCTCTCTCGCTCTCCCTGTCTCTATCAGACTCTCTCTCTCTCCCTGTCTCTATCAGACTCTCTCTCCCTCCCTGTCTCTATCAGACTCTCTCTCCCTCCCTGTCTCTATCAGACTCTCTCTCTCTCCCTGCCTCTATCAGACTCTCTCTCCCTCCCTGTCTCTATCAGACTCTCTCTCCCTCCCTGTCTCTATCAGACTCTCTCTCTCTCCCTGCCTCTATCAGACTCTCTCTCCCTCCCTGTCTCTATCAGACTCTCTCTCCCTCCCTGTCTCTATCAGACTCTCTCTCCCTCTTTGTCTCTATCAGACTCTCTCTCTCTCCCTGTCTCGATCAGACTCTCTCTCCCTCCCTGTCTCTGTCAGACTCTGTCTCCCTGTCTCTATAAGACTCTCTCTCTCTCCCTGTCTCTATCAGACTCTCTCTCTCCCTGTCTCTATCAGACTCTCTCTCTCTCCCTGTCTCTAGCAGACTCTCTCTCCCTCCCTGTCTCTATCAGACTCTCTCTCTCTCCCTGTCTGTATCAGACTCCCTCTCCCACCCTATCTCTATCAGACTCTCTCTCCCTGTCTCTATCAGACTCTCTCTCTCCCTTCCTGTCTCTATCAGACTCTCTCTCTCTCTCGCTGACTCTATCAGACTCTCTCTCCCTCCCTGTCTCTATCAGACTCTCTCTCCCTCCCTATCTCTATCAGACTCTCTCTCCCTCCCTATCTCTATCAGACTCTCTCTCTCTCCCTGTCTCTATCAGACTCTCTCTCCCTCCCTGTCTCTATCAGACTCTCTCTCCCTGTCTCTATCAGACTCTCTCTCCCTCCCTGTCTCTATCAGACTCTCTCTCCCTCCCTATCTCTATCAGACTCTCTCTCCCTCCCTATCTCTATCAGACTCTCTCTCTCTCCCTGTCTCTATCAGACTCTCTCTCTCTCCCTGTCTCTATCAGACTCTCTCTCCTTACCTGTCTCTATCAGACTCTCTCTCTCCCTGTCTCTATCAGACTCTCTCTCCCTCCCTGTCTCTATCAGACTCTCTCTCCCTGTCTCTATCAGACTCTCTCTCTCTCCCTGTCTCTATCAGACTCTCTCTCTCTCCCTGTCTCTATCAGACTCTCTCTCCCTCCCTGTCTCTATCAGACTCTCTCTCTCTCTCCCTGTCTCTATCAGACTCTCTGTCCCTCCCTGTCTCTATCAGACTCTCTCCCTCCCTGTCTCTATCAGACTCTCTCTCCCCCCGCTGTCTCTATCAGACTCTCTCCCTCCCTGTCTCTATCAGACTCTCTCTCCCTCCCTGTCTCTATCAGACTCTCTCTCTCTCCCTGTCTCTATCAGACTCTCTCTCTCTGCCTGTCTCTATCAGACTCTCTCTCTCTCCCTGTCTCTATCAGACTCTCTCTCTCTCCCTGTCTCTATCAGACTCTCTCTCCCTCCCTGTCTCTATCAGACTCTCGCTCTCCCTGTCTCTATCAGACTCTCTCTCCCTCCCTGTCTCTATCAGACTCTCTCTCTCTCCCTGTCTCTATCAGACTCTCTCTCCCTCCCTGTCTCTATCAGACTCTCTCTCTCTCCCTGTCTGTATCAGACTCCCTCTCCCACCCTATCTCTATCAGACTCTCTCTCCCTGTCTCTATCAGACTGTCTCTCTCCCTCCCTGTCTCTATCAGACTCTCTCTCTCTCCCTGTCTCTATCAGACTCTCTCTCTCTCACTGTCTCTATCAGACTCTCTCTCCCTCCCTGTCTCTATCAGACTCTCTCTCTCCCTGTCTCTATCAGACTCTCTCTCGCTCTCCCTGTCTCTATCAGACTCTCTCTCTCTCCCTGTCTCTATCAGGCTCTCTCTCCCTCCCTGTCTCTATCAGACTCTCTCTCCCTCCCTATCTCTATCAGACTCTCTCTCCCTCCCTATCTCTATCAGACTCTCTCTCTCTCCCTGTCTCTATCAGACTCTCTCTCCCTCCCTGTCTCTATCAGACTCTCTCTCTCTCTCCCTGTCTCTATCAGACTCTCTCTCCCTCCCTATCTCTATCAGACTCTCTCTCTCTCCCTGTCTCTATCAGACTCTCTCTCCCTCCCTGTCTCTATCAGACTCTCTCTCCTTACCTGTCTCTATCAGACTCTCTCTCTCCCTGTCTCTATCAGACTCTCTCTCTCTCTCCCTGTCTCAATCAGACTCTCTCTCCCTGTCTCTATCAGACTCTCTCTCCCCCCGCTGTCTCTATCAGACTCTCTCCCTCCCTGTCTCTATCAGACTGTCTCTCCCTCCCTGTCTCTATCAGACTCTCTCTCCCTCCCTGTCTCTATCAGACTCTCTCTCTCTCCCTGTCTCTATCAGACTCTCTCTCCCTGTCTCTATCAGACTCTCTCTCCCTCCCTGTCTCTATCAGACTCTCTCTCTCTCCCTGTCTCTATCAGACTCTCTCTCCCTCCCTGTCTCTATCAGACTCTCTCTCTCCCCGCTGTCTCTATCAGACTCTCTCTCCCTCCCTGTCTCTATCAGACTCTCTCTCCCTCCCTGTCTCTATCAGACTCTCTCTCTCTCCCTGTCTCTATCAGACTCTCTCTCTCTCTCCCTGTCTCTATCAGACTCTCTCTCTCTCCCTGTCTCTATCAGACTCTCTCTCTCCCCGCTGTCTCTATCAGACTCTCTCCCTCCCTGTCTCTATCAGACTCTCTCTCCCTCCCTGTCTCTATCAGACTCTCTCTCTCTCTCCCTGTCTCTATCAGACTCTCTCTCCCTCCCTGTCTCTATCAGACTCTCTCTCTCTCTCCCTGTCTCTATCAGACTCTCTCTCTCTCCCTGCCTCTATCAGACTCTCTCTCCCTCCCTGTCTCTATCAGAATCTCTCTCCCTCCCTGTCTCTATCAGACTCTCTCTCCCTCTTTGTCTCTATCAGACTCTCTCTCTCTCCCTGTCTCGATCAGACTCTCTCTCCCTCCCTGCCTCTGTCAGACTCTCTCTCCCTGTCTCTATAAGACTCTCTCTCTCTCCCTGTCTCTATCAGACTCTCTCTCTCCCTGTCTCTATCAGACTCTCTCTCTCTCCCTGTCTCTATCAGACTCTCTCTCCCTCCCTGTCTCTATCAGACTCTCTCTCTCTCCCTCTCTGTATCAGACTCCCTCTCCCACCCTATCTCTATCAGACTCTCTCTCCCTGTCTCTATCAGACTCTCTCTCTCCCTCCCTGTCTCTATCAGACTCTCTCTCTCTCTCCCTGACTCTATCAGACTCTCTCTCCCTCCCTGTCTCTATCAGACTCTCTCTCCCTCCCTATCTCTATCAGACTCTCTCTCCCTCCCTATCTCTATCAGACTCTCTCTCTCTCCCTGTCTCTATCAGACTCTCTCTCCCTCCCTGTCTCTATCAGACTCTCTCTCCCTGTCTCTATCAGACTCTCTCTCCCTCCCTGTCTCTATCAGACTCTCTCTCTCTCTCCCTGTCTCTATCAGACTCTCTCTCCCTCCCTGTCTCTATCAGACTCTCTCTCCCTGTCTCTATCAGACTCTCTCTCTCTCCCTGTCTCTATCAGACTCTCTCTCTCTCCCTGTCTCTATCAGACTCTCTCTCCCTCCCTGTCTCTATCAGACTCTCTCTCTCTCTCCCTGTCTCTATCAGACTCTCTCTCCCTCCCTGTCTCTATCAGGCTCTCTCCCTCCCTGTCTCTATCAGACTCTCTCTCCCCCCGCTGTCTCTATCAGACTCTCTCCCTCCCTGTCTCTATCAGACTCTCTCTCCCTCCCTGTCTCTATCAGACTCTCTCTCTCTCCCTGTCTCTATCAGGCTCTCTCTCTCTCCCTGTCTCTATCAGACTCTCTCTCTCTCCCTGTCTCTATCAGACTCTCTCTCTCTCCCTGTCTCTATCAGACTCTCTCTCTCTCCCTGTCTCTATCAGACTCTCTCTCCCTCCCTGTCTCTATCAGACTCTCTCTCTCTCTCCCTGTCTCTATCAGACTCTCTCTCCCTCCCTGTCTCTATCAGACTCTCGCTCTCCCTGTCTCTATCAGACTCTCTCTCCCTCCCTGTCTCTGTCAGACTCTCTCTCTCTCCCTGTCTCTATCAGACTCTCTCTCCCTCCCTGTCTCTATCAGACTCTCTCTCTCTCCCTGTCTGTATCAGACTCCCTCTCCCACCCTATCTCTATCAGACTCTCTCTCCCTGTCTCTATCAGACTGTCTCTCTCCCTCCCTGTCTCTATCAGACTCTCTCTCTCTCTCCCTGTCTCTATCAGACTCTCTCTCCCTCCCTGTCTCTATCAGACTCTCTCTCCCTCCCTATCTCTATCAGACTCTCTCTCCCTCCCTATCTCTATCAGACTCTCTCTCTCTCCCTGTCTCTATCAGACTCTCTCTCTCTCCCTGTCTCTATCAGACTCTCTCTCCCTGTCTCTATCAGACTCTCTCTCCCTCCCTGTCTCTATCAGACTCTCTCTCTCTCCCTGTCTCTATCAGACTCTCTCTCCCTCCCTGTCTCTATCAGACTCTCTCTCTCTCTCCCTGTCTCTATCAGACTCTCTCTCCCTCCCTGTCTCTATCAGACTCTCTCTCCCTCCCTGTCTCTATCAGACTCTCTCTCCCTCCCTGTCTCTATCAGACTCTCTCTCCCTCTTTGTCTCTATCAGACTGTCTCTCTCTCCCTGTCTCGATCAGACTCTCTCTCTCTCCCCGTCTCTGTCAGACTCTCTCTCCCTGTCTCTATAAGACTCTCTCTCTCTCCCTGTCTCTATCAGACTCTCTCTCTCCCTGTCTCTATCAGACTCTCTCTCTCTCCCTGTCTCTATCAGACTCTCTCTCCCTCCCTGTCTCTATCAGACTCTCTCTCTCTCCCTGTCTGTATCAGACTCCCTCTCCACCCTATCTCTATCAGACTCTCTCTCCCTGTCTCTATCAGACTCTCTCTCTCCCTCCCTGTCTCTATCAGACTCTCTCTCTCTCTCCCTGACTCTATCAGACTCTCTCTCCCTCCCTGTCTCTATCAGACTCTCTCTCCCTCCCTATCTCTATCAGACCTCTCTCTCCTCCCTATCTCTATCAGACTCTCTCTCTCTCCCTGTCTCTATCAGACTCTCTCTCCCTCCCTGTCTCTATCAGACTCTCTCTCCCTGTCTCTATCAGACTCTCTCTCCCTGTCTCTATCAGACTCTCTCTCTCTCCCTGTCTCTATCAGACTCTCTCTCTCTCCTGTCTCTATCAGACTCTCTCTCCTCTTACCTGTCTCTATCAGACTCTCTCTCTCTCTCCCTGTCTCTATCAGACTCGCTCTCCCTCCCTGTCTCTATCAGACTCTCTCTCCCTGTCTCTATCAGACTCTCTCTCTCTCCCTGTCTCGATCAGACTCTCTCTCTCTCCCTGTCTCTATCAGACTCTCTCTCCCTCCCTGTCTCTATCAGACTCTCTCTCTCTCTCCCTGTCTCTATCAGACTCTCTCTCCCTCCCTGTCTCTATCAGACTCTCTCCCTCCCTGTCTCTATCAGACTCTCTCTCCCCCCGCTGTCTCCATCAGACGCTCTCCCTCCCTGTCTCTATCAGACTCTCCCTCCCTCCCTGTCTCTATCAGACTCTCTCCCTCTCCCTGTCTCTATCAGACTCTCTCTCCCTCCCTGTCTCTATCAGACTCTCTCTCGCTCTCCCTGTCTCTATCAGACTCTCTCTCTCTCCCTGCCTCTATCAGACTCTCTCTCCCTCCCTGTCTCTATCAGACTCTCTCGCCCTCCCTGTCTCTATCAGACTCTCTCTCTCTCCCTGCCTCTATCAGACTCTCTCTCCCTCCCTGTCTCTATCAGACTCTCTCTCCCTCCCTGTCTCTATCAGACTCTCTCTCCCTCTTTGTCTCTATCAGACTCTCTCTCTCTCCCTGTCTCGATCAGACTCTCTCTCCCTCCCTGTCTCTGTCAGACTCTCTCTCCCTGTCTCTATAAGACTCTCTCTCTCTCCCTGTCTCTATCAGACTCTCTCTCTCCCTGTCTCTATCAGACTCTCTCTCTCTCCCTGTCTCTATCAGACTCTCTCTCCCTCCCTGTCTCTATCAGACTCTCTCTCTCTCCCTGTCTGTATCAGACTCCCTCTCCCACCCTATCTCTATCAGACTCTCTCTCCCTGTCTCTATCAGACTCTCTCTCTCCCTCCCTGTCTCTATCAGACTCTCTCTCTCTCTCCCTGACTCTATCAGACTCTCTCTCCCTCCCTGTCTCTATCAGACTCTCTCTCCCTCCCTATCTCTATCAGAGTCTCTCTCCCTCCCTATCTCTATCAGACTCTCTCTCTCTCCCTGTCTCTATCAGACTCTCTCTCTCTCCGTGTCTCTATCAGACTCTCTCTCCCTGTCTCTATCAGACTCTCTCTCTCTCCCTGTCTCTATCAGACTCTCTCTCTCTCCCTGTCTCTATCAGACTCTCTCTCCTTACCTGTCTCTATCAGACTCTCTCTCTCTCTCCCTGTCTCTATCAGACTCTCTCTCCCTCCCTGTCTCTATCAGACTCTCTCTCCCTGTCTCTATCAGACTCTCTCTCTCTCCGTGTCTCTATCAGACACTCTCTATCTCCCTGTCTCTATCAGACTCTCTCTCCCTCCCTGTCTCTATCAGACTCTCTCTCTCTCTCCCTGTCTCTATCAGACTCTCTCTCCCTCCCTGTCTCTATCAGACTCTCTCCCTCCCTGTCTCTATCAGACTCTCTCTCCCCCCGCTGTCTCTATCAGACTCTCTCCCTCCCTGTCTCTATCAGACTCTCTCTCCCTCCCTGTCTCTATCAGACTCTCTCTCTCTCCCTGTCTCTATCAGACTCTCTCTCTCTCCCTGTCTCTATCAGACTCTCTCTCTCTCCCTGTCTCTATCAGACTCTCTCTCTCTCCCTGTCACTATCAGACTCTCTCTCTCTCCCTGTCTCTATGAGACTCTCTCTCCCTCCCTGTCTCTATCAGACTCTCTCTCTCTCTCCCTGTCTCTATCAGACTCTCTCTCCCTCCCTGTCTCTATCAGACTCTCTCTCCCTCCCTGTCTCTATCAGACTCTCTCTCTCTCCCTGTCTCTATCAGACTCTCTCTCCCTCCCTGTCTCTATCAGACTCTCTCTCTCTCCCTGTCTGTATCAGACTCCCTCTCCCACCCTATCTCTATCAGACTCTCTCTCCCTGTCTCTATCAGACTGTCTCTCTCCCTCCCTGTCTCTATCAGACTCTCTCTCTCTCCCTGTCTCTATCAGACTCTCGATCCCTCCCTGTCTCTATCAAACTCTCTCCCTCCCTGTCTCTATCAGACTCTCTATCCCTCCCTGTCTCTGTCAGACTCTCTCCGTCCCTGTCTCTATCAGACTCTCTCTCCCTCCCTGTCTCTATCAGACTCTCTCCCTCCCTCCCTGTCTCTATCAGACTCTCTCTCTCTCTCCCTGTCTCTATCAGACTCTCTCTCTCTCTCCCTGTCTCTATCAGACTCTCTCCCTCCCTCCCTGTCTCTATCAGACTCTCTCTCGCTCTCCCTGTCTCTATCAGACTCTCTCTCTCTCCCTGTCTCTATCAGACTCTCTCTCTCCCTGTCTCTATCAGACTCTCTCCCTCCCTCCCTGTCTCTATCAGACTCTCTCCCTCTCCCTGTCTCTATCAGACTCTCTCTCCCTCCCTGTCTCTATCAGACTCTCTCTCGCTCTCCCTGTCTCTATCAGACTCTCTCTCTCTCCCTGTCTCTATCAGACTCTCTCTCCCTCCCTGTCTCTATCAGACTCTCTCTCCCTCCCTGTCTCTATCAGACTCTCTCTCTCTCCCTGCCTCTATCAGACTCTCTCTCCCTCCCTGTCTCTATCAGACTCTCTCTCCCTCCCTGTCTCTATCAGACTCTCTCTCTCTCCCTGCCTCTATCAGACTCTCTCTCCCTCCCTGTCTCTATCAGACTCTCTCTCCCTCCCTGTCTCTATCAGACTCTCTCTCCCTCTTTGTCTCTATCAGACTCTCTCTCTCTCCCTGTCTCGATCAGACTCTCTCTCCCTCCCTGTCTCTGTCAGACTCTGTCTCCCTGTCTCTATAAGACTCTCTCTCTCTCCCTGTCTCTATCAGACTCTCTCTCTCCCTGTCTCTATCAGACTCTCTCTCTCTCCCTGTCTCTAGCAGACTCTCTCTCCCTCCCTGTCTCTATCAGACTCTCTCTCTCTCCCTGTCTGTATCAGACTCCCTCTCCCACCCTATCTCTATCAGACTCTCTCTCCCTGTCTCTATCAGACTCTCTCTCTCCCTTCCTGTCTCTATCAGACTCTCTCTCTCTCTCGCTGACTCTATCAGACTCTCTCTCCCTCCCTGTCTCTATCAGACTCTCTCTCCCTCCCTGTCTCTATCAGACTCTCTCCCTCCCTATCTCTATCAGACTCTCTCTCTCTCCCTGTCTCTATCAGACTCTCTCTCCCTCCCTGTCTCTATCAGACTCTCTCTCCCTGTCTCTATCAGACTCTCTCTCCCTCCCTGTCTCTATCAGACTCTCTCTCCCTCCCTATCTCTATCAGACTCTCTCTCCCTCCCTATCTCTATCAGACTCTCTCTCTCTCCCTGTCTCTATCAGACTCTCTCTCTCTCCCTGTCTCTATCAGACTCTCTCTCCTTACCTGTCTCTATCAGACTCTCTCTCTCCCTGTCTCTATCAGACTCTCTCTCCCTGTCTCTATCAGACTCTCTCTCTCTCCCTGTCTCTATCAGACTCTCTCTCTCTCCCTGTCTCTATCAGACTCTCTCTCCCTCCCTGTCTCTATCAGACTCTCTCTCTCTCTCCCTGTCTCTATCAGACTCTCTCTCCCTCCCTGTCTCTATCAGACTCTCTCCCTCCCTGTCTCTATCAGACTCTCTCTCCCCCCGCTGTCTCTATCAGACTCTCTCCCTCCCTGTCTCTATCAGACTCTCTCTCCCTCCCTGTCTCTATCAGACTCTCTCTCTCTCCCTGTCTCTATCAGACTCTCTCTCTCTGCCTGTCTCTATCAGACTCTCTCTCTCTCCCTGTCTCTATCAGACTCTCTCTCTCTCCCTGTCTCTATCAGACTCTCTCTCCCTCCCTGTCTCTATCAGACTCTCGCTCTCCCTGTCTCTATCAGACTCTCTCTCCCTCCCTGTCTCTATCAGACTCTCTCTCTCTCCCTGTCTCTATCAGACTCTCTCTCCCTCCCTGTCTCTATCAGACTCTCTCTCTCTCCCTGTCTGTATCAGACTCCCTCTCCCACCCTATCTCTATCAGACTCTCTCTCCCTGTCTCTATCAGACTGTCTCTCTCCCTCCCTGTCTCTATCAGACTCTCTCTCTCTCCCTGTCTCTATCAGACTCTCTCTCTCTCCCTGTCTCTATCAGACTCTCTCTCCCTCCCTGTCTCTATCAGACTCTCTCTCTCCCTGTCTCTATCAGACTCTCTCTCGCTCTCCCTGTCTCTATCAGACTCTCTCTCTCTCCCTGTCTCTATCAGACTCTCTCTCCCTCCCTGTCTCTATCAGACTCTCTCTCCCTCCCTATCTCTATCAGGCTCTCTCTCCCTCCCTATCTCTATCAGACTCTCTCTCTCTCCCTGTCTCTATCAGACTCTCTCTCCCTCCCTGTCTCTATCAGACTCTCTCTCTCTCTCTCCCTGTCTCTATCAGACTCTCTCTCCCTCCCTATCTCTATCAGACTCTCTCTCTCTCCCTGTCTCTATCAGACTCTCTCTCCCTCCCTGTCTCTATCAGACTCTCTCTCCTTACCTGTCTCTATCAGACTCTCTCTCTCCCTGTCTCTATCAGACTCTCTCTCTCTCTCCCTGTCTCAATCAGACTCTCTCTCCCTGTCTCTATCAGACTCTCTCTCCCCCCGCTGTCTCTATCAGACTCTCTCCCTCCCTGTCTCTATCAGACTGTCTCTCCCTCCCTGTCTCTATCAGACTCTCTCTCCCTCCCTGTCTCTATCAGACTCTCTCTCTCTCCCTGTCTCTATCAGACTCTCTCTCCCTGTCTCTATCAGACTCTCTCTCCCTCCCTGTCTCTATCAGACTCTCTCTCTCTCCCTGTCTCTATCAGACTCTCTCTCCCTCCCTGTCTCTATCAGACTCTCTCTCTCCCCGCTGTCTCTATCAGACTCTCTCCCTCCCTGTCTCTATCAGACTCTCTCTCCCTCCCTGTCTCTATCAGACTCTCTCTCCCTCCCTGTCTCTATCAGACTCTCTCTCTCTCCCTGTCTCTATCAGACTCTCTCTCTCTCTCCCTGTCTCTATCAGACTCTCTCTCTCTCCCTGTCTCTATCAGACTCTCTCTCTCCCCGCTGTCTCTATCAGACTCTCTCCCTCCCTGTCTCTATCAGACTCTCTCTCCCTCCCTGTCTCTATCAGACTCTCTCTCTCTCTCCCTGTCTCTATCAGACTCTCTCTCTCTCCCTGTCTCTATCAGACTCTCTCTCCCTGTCTCTATCAGACTCTCTCTCCCTCCCTGTCTCTATCAGACTCTCTCTCTCTCCCTGTCTCTATCAGACTCTCTCTCCCTCCCTGTCCCTATCAGACTCTCTCTCTCTCTCCCTGTCTCTATCAGACTCTCTCTCCCTCCCTGTCTCTATCAGACTCTCTCTCCCTCCCTGTCTCTATCAGACTCTCTCTCTCTCCCTGCCTCTATCAGACTCTCTCTCCCTCCCTGTCTCTATCAGAATCTCTCTCCCTCCCTGTCTCTATCAGACTCTCTCTCCCTGTCTCTATCAGACTCTCTCTCTCTCCCTGTCTCTATCAGACTCTCTCTCTCTCCCTGTCTCTATCAGACTCTCTCTCCCTCCCTGTCTCTATCAGACTCTCTCTCTCTCTCCCTGTCTCTATCAGACTCTCTCTCCCTCCCTGTCTCTATCAGACTCTCTCCCTCCCTGTCTCTATCAGACTCTCTCTCCCCCCGCTGTCTCTATCAGACTCTCTCCCTCCCTGTCTCTATCAGACTCTCTCTCCCTCCCTGTCTCTATCAGACTCTCTCTCTCTCCCTGTCTCTATCAGGCTCTCTCTCTCTCCCTGTCTCTATCAGACTCTCTCTCCCTCCCTGTCTCTATCAGACTCTCTCTCCCTCCCTGTCTCTATCAGACTCTCTCTCTCTCTCCCTGTCTCTATCAGACTCTCTCTCCCTCCCTGTCTCTATCAGACTCTCGCTCTCCCTGTCTCTATCAGACTCTCTCTCCCTCCCTGTCTCTGTCAGACTCTCTCTCTCTCCCTGTCTCTATCAGACTCTCTCTCCCTCCCTGTCTCTATCAGACTCTCTCTCTCTCCCTGTCTGTATCAGACTCCCTCTCCCACCCTATCTCTATCAGACTCTCTCTCCCTGTCTCTATCAGACTGTCTCTCTCCCTCCCTGTCTCTATCAGACTCTCTCTCTCTCTCCCTGTCTCTATCAGACTCTCTCTCCCTCCCTGTCTCTATCAGACTCTCTCTCCCTCCCTATCTCTATCAGACTCTCTCTCCCTCCCTATCTCTATCAGACTCTCTCTCTCTCCCTGTCTCTATCAGACTCTCTCTCTCTCCCTGTCTCTATCAGACTCTCTCTCCCTGTCTCTATCAGACTCTCTCTCCCTCCCTGTCTCTATCAGACTCTCTCTCTCTCTCCCTGTCTCTATCAGACTCTCTCTCCCTCCCTGTCTCTATCAGACTCTCTCTCTCTCTCCCTGTCTCTATCAGACTCTCTCTCCCTCCCTGTCTCTATCAGACTCTCTCTCCCTCCCTGTCTCTATCAGACTCTCTCTCTCTCCCTGCCTCTATCAGACTCTCTCTCCCTCCCTGTCTCTATCAGACTCTCTCTCCCTCCCTGTCTCTATCAGACTCTCTCTCCCTCTTTGTCTCTATCAGACTGTCTCTCTCTCCCTGTCTCGATCAGACTCTCTCTCTCTCCCCGTCTCTGTCAGACTCTCTCTCCCTGTCTCTATAAGACTCTCTCTCTCTCCCTGTCTCTATCAGACTCTCTCTCTCCCTGTCTCTATCAGACTCTCTCTCTCTCCCTGTCTCTATCAGACTCTCTCTCCCTCCCTGTCTCTATCAGACTCTCTCTCTCTCCCTGTCTGTATCAGACTCCCTCTCCCACCCTATCTCTATCAGACTCTCTCTCCCTGTCTCTATCAGACTCTCTCTCTCCCTCCCTGTCTCTATCAGACTCTCTCTCTCTCTCCCTGACTCTATCAGACTCTCTCTCCCTCCCTGTCTCTATCAGACTCTCTCTCCCTCCCTATCTCTATCAGACTCTCTCTCCCTCCCTATCTCTATCAGACTCTCTCTCTCTCCCTGTCTCTATCAGACTCTCTCTCCCTCCCTGTCTCTATCAGACTCTCTCTCCCTGTCTCTATCAGACTCTCTCTCCCTGTCTCTATCAGACTCTCTCTCTCTCCCTGTCTCTATCAGACTCTCTCTCTCTCCCTGTCTCTATCAGACTCTCTCTCCTTACCTGTCTCTATCAGACTCTCTCTCTCTCTCCCTGTCTCTATCAGACTCGCTCTCCCTCCCTGTCTCTATCAGACTCTCTCTCCCTGTCTCTATCAGACTCTCTCTCTCTCCCTGTCTCGATCAGACTCTCTCTCTCTCCCTGTCTCTATCAGACTCTCTCTCCCTCCCTGTCTCTATCAGACTCTCTCTCTCTCTCCCTGTCTCTATCAGACTCTCTCTCCCTCCCTGTCTCTATCAGACTCTCTCCCTCCCTGTCTCTATCAGACTCTCTCTCCCCCCGCTGTCTCCATCAGACTCTCTCCCTCCCTGTCTCTATCAGACTCTCTCTCCCTCCCTGTCTCTATCAGACTCTCTCTCTCTCCCTGTCTCTATCAGACTCTCTCTCTCTCCCTGTCTCTATCAGACTCTCTCTCTCTCCCTGTCTCTATCAGACTCTCTCTCTCTCCCTGTCTCTATCAGACTCTCTCTCTCTCCCTGTCTCTATCAGACTCTCTCTCCCTCCCTGTCTCTATCAGACTCTCTCTCTCTCTCCCTGTCTCTATCAGACTCTCTCTCCCTCCCTGTCTCTATCAGACTCTCGCTCTCCCTGTCTCTATCAGACTCTCTCTCTCTCCCTGTCTCTATCAGACTCTCTCTCCCTCCCTGTCTCTATCAGACTCTCTCTCTCTCCCTGTCTGTATCAGACTCCCTCTCCCACCCTATCTCTATCAGACTCTCTCTCCCTGTCTCTATCAGACTCTCTCTCTCCCTCCCTGTCTCTATCAGACTCTCTCTCTCTCTCCCTGTCTCTATCAGACTCTCTCTCCCTCCCTGTCTCTATCAGACTCTCTCTCCCTCCCTATCTCTATCAGACTCTCTCTCCCTCCCTATCTCTATCAGACTCTCTCTCTCTCCCTGTCTCTATCAGACTCTCTCTCCCTCCCTGTCTCTATCAGACTCTCTCTCCTTACCTGTCTCTATCAGACTCTCTCTCTCTCTCCCTGTCTCTATCAGACTCTCTCTCTCTCCCTGTCTCTATCAGACTCTCTCTCCCTCCCTGTCTCTATCAGACTCTCTCTCCTTACCTGTCTCTATCAGACTCTCTCTCTCTCTCCCTGTCTCTATCAGACTCTCTCTCTCTCCCTGTCTCCATCAGACTCTCTCTCCCTGTCTCTATCAGACTCTCTCTCCCTCCCTGTCTCTATCAGACTCTCTCTCTCTCCCTGTCTCTATCAGACTCTCTCTCCCTCCCTGTCTCTATCAGACTCTCTCTCTCTCTCCCTGTCTCTATCAGACTCTCTCTCCCTCCCTGTCTCTATCAGACTCTCTCTCTCTCCCTGTCTCTATCTGACTCTCTCTCTCTCCGTGTCTCTATCAGACTCTCTCTCCCTCCCTGTCTCTATCAGACTCTCTCTCTCCCCGCTGTCTCTATCAGACTCTCTCTCCCTCCCTGTCTCTATCAGACTCTCTCTCTCTCTCCCTGTCTCTATCAGACTCTCTCTCCCTCCCTGTCTCTATCAGACTCTCTCTCTCTCCCTGTCTCTATCTGACTCTCTCTCTCTCCGTGTCTCTATCAGACTCTCTCTCCCTCCCTGTCTCTATCAGACTCTCTCTCCCTCCCTGTCTCTATCAGACTCTCTCTCTCTCCCTGTCTCTATCAGACTCTCTCTCTCTCTCCCTGTCTCTATCAGACTCTCTCTCTCTCCCTGTCTCTATCAGACTCTCTCTCTCTCCCTGTCTCTATCAGACTCTCTCTCTCTCTCCCTGTCTCTATCAGACTCTCTCTCCCTCCCTGTCTCTATCAGACTCTCTCTCCCTCCCTGTCTCTATCAGACTCTCTCTCTCCCTGTCTCTATCAGACTCTCTCTCTCTCCCTGTCTCTATCAGACTCTCTCTCCCTCCCTGTCTCTATCAGACTCTCTCTCCCTCCGTCTCTATCAGACTCTCTCACTCTCCCTGTGTCTATCAGACTCTCTCCCTCCCTGTCTCTATCAGACTCTCTCTCTCTCACTGTCTCTATCAGACTCTCTCTCCCTGTCACTATCAGACTCTGTCTCCCTGTCTCTATCAGACTCTCTCTCCCTCCCTGTCTCTATCAGACTCTCTCTCCCTCCCTGTCTCTATCAGACTCTCTCTCTCCCCGCTGTCTCTATCAGACTCTCTCCCTCCCTGTCTCTATCAGACTCTCTCTCCCTCCCTGTCTCTATCAGACTCTCTCTCCCTCCCTATCTCTATCAGACTCTCTCTCTCTCCCTGTCTCTATCAGACTCTCTCTCTCTCCCTGTCTCTATCAGACTCTGTCTCCTTACCTGTCTCTATCAGACTCTCTCTCTCCCTGTCTCTATCAGACTCTCTCTCCCTGTCTCTATCAGACTCTCTCTCTCTCCCTGTCTCTATCAGACTCTCTCTCTCTCCCTGTCTCTATCAGACTCTCTCTCCCTCCCTGTCTCTATCAGACTCTCTCTCTCTCTCCCTGTCTCTATCAGACTCTCTCTCCCTCCCTGTCTCTATCAGACTCTCTCCCTCCCTGTCTCTATCAGACTCTCTCTCCCCCCGCTGTCTCTATCAGACTCTCTCCCTCCCTGTCTCTATCAGACTCTCTCTCCCTCCCTGTCTCTATCAGACTCTCTCTCTCTCCATGTCTCTATCAGACTCTCTCTCTCTGCCTGTCTCTATCAGACTCTCTCTCTCTCCCTGTCTCTATCAGACTCTCTCTCTCTCCCTGTCTCTATCAGACTCTCTCTCCCTCCCTGTCTCTATCAGACTCTCGCTCTCCCTGTCTCTATCAGACTCTCTCTCCCTCCCTGTCTCTATCAGACTCTCTCTCTCTCCCTGTCTCTATCAGACTCTCTCTCCCTCCCTGTCTCTATCAGACTCTCTCTCTCTCCCTGTCTGTATCAGACTCCCTCTCCCACCCTATCTCTATCAGACTCTCTCTCCCTGTCTCTATCAGACTGTCTCTCTCCCTCCCTGTCTCTATCAGACTCTCTCTCTCTCCCTGTCTCTATCAGACTCTCTCTCTCTCCCTGTCTCTATCAGACTCTCTCTCCCTCCCTGTCTCTATCAGACTCTCTCTCTCCCTGTCTCTATCAGACTCTCTCTCGCTCTCCCTGTCTCTATCAGACTCTCTCTCTCTCCCTGTCTCTATCAGACTCTCTCTCCCTCCCTGTCTCTATCAGACTCTCTCTCCCTCCCTATCTCTATCAGGCTCTCTCTCCCTCCCTATCTCTATCAGACTCTCTCTCTCTCCCTGTCTCTATCAGACTCTCTCTCCCTCCCTGTCTCTATCAGACTCTCTCTCTCTCTCCCTGTCTCTATCAGACTCTCTCTCCCTCCCTATCTCTATCAGACTCTCTCTCTCTCCCTGTCTCTATCAGACTCTCTCTCCCTCCCTGTCTCTATCAGACTCTCTCTCCTTACCTGTCTCTATCAGACTCTCTCTCTCCCTGTCTCTATCAGACTCTCTCTCTTTCTCCCTGTCTCAATCAGACTCTCTCTCCCTGTCTCTATCAGACTCTCTCTCCCCCCGCTGTCTCTATCAGACTCTCTCCCTCCCTGTCTCTATCAGACTGTCTCTCCCTCCCTGTCTCTATCAGACTCTCTCTCCCTCCCTGTCTCTATCAGACTCTCTCTCTCTCCCTGTCTCTATCAGACTCTCTCTCCCTGTCTCTATCAGACTCTCTCTCCCTCCCTGTCTCTATCAGACTCTCTCTCTCTCCCTGTCTCTATCAGACTCTCTCTCCCTCCCTGTCTCTATCAGACTCTCTCTCTCCCCGCTGTCTCTATCAGACTCTCTCCCTCCCTGTCTCTATCAGACTCTCTCTCCCTCCCTGTCTCTATCAGACTCTCTCTCCCTCCCTGTCTCTATCAGACTCTCTCTCTCTCCCTGTCTCTATCAGACTCTCTCTCTCTCTCCCTGTCTCTATCAGACTCTCTCTCTCTCCCTGTCTCTATCAGACTCTCTCTCTCCCCGCTGTCTCTATCAGACTCTCTCCCTCCCTGTCTCTATCAGACTCTCTCTCCCTCCCTGTCTCTATCAGACTCTCTCTCTCTCTCCCTGTCTCTATCAGACTCTCTCTCTCTCCCTGTCTCTATCAGACTCTCTCTCCCTGTCTCTATCAGACTCTCTCTCCCTCCCTGTCTCTATCAGACTCTCTCTCTCTCCCTGTCTCTATCAGACTCTCTCTCCCTCCCTGTCCCTATCAGACTCTCTCTCTCTCTCCCTGTCTCTATCAGACTCTCTCTCCCTCCCTGTCTCTATCAGACTCTCTCTCCCTCCCTGTCTCTATCAGACTCTCTCTCTCTCCCTGCCTCTATCAGACTCTCTCTCCCTCCCTGTCTCTATCAGAATCTCTCTCCCTCCCTGTCTCTATCAGACTCTCTCTCCCTCTTTGTCTCTATCAGACTCTCTCTCTCTCCCTGTCTCGATCAGACTCTCTCTCCCTCCCTGCCTCTGTCAGACTCTCTCTCCCTGTCTCTATAAGACTCTCTCTCTCTCCCTGTCTCTATCAGACTCTCTCTCTCCCTGTCTCTATCAGACTCTCTCTCTCTCCCTGTCTCTATCAGACTCTCTCTCCCTCCCTGTCCCAATCAGACTCTCTCTCTCTCCCTGTCTGTATCAGACTCCCTCTCCCACCCTATCTCTATCAGACTCTCTCTCCCTGTCTCTATCAGACTCTCTCTCTCCCTCCCTGTCTCTATCAGACTCTCTCTCTCTCTCCCTGACTCTATCAGACTCTCTCTCCCTCCCTGTCTCTATCAGACTCTCTCTCCCTCCCTATCTCTATCAGACTCTCTCTCCCTCCCTATCTCTATCAGACTCTCTCTCTCTCCCTGTCTCTATCAGACTCTCTCTCCCTCCCTGTCTCTATCAGACTCTCTCTCCCTGTCTCTATCAGACTCTCTCTCCCTCCCTGTCTCTATCAGACTCTCTCTCTCTCTCCCTGTCTCTATCAGACTCTCTCTCCCTCCCTGTCTCTATCAGACTCTCTCTCCCTGTCTCTATCAGACTCTCTCTCTCTCCCTGTCTCTATCAGACTCTCTCTCTCTCCCTGTCTCTATCAGACTCTCTCTCCCTCCCTGTCTCTATCAGACTCTCTCTCTCTCTCCCTGTCTCTATCAGACTCTCTCTCCCTCCCTGTCTCTATCAGACTCTCTCCCTCCCTGTCTCTATCAGACTCTCTCTCCCCCCGCTGTCTCTATCAGACTCTCTCCCTCCCTGTCTCTATCAGACTCTCTCTCCCTCCCTGTCTCTATCAGACTCTCTCTCTCTCCCTGTCTCTATCAGGCTCTCTCTCTCTCCCTGTCTCTATCAGACTCTCTCTCCTTCCCTGTCTCTATCAGACTCTCTCTCCCTCCCTGTCTCTATCAGACTCTCTCTCTCTCTCCCTGTCTCTATCAGACTCTCTCTCCCTCCCTGTCTCTATCAGACTCTCGCTCTCCCTGTCTCTATCAGACTCTCTCTCCCTCCCTGTCTCTGTCAGACTCTCTCTCTCTCCCTGTCTCTATCAGACTCTCTCTCCCTCCCTGTCTCTATCAGACTCTCTCTCTCTCCCTGTCTGTATCAGACTCCCTCTCCCACCCTATCTCTATCAGACTCTCTCTCCCTGTCTCTATCAGACTGTCTCTCTCCCTCCCTGTCTCTATCAGACTCTCTCTCTCTCTCCCTGTCTCTATCAGACTCTCTCTCCCTCCCTGTCTCTATCAGACTCTCTCTCCCTCCCTATCTCTATCAGACTCTCTCTCCCTCCCTATCTCTATCAGACTCTCTCTCTCTCCCTGTCTCTATCAGACTCTCTCTCTCTCCCTGTCTCTATCAGACTCTCTCTCCCTGTCTCTATCAGACTCTCTCTCCCTCCCTGTCTCTATCAGACTCTCTCTCTCTCCCTGTCTCTATCAGACTCTCTCTCCCTCCCTGTCTCTATCAGACTCTCTCTCTCTCTCCCTGTCTCTATCAGACTCTCTCTCCCTCCCTGTCTCTATCAGACTCTCTCTCCCTCCCTGTCTCTATCAGACTCTCTCTCTCTCCCTGCCTCTATCAGACTCTCTCTCCCTCCCTGTCTCTATCAGACTCTCTCTCCCTCCCTGTCTCTATCAGACTCTCTCTCCCTCTTTGTCTCTATCAGACTGTCTCTCTCTCCCTGTCTCGATCAGACTCTCTCTCTCTCCCCGTCTCTGTCAGACTCTCTCTCCCTGTCTCTATAAGACTCTCTCTCTCTCCCTGTCTCTATCAGACTCTCTCTCTCCCTGTCTCTATCAGACTCTCTCTCTCTCCCTGTCTCTATCAGACTCTCTCTCCCTCCCTGTCTCTATCAGACTCTCTCTCTCTCCCTGTCTGTATCAGACTCCCTCTCCCACCCTATCTCTATCAGACTCTCTCTCCCTGTCTCTATCAGACTCTCTCTCTCCCTCCCTGTCTCTATCAGACTCTCTCTCTCTCTCCCTGACTCTATCAGACTCTCTCTCCCTCCCTGTCCCTATCAGACTCTCTCTCCCTCCCTATCTCTATCAGACTCTCTCTCCCTCCCTATCTCTATCAGACTCTCTCTCTCTCCCTGTCTCTATCAGACTCTCTCTCCCTCCCTGTCTCTATCAGACTCTCTCTCCCTGTCTCTATCAGACTCTCTCTCCCTGTCTCTATCAGACTCTCTCTCTCTCCCTGTCTCTATCAGACTCTCTCTCTCTCCCTGTCTCTATCAGACTCTCTCTCCTTACCTGTCTCTATCAGACTCTCTCTCTCTCTCCCTGTCTCTATCAGACTCGCTCTCCCTCCCTGTCTCTATCAGACTCTCTCTCCCTGTCTCTATCAGACTCTCTCTCTCTCCCTGTCTCGATCAGACTCTCTCTCTCTCCCTGTCTCTATCAGACTCTCTCTCCCTCCCTGTCTCTATCAGACTCTCTCTCTCTCTCCCTGTCTCTATCAGACTCTCTCTCCCTCCCTGTCTCTATCAGACTCTCTCCCTCCCTGTCTCTATCAGACTCTCTCTCCCCCCGCTGTCTCCATCAGACTCTCTCCCTCCCTGTCTCTATCAGACTCTCTCTCCCTCCCTGTCTCTATCAGACTCTCTCTCTCTCCCTGTCTCTATCAGACTCTCTCTCTCTCCCTGTCTCTATCAGACTCTCTCTCTCTCCCTGTCTCTATCAGACTCTCTCTCTCTCCCTGTCTCTATCAGACTCTCTCTCTCTCCCTGTCTCTATCAGACTCTCTCTCCCTCCCTGTCTCTATCAGACTCTCTCTCTCTCTCCCTGTCTCTATCAGACTCTCTCTCCCTCCCTGTCTCTATCAGACTCTCGCTCTCCCTGTCTCTATCAGACTCTCTCTCTCTCCCTGTCTCTATCAGACTCTCTCTCCCTCCCTGTCTCTATCAGACTCTCTCTCTCTCCCTGTCTGTATCAGACTCCCTCTCCCACCCTATCTCTATCAGACTCTCTCTCCCTGTCTCTATCAGACTCTCTCTCTCCCTCCCTGTCTCTATCAGACTCTCTCTCTCTCTCCCTGTCTCTATCAGACTCTCTCTCCCTCCCTGTCTCTATCAGACTCTCTCTCCCTCCCTATCTCTATCAGACTCTCTCTCCCTCCCTATCTCTATCAGACTCTCTCTCTCTCCCTGTCTCTATCAGACTCTCTCTCCCTCCCTGTCTCTATCAGACTCTCTCTCCTTACCTGTCTCTATCAGACTCTCTCTCTCTCTCCCTGTCTCTATCAGACTCTCTCTCTCTCCCTGTCTCTATCAGACTCTCTCTCCCTCCCTGTCTCTATCAGACTCTCTCTCCTTACCTGTCTCTATCAGACTCTCTCTCTCTCTCCCTGTCTCTATCAGACTCTCTCTCTCTCCCTGTCTCTATCAGACTCTCTCTCCCTGTCTCTATCAGACTCTCTCTCCCTCCCTGTCTCTATCAGACTCTCTCTCTCTCCCTGTCTCTATCAGACTCTCTCTCCCTCCCTGTCTCTATCAGACTCTCTCTCTCTCTCCCTGTCTCTATCAGACTCTCTCTCCCTCCCTGTCTCTATCAGACTCTCTCTCTCTCCCTGTCTCTATCTGACTCTCTCTCTCTCCGTGTCTCTATCAGACTCTCTCTCCCTCCCTGTCTCTATCAGACTCTCTCTCTCCCCGCTGTCTCTATCAGACTCTCTCTCCCTCCCTGTCTCTATCAGACTCTCTCTCTCTCTCCCTGTCTCTATCAGACTCTCTCTCCCTCCCTGTCTCTATCAGACTCTCTCTCTCTCCCTGTCTCTATCTGACTCTCTCTCTCTCCGTGTCTCTATCAGACTCTCTCTCCCTCCCTGTCTCTATCAGACTCTCTCTCCCTCCCTGTCTCTATCAGACTCTCTCTCTCTCCCTGTCTCTATCAGACTCTCTCTCTCTCTCCCTGTCTCTATCAGACTCTCTCTCTCTCCCTGTCTCTATCAGACTCTCTCTCTCTCCCTGTCTCTATCAGACTCTCTCTCTCTCTCCCTGTCTCTATCAGACTCTCTCTCCCTCCCTGTCTCTATCAGACTCTCTCTCCCTCCCTGTCTCTATCAGACTCTCTCTCTCCCTGTCTCTATCAGACTCTCTCTCTCTCCCTGTCTCTATCAGACTCTCTCTCCCTCCCTGTCTCTATCAGACTCTCTCTCCCTCCGTCTCTATCAGACTCTCTCACTCTCCCTGTGTCTATCAGACTCTCTCCCTCCCTGTCTCTATCAGACTCTCTCTCTCTCACTGTCTCTATCAGACTCTCTCTCCCTGTCACTATCAGACTCTGTCTCCCTGTCTCTATCAGACTCTCTCTCCCTCCCTGTCTCTATCAGACTCTCTCTCCCTCCCTGTCTCTATCAGACTCTCTCTCTCCCCGCTGTCTCTATCAGACTCTCTCCCTCCCTGTCTCTATCAGACTCTCTCTCCCTCCCTGTCTCTATCAGACTCTCTCTCTCTCCCTGTCTCTATCAGACTCTCTCTCTCTCTCCCTGTCTCTATCAGACTCTCTCTCCCTGTCTCTATCAGACTCTCTCTCCCCCCGCTGTCTCTATCAGACTCTCTCCCTCCCTGTCTCTATCAGACTCTCTCTCTCTCCCTGTCTCTATCAGACTCTCTCTCTCTCTCCCTGTCTCTATCAGACTCTCTCTCCCTGTCTCTATCAGACTCTCTCTCCCTCCCTGTCTCTATCAGACTCTCTCTCCCTCCCTCTCTCTATCAGACTCTCTCTCTCTCCCTGTCTCTATCAGACTCTCTCTCCCTCCCTGTCTCTATCAGACTCTCTCTCTCCCTCCCTGTCTCTATCAGACTCTCTCTCCCTCCCTGTCTCTATCAGACTCTCTCTCTCTCCCTGTCTCTATCAGACTGTCTCTCTCTCTCCCTGTCTCTATCAGACTCTCTCTCTCTCCCTGTCTCTATCAGACTCTCTCTCTCTCCCTGTCTCTATCAGACTCTCTCTCTCTCTCCCTGTCTCTATCAGACTCTCTCTCTCTCCCTGTCTCTATCAGACTCTCTCTCCCTCCCTGTCTCTATCAGACTCTCTCTCTCCCTGTCTCTATCAGACTCTCTCTCTCTCCCTGTCTCTATCAGATTCTCTCTCCCTCCGTCTCTATCAGACTCTCTCTCTCTCCCTGTCTCTATCAGACTCTCTCCCTCCCTGTCTCTATCAGACTCTCTCTCTGTCCCTGTCTCTATCAGACTCTCTCCCTCCCTGTCTCTATCAGACTCTCTCTCTCTCCCTGTCTCTATCAGACTTTCTCTCCCTGTCTCTATCAGACTCTCTCTCTCTCCCTGTCTCTATCAGACTCTCTCTCTCTCCCTGTCTCTATCTGACTCTCTCTCTCTCCCTGTCTCTATCAGACTCTCTCTCCCTCCCTGTCTCTATCAGACTCTCTCTCTCCCCGCTGTCTCTATCAGACTCTCTCCCTCCCTGTCTCTATCAGACTCTCTCTCCCTCCCTGTCTCTATCAGACTCTCTCTCTCTCCCTGTCTCTATCAGACTCTCTCTCTCTCTCCCTGTCTCTATCAGACTCTCTCTCCCTCCCTGTCTCTATCAGACTCTCTCTCCCTGTCTCTATCAGACTCTCTCTCTCTCCCTGTCTCTATCAGACTCTCTCTCTCTCCTGTCTCTATCAGACTCTCTCTCCCTCCCTGTCTCTATCAGACTCTCTCTCTCTCTCCCTGTCTCTATCAGACTCTCTCTCCCTCCCTGTCTCTATCAGACTCTCTCTCCCTCCCTATCTCTATCAGACTCTCTCTCCCTCCTATCTCTATCAGACTCTCTCTCTCTCCCTGTCTCTATCAGACTCTCTCCCTCCCTGTCTCTATCAGACTCTCTCTCCCTGTCTCTATCAGACTCTCTCTCCCTGTCTCTATCAGACTCTCTCTCTCTCCCTGTCTCTATCAGACTCTCTCTCTCTCCCTGTCTCTATCAGACTCTCTCTCCTTACCTGTCTCTATCAGACTCTCTCTCTCTCTCCCTGTCTCTATCAGACTCGCTCTCCCTCCCTGTCTCTATCAGACTCTCTCTCCCTGTCTCTATCAGACTCTCTCTCTCTCCCTGTCTCGATCAGACTCTCTCTCTCTCCCTGTCTCTATCAGACTCTCTCTCCCTCCCTGTCTCTATCAGACTCTCTCTCTCTCTCCCTGTCTCTATCAGACTCTCTCTCCCTCCCTGTCTCTATCAGACTCTCTCCCTCCCTGTCTCTATCAGACTCTCTCTCCCCCCGCTGTCTCCATCAGACTCTCTCCCTCCCTGTCTCTATCAGACTCTCTCTCCCTCCCTGTCTCTATCAGACTCTCTCTCTCTCCCTGTCTCTATCAGACTCTCTCTCTCTCCCTGTCTCTATCAGACTCTCTCTCTCTCCCTGTCTCTATCAGACTCTCTCTCTCTCCCTGTCTCTATCAGACTCTCTCTCCCTCCCTGTCTCTATCAGACTCTCGCTCTCCCTGTCTCTATCAGACTCTCTCTCCCTCCCTGTCTCTATCAGACTCTCTCTCTCTCCCTGTCTCTATCAGACTCTCTCTCCCTCCCTGTCTCTATCAGACTCTCTCTCTCTCCCTGTCTGTATCAGACTCCCTCTCCCACCCTATCTCTATCAGACTCTCTCTCCCTGTCTCTATCAGACTGTCTCTCTCCCTCCCTGTCTCTATCAGACTCTCTCTCTCTCCCTGTCTCTATCAGACTCTCTCTCTCTCCCTGTCTCTATCAGACTCTCTCTCCCTCCCTGTCTCTATCAGACTCTCTCTCTCCCTGTCTCTATCAGACTCTCTCTCGCTCTCCCTGTCTCTATCAGACTCTCTCTCTCTCCCTGTCTCTATCAGACTCTCTCTCCCTCCCTGTCTCTATCAGACTCTCTCTCCCTCCCTATCTCTATCAGGCTCTCTCTCCCTCCCTATCTCTATCAGACTCTCTCTCTCTCCCTGTCTCTATCAGACTCTCTCTCCCTCCCTGTCTCTATCAGACTCTCTCTCTCTCTCCCTGTCTCTATCAGACTCTCTCTCCCTCCCTATCTCTATCAGACTCTCTCTCTCTCCCTGTCTCTATCAGACTCTCTCTCCCTCCCTGTCTCTATCAGACTCTCTCTCCTTACCTGTCTCTATCAGACTCTCTCTCTCCCTGTCTCTATCAGACTCTCTCTCTTTCTCCCTGTCTCAATCAGACTCTCTCTCCCTGTCTCTATCAGACTCTCTCTCCCCCCGCTGTCTCTATCAGACTCTCTCCCTCCCTGTCTCTATCAGACTGTCTCTCCCTCCCTGTCTCTATCAGACTCTCTCTCCCTCCCTGTCTCTATCAGACTCTCTCTCTCTCCCTGTCTCTATCAGACTCTCTCTCCCTGTCTCTATCAGACTCTCTCTCCCTCCCTGTCTCTATCAGACTCTCTCTCTCTCCCTGTCTCTATCAGACTCTCTCTCCCTCCCTGTCTCTATCAGACTCTCTCTCTCCCCGCTGTCTCTATCAGACTCTCTCCCTCCCTGTCTCTATCAGACTCTCTCTCCCTCCCTGTCTCTATCAGACTCTCTCTCCCTCCCTGTCTCTATCAGACTCTCTCTCTCTCCCTGTCTCTATCAGACTCTCTCTCTCTCTCCCTGTCTCTATCAGACTCTCTCTCTCTCCCTGTCTCTATCAGACTCTCTCTCTCCCCGCTGTCTCTATCAGACTCTCTCCCTCCCTGTCTCTATCAGACTCTCTCTCCTCCCTGTCTCTATCAGACTCTCTCTCTCTCTCCCTGTCTCTATCAGACTCTCTCTCTCTCCCTGTCCTATCAGACTCTCTCTCCCTGTCTCTATCAGACTCTCTCTCCCTCCCTGTCTCTATCAGACTCTCTCTCTCTCCCCTGTCTCTATCAGACTCTCTCTCCCTCCCTGTCCCTATCAGACTCTCTCTCTCTCTCCCTGTCTCTATCAGACTCTCTCTCCCTCCCTGTCTCTATCAGACTCTCTCTCCCTCCCTGTCTCTATCAGACTCTCTCTCTCTCCCTGCCTCTATCAGACTCTCTCTCCCTCCCTGTCTCTATCAGAATCTCTCTCCCTCCCTGTCTCTATCAGACTCTCTCTCCCTCTTTGTCTCTATCAGACTCTCTCTCTCTCTCCCTGTCTCGATCAGACTCTCTCTCCCTCCCTGCCTCTGTCAGACTCTCTCTCCCTGTCTCTATAAGACTCTCTCTCTCTCCCTGTCTCTATCAGACTCTCTCTCTCCCTGTCTCTATCAGACTCTCTCTCTCTCCCTGTCTCTATCAGACTCTCTCTCCCTCCCTGTCTCTATCAGACTCTCTCTCTCTCCCTGTCTGTATCAGACTCCCTCTCCCACCCTATCTCTATCAGACTCTCTCTCCCTGTCTCTATCAGACTCTCTCTCTCCTCCCTGTCTCTATCAGACTCTCTCTCTCTCTCCCTGACTCTATCAGACTCTCTCTCCCTCCCTGTCTCTATCAGACTCTCTCTCCCTCCCTATCTCTATCAGACTCTCTCTCCCTCCCTATCTCTATCAGACTCTCTCTCTCTCCCTGTCTCTATCAGACTCTCTCTCCCTCCCTGTCTCTATCAGACTCTCTCTCCCTGTCTCTATCAGACTCTCTCCTCCTGTCTCTATCAGACTCTCTCTCTCTCTCCCTGTCTCTATCAGACTCTCTCTCCCTCCCTGTCTCTATCAGACTCTCTCTCCCTGTCTCTATCAGACTCTCTCTCTCTCCCTGTCTCTATCAGACTCTCTCTCTCTCCCTGTCTCTATCAGACTCTCTCTCCCTCCCTGTCTCTATCAGACTCTCTCTCTCTCCCTGTCTCTATCAGACTCTCTCTCCCTCCCTGTCTCTATCAGACTCTCTCCCTCCTGTCTCTATCAGACTCTCTCTCCCCCCGCTGTCTCTATCAGACTCTCTCCCTCCCTGTCTCTATCAGACTCTCTCTCCCTCCCTGTCTCTATCAGACTCTCTCTCTCTCCCTGTCTCTATCAGGCTCTCTCTCTCTCCCTGTCTCTATCAGACTCTCTCTCTCTTCCCTGTCTCTATCAGACTCTCTCTCCCTCCCTGTCTCTATCAGACTCTCTCTCTCTCTCCCTGTCTCTATCAGACTCTCTCTCCCTCCCTGTCTCTATCAGACTCTCGCTCTCCCTGTCTCTATCAGACTCTCTCTCCCTCCCTGTCTCTGTCAGACTCTCTCTCTCTCCCTGTCTCTATCAGACTCTCTCTCCCTCCCTGTCTCTATCAGACTCTCTCTCTCTCCCTGTCTGTATCAGACTCCCTCTCCCACCCTATCTCTATCAGACTCTCTCTCCCTGTCTCTATCAGACTGTCTCTCTCCCTCCCTGTCTCTATCAGACTCTCTCTCTCTCTCCCTGTCTCTATCAGACTCTCTCTCCCTCCCTGTCTCTATCAGACTCTCTCTCCCTCCCTATCTCTATCAGACTCTCTCTCCCTCCCTATCTCTATCAGACTCTCTCTCTCTCCCTGTCTCTCTCAGACTCTCTCTCTCTCCCTGTCTCTATCAGACTCTCTCTCCCTGTCTCTATCAGACTCTCTCTCCCTCCCTGTCTCTATCAGACTCTCTCTCTCTCCCTGTCTCTATCAGACTCTCTCTCCCTCCCTGTCTCTATCAGACTCTCTCTCTCTCTCCCTGTCTCTATCAGACTCTCTCTCCCTCCCTGTCTCTATCAGACTCTCTCTCCCTCCCTGTCTCTATCAGATCTCTCTCTCTCCCTGCCTCTATCAGACTCTCTCTCCCTCCCTGTCTCTATCAGACTCTCTCTCCCTCCCTGTCTCTATCAGACTCTCTCTCCCTCTTTGTCTCTATCAGACTGTCTCTCTCTCCCTGTCTCGATCAGACTCTCTCTCTCTCCCCGTCTCTGTCAGACTCTCTCTCCCTGTCTCTATAAGACTCTCTCTCTCTCCCTGTCTCTATCAGACTCTCTCTCTCCCTGTCTCTATCAGACTCTCTCTCTCTCCCTGTCTCTATCAGACTCTCTCTCCCTCCCTGTCTCTATCAGACTCTCTCTCTCTCCCTGTCTGTATCAGACTCCCTCTCCCACCCTATCTCTATCAGACTCTCTCTCCCTGTCTCTATCAGACTCTCTCTCTCCCTCCCTGTCTCTATCAGACTCCCTCTCTCTCCCTGACTCTATCAGACTCTCTCTCCCCTCCCTGTCCCTATCAGACTCTCTCTCCCTCCCTATCTCTATCAGACTCTCTCTCCCTCCCTATCTCTATCAGACTCTCTCTCTCTCCCTGTCTCTATCAGACTCTCTCTCCCTCCCTGTCTCTATCAGACTCTCTCTCCCTGTCTCTATCAGACTCTCTCTCCCTGTCTCTATCAGACTCTCTCTCTCTCCCTGTCTCTATCAGACTCTCTCCTCTCCCTGTCTCTATCAGACTCTCTCTCCTTACCTGTCTCTATCAGACTCTCTCTCTCTCTCCCTGTCTCTATCAGACACTCGCTCTCCCTCCCTGTCTCTATCAGACTCTCTCTCCCTGTCTCTATCAGACTCTCTCTCTCTCCCTGTCTCGATCAGACTCTCTCTCTCTCCCTGTCTCTATCAGACTCTCTCTCCCTCCCTGTCTCTATCAGACTCTCTCTCTCTCTCCCTGTCTCTATCAGACTCTCTCTCCCTCCCTGTCTCTATCAGACTCTCTCCCTCCCTGTCTCTATCAGACTCTCTCTCCCCCGCTGTCTCCATCAGACTCTCTCCCTCCCTGTCTCTATCAGACTCTCTCTCCCTCCCTGTCTCTATCAGACTCTCTCTCTCTCCCTGTCTCTATCAGACTCTCTCTCTCTCCCTGTCTCTATCAGACTCTCTCTCTCTCCCTGTCTCTATCAGACTCTCTCTCTCTCCCTGTCTCTATCAGACTCTCTCTCTCTCCCTGTCTCTATCAGACTCTCTCTCCCTCCCTGTCTCTATCAGACTCTCTCTCTCTCTCCTGTCTCTATCAGACTCTCTCTCCCTCCCTGTCTCTATCAGACTCTCGCTCTCCCTGTCTCTATCAGACTCTCTCTCTCTCCCTGTCTCTATCAGACTCTCTCTCCCTCCCTGTCTCTATCAGACTCTCTCTCTCTCCCTGTCTGTATCAGACTCCCTCTCCCACCCTATCTCTATCAGACTCTCTCTCCCTGTCTCTATCAGACTCTCTCTCTCCCTCCCTGTCTCTATCAGACTCTCTCTCTCTCTCCCTGTCTCTATCAGACTCTCTCTCCCTCCCTGTCTCTATCAGACTCTCTCTCCCTCCCTATCTCTATCAGACTCTCTCTCCCTCCCTATCTCTATCAGACTCTCTCTCTCTCCCTGTCTCTATCAGACTCTCTCTCCCTCCCTGTCTCTATCAGACTCTCTCTCCTTACCTGTCTCTATCAGACTCTCTCTCTCTCTCCCTGTCTCTATCAGACTCTCTCTCTCTCCCTGTCTCTATCAGACTCTCTCTCCCTCCCTGTCTCTATCAGACTCTCTCTCCTTACCTGTCTCTATCAGACTCTCTCTCTCTCTCCCTGTCTCTATCAGACTCTCTCTCTCTCCCTGTCTCTATCAGACTCTCTCTCCCTGTCTCTATCAGACTCTCTCTCCCTCCCTGTCTCTATCAGACTCTCTCTCTCTCCCTGTCTCTATCAGACTCTCTCTCCCTCCCTGTCTCTATCAGACTCTCTCTCTCTCTCCTGTCTCTATCAGACTCTCTCTCCCTCCCTGTCTCTATCAGACTCTCTCTCTCTCCCTGTCTCTATCTGACTCTCTCTCTCTCCGTGTCTCTATCAGACTCTCTCTCCCTCCCTGTCTCTATCAGACTCTCTCTCTCCCCGCTGTCTCTATCAGACTCTCTCTCCCTCCCTGTCTCTATCAGACTCTCTCTCTCTCTCCCTGTCTCTATCAGACTCTCTCTCCCTCCCTGTCTCTATCAGACTCTCTCTCTCTCCCTGTCTCTATCTGACTCTCTCTCTCTCCGTGTCTCTATCAGACTCTCTCTCCCTCCCTGTCTCTATCAGACTCTCTCTCCCTCCCTGTCTCTATCAGACTCTCTCTCTCTCCCTGTCTCTATCAGACTCTCTCTCTCTCTCCCTGTCTCTATCAGACTCTCTCTCTCTCCCTGTCTCTATCAGACTCTCTCTCTCTCCCTGTCTCTATCAGACTCTCTCTCTCTCCCTGTCTCTATCAGACTCTCTCTCCCTCCCTGTCTCTATCAGACTCTCTCTCCCTCCCTGTCTCTATCAGACTCTCTCTCTCCCTGTCTCTATCAGACTCTCTCTCTCTCCCTGTCTCTATCAGACTCTCTCTCCCTCCCTGTCTCTATCAGACTCTCTCTCCCTCCGTCTCTATCAGACTCTCTCACTCTCCCTGTGTCTATCAGACTCTCTCCCTCCCTGTCTCTATCAGACTCTCTCTCTCTCACTGTCTCTATCAGACTCTCTCTCCCTGTCACTATCAGACTCTGTCTCCCTGTCTCTATCAGACTCTCTCTCCCTCCCTGTCTCTATCAGACTCTCTCTCCCTCCCTGTCTCTATCAGACTCTCTCTCTCCCCGCTGTCTCTATCAGACTCTCTCCCTCCCTGTCTCTATCAGACTCTCTCTCCCTCCCTGTCTCTATCAGACTCTCTCTCTCTCCCTGTCTCTATCAGACTCTCTCTCTCTCTCCCTGTCTCTATCAGACTCTCTCTCCCTGTCTCTATCAGACTCTCTCTCCCCCCGCTGTCTCTATCAGACTCTCTCCCTCCCTGTCTCTATCAGACTCTCTCTCTCTCCCTGTCTCTATCAGACTCTCTCTCTCTCTCCCTGTCTCTATCAGACTCTCTCTCCCCTGTCTCTATCAGACTCTCTCTCCCTCCCTGTCTCTATCAGACTCTCTCTCCTCCCTCTCTCTATCAGACTCTCTCTCTCTCCCTGTCTCTATCAGACTCTCTCTCCCTCCCTGTCTCTATCAGACTCTCTCTCTCCCTCCCTGTCTCTATCAGACTCTCTCTCCCTCCCTGTCTCTATCAGACTCTCTCTCTCTCCCTGTCTCTATCAGACTGTCTCTCTCTCTCCCTGTCTCTATCAGACTCTCTCTCTCTCCTGTCTCTATCAGACTCTCTCTCTCTCCCTGTCTCTATCAGACTCTCTCTCTCTCTCCCTGTCTCTATCAGACTCTCTCTCTCTCCCTGTCTCTATCAGACTCTCTCTCCCTCCCTGTCTCTATCAGACTCTCTCTCTCCCTGTCTCTATCAGACTCTCTCTCTCTCCCTGTCTCTATCAGATTCTCTCTCCCTCCGTCTCTATCAGACTCTCTCTCTCTCCCTGTCTCTATCAGACTCTCTCCCTCCCTGTCTCTATCAGACTCTCTCTCTGTCCCTGTCTCTATCAGACTCTCTCCCTCCCTGTCTCTATCAGACTCTCTCTCTCTCCCTGTCTCTATCAGACTTTCTCTCCCTGTCTCTATCAGACTCTCTCTCTCTCCCTGTCTCTATCAGACTCTCTCTCTCTCCTGTCTCTATCTGACTCTCTCTCTCTCCCTGTCTCTATCAGACTCTCTCTCCCTCCCTGTCTCTATCAGACTCTCTCTCTCCCCGCTGTCTCTATCAGACTCTCTCCCTCCCTGTCTCTATCAGACTCTCTCTCCCTCCCTGTCTCTATCAGACTCTCTCTCTCTCCCTGTCTCTATCAGACTCTCTCTCTCTCTCCCTGTCTCTATCAGACTCTCTCTCCCTCCCTGTCTCTATCAGACTCTCTCTCCTCTGTCTCTATCAGACTTCTCTCTCTCCCTGTCTCTATCAGACTCTCTCTCTCCTGTCTCTATCAGACTCTCTCTCTCCTCCCTGTCTCTATCAGACTCTCTCTCTCCTCCCTGTCTCTATCAGACTCTCTCTCCCTCCCTGTCTCTATCAGACTCTCTCTCCCTCCCTATCTCTATCAGACTCTCTCTCCCTCCCTATCTCTATCAGACTCTCTCTCTCTCCCTGTCTCTATCAGACTCTCTCTCCTCCCTGTCTCTATCAGACTCTCTCTCCCTGTCTCTATCAGACTCTCTCTCCCTGTCTCTAT